>NC_134899.1:44479009-44544009 GCF_041734735.1 Babylonia areolata | reverse complement strand
TACACTGTGTTTATCTGTATCTCCTGAATGTAAATGTATGTGTACATGGCTGTGTGTTTATGAACATTGCTCTGTGTGTGTGTGTGTGTGTGTGTGTGTGTGTGTGTGTGTGTGTGTGTGTGAACTTGGCTCTGTGTGTGTGTGTGAACTTGGCTCTGTGTGCGTGTGAACTTGGCTGTGTGTCTGTGAACATGGATATGTGTGTGTGTGTGTGTGTATGTGAACAT
The DNA here is from genome assembly GCF_041734735.1 of Babylonia areolata. Classification (NCBI taxonomy): domain Eukaryota; kingdom Metazoa; phylum Mollusca; class Gastropoda; order Neogastropoda; family Buccinidae; genus Babylonia; species Babylonia areolata. The sequence continues at coordinate 44,543,782 of NC_134899.1, read as the reverse complement.
GGCTTAATGTGTGCACAGGGTTGCCCAGCCTGCATCATGAGTTTGTCCCTCACACCTCCGTGCCCCCACTGATTCACAACGTGCTTCTGCCGGCTGTCCTGGATCTCAGCATCCCCCTGGTGCGCAGTGGTCAGTGTGTGGTGGTCAGACACGTGGTCAGAGCCGCCCATGCTGTGGATCCCTCACAGGACCTCACGCAGCTCCTGGTGAGTGACACACGGCAGGGTTCACACGGCAACAGAGTCAAGGAAGTCACCTGGGAAAGGTCTTGGCTAAAAAATGGGACAGCCCACACAATGGAAATGAATTACTGTGATTTTGTTTTAAAAAAATGGCTACCATACTCTGTGTTGGTAATAGAACATTGAGTAAAATGAAAACTGTCATCATAATACAGTATATGAATGATGCATGTTTGATAGAATTTTTAACAATATCAGAAATGAATATACTGCAAAATTTGACATGTTTGTACATTAATTTTGATAAAAGAAGTAAGCTGCCACAGGTAATGGATAACATAATTATATTAATCCTTTAATAACACTTTATAAAAACAACAACAAACAACAAAAAAAAAACAACTGATGCTCCTTGAAGCTATTTCAACATGTATACATGCCATGATGTGACATTTGGTATCTTGTTTATCTTGTTATTTATTATTTGTTATTGTTCTTCATCTTATTATTACTATTATAAGTATTATCATATTGAAAAATAACCCTTGTATCTCAACAAATTAATGATTTTTTTTCTTCTTTTTTTTCCGATGATCATTGATGGACCAAATGTTTTGCTATGTGAATGTTGAATCACATTGATGTCATGAAAAGTCAAAATATAACATTGTGTACAAGGGGGAAAAAAAAGAAAAAAATGGGACAACCATTTTCAGGGCTGGGAAAAGTCTTGGTAAAATCAGAGAACCAATATCAGGTCTGGGAAAAGACTTGGTGAAATCAGAGAACCATTACCAGGGCTGGAAATAGTCTTGGTAAAATCAAAGAATCATTTCCAGGGCTGGGAAAAGTTTTAGCTAAAAATTGGGACAACCATTTCCAGGGCTAGGAAAAGACTTGAGTTGATAGAATCAGAGAACCATTTCCAGGGCTGGGAAAGGTCTTGGTAACATCAGAGAACCATTTTCAGGGCTGGACAAAGTCTTGGAAAAGTGAGACAACCACTTCCAAGGTTGGAAAATTGAGACAGCCACATCCAAGGCTGGAAATTCTTGGGGAATTTGAGAGAACCATTTCCAGGACTTGAAAAAACAAGAGAGCTTTTTCCAAGGCTGGAAAAAATCTTGAAAAATGTTTTTCCCTTTAAAGTGTGAAAGCAACATGACACACAAAAATGTTGCCCTCAAGGCTGGTAAAGATGAGCACTGTGTTAGTCTCTGGACAAGATTAAGTGCTACATAAATGTCTTTATTATTATTATTATTATTATTAAGGGTGAGAGAGCTACAAAGAGAGGTCACCCAGCCCAGCACTGGATGCAGAGGGCAGTGAAGAACGGACATACTTCTCAACCTCCCAAACCTCCTTTGCACCCAGAAATCAGTAGAGGCGTTGGGATGGTTCCCAAAGGCTGACTGGTCCCCAAGGCTGCAGCACTGAGAGCCAGTGCAATCTTGCCTCATAATTTCAGTCACAGTCCTTCACAAAAGACTAAGCTGTAAATGGCTTCACAGTGCAGTGGAAAAACCATTGATCATACAGCTCTCACTTTGCTGTTGGCCCAACTGTAAGCTTATGTCAATCTCTGCTAAAAGCCAAGCATTGGGCCTAGCCTTCACTTTACTTTTCTGGTAATGAGGCAACATTATCCTTGTGCTTGCTGTGTGGACGAGACTACATCATGCAAAACCTGAAATGAAATTCCCTTTGTTAATTCATGAATAAATAACAGATGTGAAGCTGGTGTTGATGAAGGTAATGATGGATAGTTGTGCTGTCTTGGCCTGCGCCCTTCATCTGAAACAAACGCGCATGTTTGAAATCCTGCGTAACAGATGCAATTCCCATGGTTTCTGAACATTTACAGGTAATGATCCTTGGTTTCGTTAATCTCCACCACAAAATATCAGACACTGTTCCGCTGTTGAATGTTTTAAATCTAATCTTTAAATATATTTGGTCAACAATGATTTAAACTATAGATATTTCTCCCCACCTACCCCAGTTTGTCTGTGTGTGTGTGTATGTGTGTGTGTGTATGTGTGTGTGTGTGTGTGTATGTGTGTGGTGATGTGTGTGTGTGTATGTGTGTGGTGATGTGTGTGTGTGTGTGTGTGTGTGTATGCATGTGTGTGGTGATGTGTGTGTGTGTGTGTGGTGATGTGTGTGTGTGTGTGTGTATGTGTGTGGTGATGTGTGTGTGTGTGGTGATGTGTGTGTGTGTGTGTGTGTGTGCATGTGTGTGTGTGTGTGTGTGTGTGAGTGAGAACCTGTGGGTTGGGGTGAGATGTGGAAGTGATGTGTGAGTTGTGAGTCATGTTACCCTGTTTTTAAAATACGTAGAACTTCTGATAAGTTTGTATCTTATTCACTGCGTTTTATTACATTCCTGTATCCTTATTCATAGAGTGAAGAGGATTAAGTTAGTGTCTCCACATGAATTGTTGAATGCACTCACAGCTACAGGGACAGAGCTGTACAGAAGCATATTGTTATTATAACGAATGTACTGATGGTGGTGTTAATGGCATGTTGCAGGGATTCCGTCAGGGCAGTCTCCGAATGTGTGCTGAGGTAGGTCCACTTGTGTCTGCTTCCAAAGCTGTTGTAGGTTTAGTTTTCTTTCTGTCTTAGTCATCATCCTCTTGCTCATTGTGTTTGGCTGACTGGTTAATTAGTTGACTAATTGATTGGTTCATTGAATTTTGACAGTTGAAAAATGTGGCTGACTGGTTAATTAGTTGACTGGTTGACTAATTGATTGGTTCATTGAATTTTGACAGTTGAAAAATGACTGACTGAGTGGTTTATTGAATTTTGACAGTTGAAAAATGACTGATTGAGTGGTTTATTGAATTTTGACAGTTGAAAAATGACTGATTGAGTGGTTATTGAATTTTGACAGTTGAAAAATAACTGATTGAATGGTTTATTGTTCTTTGACAGTTGAAAAATGACTGATTGAATGGTTTATTGTTCTTTGACAGTTGAAAAATGACTGATTGAATGGTTTATTGAATTTTGACAGTTGAAACATGACTGATTGAGTGGTTTATTGAATTTTGACAGTTGAAACATGACTGATTGAATGGTTTATTTAATTTTGACAGTTGAAAAATGACTGATTGAATGGTTTATTGAATTTTGACAGTTGAAACTATCAGAGATTCTTCAGTTCTATGCTCCACTCTTATGAATCTAAATGTTTGTGATGTTGACTAATTTTGTTGTGAATGTGTACATCAAGACTTCCTCGAGACTGCTACCTGTGAATATTCCATCTAAATTCCCTGTGATGAAGACTTTTCTTTCTGAAGATGCACATCATTCCTAGATTAGGATCCTAGACTCCCATTCCCGTAGATGTCTGTCAGACTGCACATCACACAGACTCTAAGGGCTGGACACCCCTCCTTGTTCAAGTCTCCCAAACTGAACATCATAAAGACTGCGGGTTAGACTCCCTTTTCTGTAGAGAGTCTCCCAAACTGCACATGATTAAAGACTCCTTGAGTCAGACCCCCGTGTCCAAAAGATAGCTGCACATCATAGAGATTCTAAGGGTTAGACCTCACCATAGACATCTTCCAAACTGCACATTTTAAGAGGCTTGTGACAAAAAATGTTGACTGGAAGTTGTACAGGTTATTGTGACAGGTATCAGGGTGGACCAAGCTGTGTGAAGTGGAGCTGCCCTACAGTGTGGCCTGTCTGCTGCGACAGGTGTACGACAGGTGAGAGGGTGGTAGGAGCTGACTGGGAGTGTGTGTGTGTGTGGGGGGGTTACCTGTTCTATTGTCTGTTCCTGATTCAGTTTCCATTTCAGTTTCATTTCAGTTTCTCAAGGAGGGGTCACTGGTTTAGATAAATCCATACACGCTACACCACATCTGCTAGACAGATGCCTGACCAGCAGCATAACCCAAGTGCTTAGACAGGCCTTGAGTGCATGCATATGCGTATGTTTGTGCACATATCAGGGTGGATTTTTTCTACAGAATTTTGCCAGAGGACAACACTGTCATTGCCATGGATTCATTTTCAGTGAGGTAAGTGCATGCTGCACACAGGACCTCGGTTTATCATCACATCAGAATGACTGGATGCTCAGTTTGATTTTCCTGTCAAACTTGGGAGAAAGGGCGAAAGCAGGATTCGAACCCAGACCCTCACGGACTCTTATATTGGCAGACGAATGTCTTCACCATTCTGCCACCTTCCTCCTGATTCAGCAGTCACTAAATTGATGAACCTTATTTTGCCTTTCCTAGTCTGCCTATGTACTCCTTTGCTCTGTGTGCGTGAGTTGGTGTGTAAATGTGTTTGTGTGTGCTCATGCAGGCATATGTGTGTGTGAAAAAAACAAAAAAAACACTTTTTTTTCATTGGATTTTCTCTGTGTGTGTGTGTGTGTGTGTGTGTGTTAATTCTGAGAGGGGGAGAGAGAGTGAGGGTGAAAAGGATCACCTGGACAGCAGGTGAGCAAAACGGGTCAAAGAGTCAAGCTCTGAGAGTGGTGTCACCGTGTCACAATGAAAGAGTAGGCAAATCAGGAATAAATGAATTGGACCTGCTCCATTGGGGGGTGGGATACACCTGTATAAAATGGGTGTGCTTGAGTAGGTCTGTGTGCAAGTGGTAGGTGTGTGTTGAGTAAGTCTGCATAAGTTGAAAATGTGTGTGTGTGTGTGTGCATGCATAAAAAAGTAAGTGTTAAGTTGCCATAAGTGTTTATGTTAGATTACTGATTATACAAACACTAGTGATGACAGTAATCTACTGATTATACAAACGCTAGTGATGACAGTATTCTACTCATTATACAAACACTGTGATGACAGTAATCTACTCATTATACAAACACTGGTGGTGACAGTGATCTCATTATACAAACATGAATCGTGCTGTGTAGTCAAACCACATATTGTATTGTGTTGTATTGTATTTCTCTTTTTATCACAACAGATTTCTCTGTGTGAAATTCGGGCTGCTCTCACCAGGGAGAACGCGTTGCTACACTACAGCGCCTCCCATTTTTGACTCACTTGTATAAACAAAGTGAGTCTATGTTTTAACCCGATGTTCGGTTGTCTGTGTGTGTGTGTCCGTGTGTCTGTGTGTCCGTGGTAAACTTTAACATTGACATTTTCTCTGCAAATACTTTGTCAGTTGACACCAAATTTGGCATAAAAATAGGAAAAATTCAGTTCTTTCCAGTCATCTTGATTAAAACAATATTGCACCTCTGGGATGGGCACAAAATAATTAAAAATGAAGCCTAATTATATGCAAACTGCATTTACTGTTATATTTATATTTTTTGTATTCTCTAAACTTGGCACTTTGATCTGATATTCTGACACAACAACAAGAACAGTCATTATTATCATTTTTTGTTCAAACAGGAACTTCTTTTGCTAAGCATGGAATTTTTATTTATTTTGCAAAAGTTTTGGTGCAGATGTGTATAGAAGGGAAATTACTCTGTAATTAATGCTAGGGGTCTTAATTTATCACAAGTGAGTCTTGAAGGCCTTGCCTCTCTTGTCTTGTATTTTTTCCTGCGTGCAGTTTCATTTGTTTTTCCCATGGAAGTGGATTTTTCTACCGAATTTTGCCAGAAACAACCCTTTTGTTGCCGTTGGTTATTTTATGTGCACTAAGTGCATGCTGCACATGGGACCTCGGTTTATTGTCTCATCTGAATGACTAACGTCCAGACCACCACTCAAGGTCTAGTGGAGGGAGAGAAAATATCGGCGGCTGAGCTGTGATTCAAACCAGCTTGCTCAGATTCTCTCGCTTCCTAGGCGGACATGTTACCTCTAGGCCATCACTCCATCACTGATTGATGCGCTATCGTTCCACCGATGCAACATCCAGACTTGTTTCTCTCATTTTCTCTCACCACGCCTACTGCAACTCTCTGTTGTCTGGTTTGCCTGTTTCATCCCTCCAGTCCCTCCAGTGCATATAAAACTCTGCTGCCCGACTTGTCCTCAGAAAGGGAAGATCTGAGCACATCACTCCTCTTTTACAACATCTCCATTGGCTCCCTGCCTCACACAGAATTAAGTTCAAGATCTGCACTCTTTGTTATAAATGTATTCACAAATTTGCCTCTTCCTATCTCTGTGGCTGCCTTCATATCTACACCCCATCTTGCTCTCTACGATCGGCTTCGGATCCACTCTGTCTATGCATACCCAGATTCAAACACTCCACTCTCATCCGCCATTCTTTCTCTGTCTCTGGACCTTGCATTTGGAATGATCTCTCCCCCTTTGCTTTGTCAGGTTTCTGCACTCAGCTCTCAAGTCTGGCCTTAAAACCCACCTCTTTCCAAGATAGCCTCCCTTCCCTGCCCCTTCGTTGTTTTTCAGTGTTTTTTTTTTTTTTTTTTTTCAGTCTAGAGTTATGCATGTGTGTGACTGGTGTGAAATCGCTTTGATTTGTCTCTGCACAACATTCAGCACTATGTAAATACTTATTATTATTATTATTATTATTATTAACACCAACACACTGTGTGCAGCCGTTCAGTACACCAGAAAGAGGAGCACGACCGACATGTGGCTCTTCCTGCAGACCTCATTAAACTGGAGGCCCACTTTGAGAAGCCAGCAAAGGTCCACAACGACGACAGACAACGACGCTCGGAGCTTGCGGCACTGCAGGCAGCCATGGACGATCCTAAGACACGGGAGGAAGTGGTGCGGAACTGCCGCATGGACGCAGGCCGCTTGGTGCTGGAGAGAGTGATCCCCCTTCCCCATGGCTACCGGCAGATCCGTGTTGAGAAAGAGGGCGTGGATGTGGGGGTTGTTGAGGGGGCGGGGGATGCTGAGCAACTCGCTTCTTCCTTGTTGGACAAGTCTGTGGAAGGTCTGTGCTTTGTTTGCTTGTGTGTGGTGTGTGTGTGTGTGTGTGTGTGTGTGAATATTTCTATCTGTCTGCCTGCCTGCTCATCGTTTCATTTTTTGGTCTTACATTTGATAGTGCTCACTTTCTACATGTCTTCTACTTTGCTGTCGTTTCTATAAAGATTTTTTATAGCAGTCAGTGCTTTCAGGACCATGGGGTGTGAAGTGATAGACCTGCCATTCACAGGACACAAGACTACCTGTTTAAAGAAATGATGGGTGGGTTGTAATGGGCCTGACACACAGGTTTACCTGTTGAAAGGGCTGGTGGGTGGGTTGTAATGAGCCTGACACACAGGTTTACCTGTTGAAAGGGCTGGTGGGTGGGTTGTAATGAGCCTGACACACAGGTTTACCTGTTGAAAGGGCTGGTGGGTGGGTTGTAATGAGCCTGACACACAGGTTTTCCTTGTGAAAGGGCTGGTGGGTGGGTTGTAATGGGCCTGACACACAGGTTTACCTGTTGAAAGGGCTGGTGGGTGGGTTGTAATGAGCCTGACACACAGGTTTTCCTTGTGAAAGGGCTGGTGGGTGGGTTGTAATGGGCCTGACACACAAGTTTACCTGTTGAAAGGGCTGGTGGGTGGGTTGTGATGGGTGTGACACACAGGTTTACCTGTTTAAAGGGCCAAGGAATGAATTGTGATTGACATGCTAGTTTACCTGTTTAGAGGGCCATGTAATGGATTAATCATACTGAAAATGACATGTTCAGTGAGTGTATGTTGTCTTCTCCTGTGTCTTTCTTTCACTATGATTTGCATGTTTGGTGAGGAGCTGATGTTCGATGTTGACACTGACTTGTGCCTCCAGTGACAATTCATTATGTGGACACCCGGTTCTTTGAGGACTGATGTAATATGCAACTGAATTTTAAAAGTGAATACCACAGCTGAGAAGACATTCCATGTTCAGTTCACCTTTTTTTTTTTAAATATTCATAAGACTTATTTGAATGTGTGTTCACATGCATGTGTGTGTTTATGTTTTTTATGTGAGTATTTGCAAAAGTACATGTATGATATGTTGTATTTTGTTTGAGTTTCTGAAATAATCTATTTCTGGTATCATTAGTATAGATAGATAGATAGATAGATGGCATTGTTCACAAGGAATGTGCAATATATGTGCAATATTATGGATTGGGTCTTTCAAATGGATTTTTTAAAATTTTTAGTTGCAATGTTTTAAAGTGAATTTACACAATTTTGTCATGATTAAGCATGTCTTCTATGTTTAGAATACATTTTTTTTATGACATGTTTTACATCTTAATGTTTAGTAATTTTCCCTGTTTGATTTGCTGCATTTGGTGAACTTTCTCTTTTTCAGATAATAAAGTTTTCCTTACCTTACCTTACCTTACTGTACCTTATCTTACCTTACTGTACCTTGTTGTACCCTGCCTTACCGTACCGTACCGTACCGTACCGTACCTTACCTTACCTTACCTTACTGTACCTTATCTTACCTGACTGTACCTTGTTGTACCATACCTTACCGTATCGTACCTTACCTTACTGTACCTTATCTTACCTGACTGTACCTTGTCTTACTTACCGTACCTTACCCTGTTGTACCTTACCTTACAATGCCTTACCTTACCTTATCTTACCTTACCTTACTGTATCTTGTCTTACCTTACCATACCCTACCTTGTCATACCTTACCTTACCTTACCATACCGTACTTTACCATACCTTACCTTACCTTTCTGTACCTTACCTGACTTTATTTTACCTGACTTGACCTGACCTGACCTTACCTTACCTTACTGTACCTTACCATACCTTACCTTACCTTACCTTACCAACCTTACCGTATTGTGATGGCTGACAGGTAAGGTGAGTGAGCAACAGGTGCGTCAGCTGGTTCACAGCCTGAGCTACCTGGACGTCCAGTTTGTCCACCTGTACTCGGAGGGTGTGGAGATGACCATCGCTGACCTCTGTCTCTTTTCCTACTTCTACGTGCTTCTGGTGAGTTCTCTCCCTCTTCCCTGTGTGTCTGTTCCTACCTAGCTGTGTTCCTACCTGTCTGTGTTCCTGTCCATGTCTGTGTTCCTGTCCCTGTCTGTGTTCCTGTTCCTGTCTGTGTTCCTGTCCATGTCTGTGTTCCTACCTGTCTGTGTTCCTGTCCATGTCTGTGTTCCTACCTGTCTGTGTTCCTGTCCATGTCTGTGTTCCTACCTGTCTGTGTTCCTGTCCATGTCTGTGTACCTACCTGTCTGTGTTCCTGTCCATGTCTGTGTTCCTACCTGTCTGTGTTCCTGCCCATGTCTGTGTTCCTACCTGTCTGTGTTTTTACCATTTTGTCTGTGATCCTTCCTGTCTGTGTTCCTGTCTCTGTCTGTGTTCCTGTCTCTGTCTGTCTCTGTTCCTACCTGTCTCTGTTCCTGTCTCTGTTCCTACCTGTCTCTGTTCCTGTCTCTGTCTCTGTTCCTACCTGTCTCTGTTCCTGTCTCTGTCTCTGTTCCTACCTGTCTCTGTTCCCACCTGTCTGCCTGTGTTCCTGTCTCTGTCTGTCTGTGTTCCTGTCTCTGTCTGTCTCTGTTCCTACCTGTCTCTGTTCCTGTCTCTGTTTGTCTCTGTTCCTACCTGTCTGTTCCCACCTGTCTGCCTGTGTTCCTGTCTCAATCAGTGTTCCTACCTGTCTGTCTGTGTTCCTACCTATCTCTGTTCCTGTCTGTCCGTCTGTTTTCCTGCCTGTTTCAGTGTTAGATAGGTAGGACTCTTAGTGTTCCAACCTATCTGTGTTTCTGTCCCTTTCACTATCTGTCTGTGTTTATATCTGTCTCTGTCTGTGTTCCTCCCTATCCTTTTCCTACCTGTCTGTATACATTTCTGTCCATGTCTGTGTACCTGTATTCCTTCTTGCTTTACTCCATGTTCCATCCTGCCCTTTGTTTTGTGTAACGTTCTGCAGCGCTGTGCAACAGTTGGTAGTGAAGGCACTGTCATGGTGGGTGTTTATGATGGAGCTGAGGTGATGATGCCGTGATCTTCTTCATTCATGGGCTGTAACTCCCATGTTCACTTGTATGTACATGAGTGGGCTTTTACGCGTATGACCATTTTTACCCCGCCATGTAGGCAGCCATACTCTTGTTTTCGCGGGAGTGTATACTGGGTATGTTCTTGTTTCCATAACCCACCGAACGTGGATTACAGGATCTCTAATGTGTATATTTGATCTTGTGCTTGTGTATACACACGAAGGGGGTTCAGGCACAAGCAGGTCTGCACAAATGTTGACCTAGGGAGATCAGCAAAATCTCCACCCTTTACCCACCTGGTGCTGTTACAGAGATTCAAACCCGGGACCCTGAGATTTAAAAGTCCAATGCTTTAACCACTCGGCTGTTGTGCCCGTCATGCCGTGATCAAAATAAACATGAACAGAATGGAAAAAATTCCTTTTGTCTGGTGTCACCAGGAGGGCTTGCAGTTCCAAGTGAGCCTTCTGGAGGATCACCTTCCCCGAGTTCTCACCTGGCTGCGTCACATGGTCCTCCTGCCCCGACTGGAGCTGGCGTCCTCGCGCTGTGCCTTCCAGCTCGCGTGTCTGAAACAGGCGCTTTTGAAACCGGAAGGGAAAGCGGGCAGCAGCAGCAGCACAAAGGGAGGGAAAGGGAACAGCGGCTCAGAGGGAGGTGACGGGAACAGCATTCGCTTCTGCAAGCCGCCCATGGATGATGTGACTGAAGATGACATGGAGTTGAGGTGAGTGTCACGCTCCGTAAGAAAAGAGGACTGGGAACCCCTAACCAACCCAGTTCTCACAGCCAGACAACACACACAGGACTAGGAACCCCCACCCCTATCCCAGTTCTTACAGCCAGACAACACACACATTGACTAGGAACCCCCACCCAACCCAGTTCTTACAGCCAGACAACACACACATTGACTAGGAACCCCCACCCAACCCAGTTCTTACAGCCAGACAACACACACATTGACTAGGAACCCCCACCCAACCCAGTTCTTACAGCCAGACAACACACACATTGACTAGGAACCCCCACCCAACCCAGTTCTTACAGCCAGACAACACACACAGGACTAGGAACCCCCACCCAACCCAGTTCTTACAGCCAGACAACACACACAGGACTAGGAACCCCCACCCAACCCAGTTCTTACAGCCAGACAACACACACAGGACTAGGAACCCCCACCCAACCCAGTTCTTACAGCCAGACAACACACACAGGACTAGGAACCCCTAACCATCCTAGTTCTTACACCCAGACAACACACATAGAGACCACACCAAAAACGTTTACGTGTATTTATTCAAAGCATAATACACTAATTAATTACTAACAGAGAATCCCAAATATTTCTTCACAGCAGAATACGCTAATTAATTACTTACAGGGAAGCTCAGACACTTGGTGAAACACTTGCCAACACCAAAGGAGACAAATGAATAAGGAATGAAATGGATGATTGAATGAACACAATACAAAAACCAAATTCTATAGCCTCAGATCTTGAGGAAAAGGCCAGTTTGAGGATTTATGCAATACATACACACAGAGACTTCATGGTAACTGAAGCTCCATGGTGATGAACCGTGCCTGAAAAGCGTGATACTGCGGTACTGAAGAATGAACAATATTTGAAGAGGTGGTGGAGATTGACGATGATGAAGCATGTATGTGTGTGTAGGAATGATGTGGTGGAGAATGACGATGAGGAAGCATGTATGTGTGTGTAGGAATGATGTGGTGGAGAATGACGATGAGGAAGCATGTATGTGTGTGTAGCAATGATGTGGTGGAGAATGACGATGAGGAAGCATGTATGTGTGTGTAGCAATGATGTGGTGGAGAATGACAATGAGAAAGCATGTATGTGTGTGTAGCAATGATGTGGTGGAGAATGACGATGAGGAAGCATGTATGTGTGTGTAGCAATGATGTGGTGGAGATTGACGATGAGGAAGCATGTATGTGTGTGTAGGAATGTGTGCACAGAAAAAATCATGTATGTGTAGTCCCCTTCAGGAAAACAACAGAAAAGAAAGCTGTCTGTAGATTTTCCTGTCTCTCCAATGCACCGTCCGCTTTCAACCAGTACCTAGAGTTGCTGTTTGACAATAAGTTACCAAATGAGTTCTTTTTTTATTTTTCCAGGACACTAGGTATTAACGTATGTGCGTGTGTGTGTGTGTGTATGTGTTGTTGTTTTGTGTGTGTGTGTGTGAGTGTGTGTGTATTTGTGTGTGTATGTGTGTATGTGTGTGAGTGTGTATATATGTGTGAGTGTGTGTGTGTGTGTGCATGCATGTATATGTGTGAGTATGTATGTGTGTGTGTGTGTGTGTGTGTGTGTATAGTCGCAGGTGCCGCACCAAATACAGGGCCCTCAAACCAGAAGTTCAACAGGCCCTGACCTCCATGAAGGTCAGTGCTGTATATCTGTGGTGTTGTGACTTTGTTGCCATTGGTGCTGATGGTCCAGCCATGCCATACAGGGCCGTATCAGGACAGTCCAGCTAAATCAAAGATTCAGCCACGTTAAACACAAAACTCTTATCACATCTGAAAAACAAAACAACAAAAGCTTGCAAAACAACACAGTCCGTGGCATATTATCTTAACCATCAAGCTCCTTGAGTCAAATAAGGCCAGGCTGTGATTAGTACATCAGCCGTGCCATTTATCACCCTTAGATGAAATAAAATTATTAAAAAATTTTTAAAAAATTGAAAAAGGCCACACGAAACCTATGTAAAAAGGCCATGTGGGCAAATAATGCTGCAGAATGGACAGCTGGTGTTTAGATTCTCACTACTTAATTGTCAGATAAAAAATACTTTGGATAGTACATTACTGACTGTAGAAAAGAGAGTATTAGTGTCAATGCTTGCTGGAAAAAAGAAAGGGGAATAGACTGGGAAGGCAGAAAAAGCAGATATAGTGAAGGGGGGAAAAAAAAGCCTGTTGAAAACAAAGAGAGCAATACTTGAATAGAAAAGAGGAAATTTTTAGCCTTGACTTTCCAAAGGGCAGGGATGTTGTTTAAACTAAAAAAAAAACCCATGGCATCCCACAGGGGTATTTCTGGGACAGGGATGTTTTTTTTTATGAGTGTGCCTGCCTTTTGCAATCCCTCTGCCAGAACACTGTCTATTTTAGTCAGAATATACCTTGCGTTTTTATGGCTCCGCTGTTTGGATCCAACTTCCTCTGCCGATCAGGCAATCTTCTTCTTCAACATGAATGAAGGAATTATGTGGATACTTATATAGCACCTATCCTCGGTTGGAGACCAAGCTCTAAGCGCTTTACAAACACAGGGTTATTTGCATAACAGGCTGCCTACCTGGGTAGAGCCAACTGATGGCTGCCATTGGGTGCTCATCATTCGTTTCCTGTGTCAGGTTTAAGTCGCATACGCATACACACTTAGACATATAGCATTTTACATGAATTCAGAATGACCATTTTGTTTATTTACTCTGCCATTTAGGCAGCCATACTCCATTTTCGGGGTTGTGCATGCTGGGTATGTTCTTGTTTCCATAACCCACCGAACAGTTACATGGATTACAGGATCTTTAACATATGTATTTGATCTTCGGCATGTGCATACACATGAAGGGGGTTCAGGCACCAGCAGGTCTGCAGATATGTTGACCTGGATGATTGAAAAAATCTCCACCCTTTACCCACCAGGCGCCATTACCGAGATAGAACCCGAGACCTCAGATAGAAAGTCCAACACTCTAACCACCTGGCTGTTGTGCCCATCAAGTCATTCAAGTCTTCCCTGAGAATACACTTTTTCACCTGATGTAGACCACCCCCTGCGGGATTCATCATTCATGTTTGTACTTTGTGTGTTTATTTGTGTGCGCATATACATGTGCACAAAGAGAAGCATGTGTTGAGAGTAGGGGGTAAAATTTGTGACGTGTGCGTGCAGGATCGTGGAATCGAACCTGTGGTGGGCAGTCACCCGCGAGGAAGTGATGTGAAACTGGACTGGGACAGCCTGCCTGCCAGTGTGCATCCCAGGCAAGGTGTGTCCCTGTGTCGCCTGTTTCCATTCCTCTGTGTCACCTATTCACCTGTTTCCGTTCCTCTGTAACATCCTGTGTCTGTAGACATTAATAGTCTGTCTTTGTCTGTGATCCAGGAAGTTGACGCTGTAGTTATTAACAGTCTGTCTCTGTGATCCAGGAAGTTGATGCTGTAGTTATTAACAGTCTGTCTTTGTCTGTGATCCAGGAAGTTGATGCTGTAGTTATTAACAGATGATCCAGGAAGTTGATGCTGTAGTTATTAACAGATGATCCAGGAAGTTGATGCTGTAGTTATTAACAGTCAGTCTCTGTCTGTGACCCAGGAAGTTGATGCTGTAGTTATTAACAGTCAGTCTCTGTCTGTGATCCAGGAAGTTGATGCTGTAGTTATTAACAGTCAGTCTCTGTCTGTGATCCAGGAAGTTGATGCTGTAGTTATTAACAGTCTGTCTCTGTCTGTGATCCAGGAAGTTGATGCTGTAGTTATTAACAGTCTGTCTTTGTGATCCAGGAAGTTGACGCTGTAGTTATTAACAGTCAGTCTTTGTCTGTGATCCAGGAAGTTGATGCTGTAGTTATTAACAGCCTGTCTGTGATCATGGAAGTTGATGTAGTTATTAACAGTCTGTCTCTGTCTGTGATCCAGGAAGTTGATGCTGTAGTTATTAACAGTCTGTCTCTGTCTGTGATCCAGGAAGTTGACGCTGTAGTTATTAACAGTCAGTCTTTGTCTGTGATCCAGGAAGTTGATGCTGTAGTTATTAACAGTCTGTCTTTGTGATCCAGGAAGTTGACGCTGTAGTTATTAACAGTCAGTCTTTGTCTGTGATCCAGGAAGTTGATGCTGTAGTTATTAACAGCCTGTCTGTCTGTGATCATGGAAGTTGATGT
Organism: Babylonia areolata; assembly: GCF_041734735.1. Taxonomy (NCBI): domain Eukaryota; kingdom Metazoa; phylum Mollusca; class Gastropoda; order Neogastropoda; family Buccinidae; genus Babylonia; species Babylonia areolata. Next base: position 44,528,748 of record NC_134899.1, on the reverse strand, counting down.
AGTTATTAACAGTCTGTCTCTGTCTGTTATCCAGGAAGTTGACGCTGTAGTTATTAACAGTCAGTCTTTGTCTGTGATCCAGGAAGTTGACGCTGTAGTTATTAACAGCCTGTCTCTGTCTGTGATCTTGGAAGTTGATGTAGTTATTAACAGTCTGTCTCTGTCTGTGATCCAGGAAGTTGACGCTATAGTTATTAACAGTCTGTCTCTGTCTGTGATCATGGAAGTTGACGCTGTAGTTATTAACAGTCTGTCTGTCTGTGATCCAGGAAGTTGATGTTGTAGTTATTAACAGTCTGTCTCTGTCTGTAATCCAGGAAGTTGATGCTGTAGTTATTAACAGTCTGTCTTTGTCTGCGATCCAGGAAGTTGACGCTGTAGTTACTAACAGTCTGTCTCTGTGATCATGGAAGTTGATGCTGTAGTTATTAACAGTTTGTCTTTGTCTGTAATCCCGGAAGTTGTGGCTGTAGTTATCAGCAGTGTGTGACCCAGGGAAGTTGTAGCTGTAGTTATTAACAGTCTGTGGCACGGAAGTTGTGACTGTAATTGTTGATACTCTGTGACTCAGCTATGTTGCTGCTGTAGTTATTAACAGTGTGTGACCCAGGAAAGTTGTGGCTGTAGTTATTAACAGTCTGTGGCACGGAAGTTGTGACTGTAATTGTTGATACTCTGTGACTCAGCTATGTTGCTGCTGTAGTTATTAACAGTGTGTGACCCAGGAAAGTTGTGGCTGTAGTTATTAACAGTCTGTGACCCAGGGAAGTTGTGGTTGTAGTTATTAACAGTTTGTGACCCAGGGAAGATGTGACTGTAGTTGTTAATGGTCTATCTGTCTCTGTGATCCAAGGAGGTTGTGGCTGTAGTTATTAATGGTCTTTGTGTCTCTGTGATCCAAGGAAGTTGTGGCTGTAGTTATTAATGGTCTATGTGTCTCTGTGATCCAAGGAGGTTGTGGCTGTAGTTATTAATGGTCTATGTGTCTCTGTGATCCAAGGAAGTTGTGGCTGTAGTTATTAATGGTCTATCTGTCTCTGTGATCCAAGGAAGTTGTGGCTGTAGTTATTAATGGTCTATCTGTCTCTGTGATCCAAGGAGGTTGTGGCTGTAGTTATTAATGGTCTTTGTGTCTCTGTGATCCAAGGAAGTTGTGGCTGTAGTTATTAATGGTCTATCTGTCTCTGTGATCCAAGGAGGTTGTGGCTGTAGTTATTAATGGTCTGTGTGTCTCTGTGATCCAAGGAAGTTGTGGCTGTAGTTATTAATGGTCTGTGTGTCTCTGTGATCCAAGGAGGTTGTGGCTGTAGTTACTAATGGTCTGTTTGTCTCTGTGATCCAGGGAAGTTGTGCCTGTAGTTATCAACAGTGTGTGACCCAGGGAAGTTGTGGCTGTAGTTATCGACAGTGTGTCTTTGATCCAGGGAAGTTGTGGCTGTAGTTATTAACAGTATGTGGCAGTATATCAACAGTGTGTGACCCCAGGAAGTTGTGGCTGTAGATATTAGCAGTGTCTGTGTGTCTCTGTGTGATCCAGGGCAGGTTCCAGCCAAACGCGTGGAGCGCAAGTGTCAGCAGCTGGAGAACCTGGTGACAGCGGTCATGGAGGTGGCTCGGCCTGGTGACGTCATTGTGGACTTCTGCAGTGGTGGGGTACGTGGATACTGACCGTGGTGGAGTACATGGGTACTGACAGTGGTGGAGTACATGGGTACTGACAGTGGTGGGGTTTGTGGGTACTCACAGTGGTATGTGGGTACTGACAGTGGTGGGGTATGTGGGTACTGACAGTGGTGGGGTATTAGGGTATTGAGACTGCAGTGATGGAGTATGTGGGTAATTAACCCAAAAGGGTTGTTGGATTAATGGAATAATTACTCTCAGTTCTTCTTCTTGTGTGTGTGTGTGTGTGTCACTGTGTGTGTGTGTGTGTGTGTGTGTGTGTGTGTGTGTGTGTGTGTGTGTGTGTCACTGTGTGTGTGTATGTGTGTGTAGGTGCTTGACATTTTTATCGTGTGCATGGTGTTCCTTGGGTACATTTAATTGTGTTAATTGTTTTTTTTGGAATGAACAACGATATTGCTGAGGATGGAATCAGTGTTGGTGTCTTTCTGCTAACTAACAGGGACACCTGGGACTGGCCATAGCACACCTGCTCCCTCACTGCAAGGTGGGTACACCATTGTACACATTATTTGCTTTGTTATCATCTGAGTCACGAGCTGAATAGTACAGTGAAAATTGAACCTGCTTGTTCTTTTTTTTTTTTCTTTTCTTGTATATCAGTTGTGAATTGCCTTCATTTTCGAACAGGTTGCATGCTTGTTTATAAATATAAATGTGTGTAATTAATGTAAGGAGCAAGGTGGTTGAATGGTTAAGATGTTTTGTCTGCCAGTACAGTACCCTTTCTCCCAAGTTTGACTGAGCTGAGCATGTAGTCATTCAGACGAGAAGGTAACCCGAGGTGCCATGTGCAGCACTCACTCAGTGCACTGAAAAAGAACCCATGACAACAAAAATGTTGTCCTCTGGCAAAATCTGTACAAGAAATCCACTCTGATAGGTAACACAAATACATGCATGCACTCAAGGCCTGACAAGCACGTTGGGTTATGCTGCTGTCAGGCATCTGCCGAGCACATGTGATGTGGCTTATTTGGATTTGTCGGAACTCTGTGATGCCTCTGTGAGAAACTGAAACTGAAAACTGAAACTGTGCAATTAGTATGACTGTAATGTGTGCATAGTTAGGGTGTCTAACAGGTGTGTACATGTAGTTGACAGACAGGTGTGTGCAGGTAGGGTGACTGACATGTGTACAGGTAGGCGAGGTGACTGACAGATGTGTACAGGTAGGGTGACTGACAGATGTGTACAGGTAGGATGACTGACAAATGTGTGCAGGTAGGGTGACTGACAGGTAGATGACTGACAGGTGTGTACAGGTAGATGACTGACAGTTGTTTACAGGTAGGGTGACTGACAGGTGTGTACAGGTAGGGTGACTGACAGGTGTGTACAGGTAGGGCGACTGACATGTGTATACAGGTACATGACTGACAGGTGTTTAGAGGTAGACGACTGACAGGTGTGGATGTGTGTGTGGTGACCTCAAAGAGGTGTGTTGCCATGTGCAGGTGTACCTGGTGGAGAACAAAGAGGAGTCACTGCTGAGGGCCCAGGGCAGGATTGCCGCCCTCCACTCCAACAACGTGGTTCTGTTCCAGGTGAGGGCAGGGAGGGGAGAGGGGTGGGGCGTGGGGGTGGCACAGGGTAAGGGGAAAGGGAGAGGCAACTTACACCTGACTGTGCTTCATCAGTGTAACTGGTGACAACTTTGACGTAGAAATGTGGACACATGGACTGTATGTTGCGCTCCAGGTTTAACATGGACTGTGTTGTATCCCCAGTGTAACACACTAGTCTCCAGCGTAACATGGAGTGTGTGCTCCAGTGTAACACACTTGTCTACAGTGTAACATGGACTGTGTGTCATGTCCCCAGTGTAACAATTGTCTCCAGTATAGCATAGACTATTTTTTGTGTCCCCAGTGTAACACTTGTCTCCAGTAAAGCATAGACTATTTTTTGTGTCCCCAGTGTAACACTTATCTCCAATGTAACATGAACTGTATGTTGTGTCACCAGTGTAACATAGAGTTTTGTTGTATCTCATGGACTAATTATTTGTCTCCAGTGTAACGTGGACTGTATGTTGTGTCTCCAGTGTAACATGGACTGTGTGTTGTCTCCAGTGTAACGTGGACTGTGTGTTGTGTATCCAGTGTAACATGGACTGTGTGTTGTGTATCCAGTGTAAAATGGACTGTGTGTCATGTCTCCAGTGTAACATGGACTGTGTGTCATGTCTCCAGTGTAACATGTACTGTGTGTTGTGTCTCCAGTGTAACATGGACTATGTATTTTGTCTCCAGTGTAACATGGACTGTTTTTGTATCCATAGTGTAACATGTCTCCAGTCTAACATGGACAGTTTGTTGTGTCTCCAGTGTAACATGGACTGTTTTTTGTATCCCTAGTGTAACATGTCTCCAGTCTAACATGGACTGTTTTCATGTCCCCAGTGTAACATGGACTACTTTGTGGGCCCCTTTGAAGTGGGGGTGTGTCTCCACGCCTGCGGCTCGGCAACGGACATGGTGCTTCACCACTGCCTTCACAACCAGGCCGCCTTCGTTATCTGCCCCTGCTGCTACGGCAGCATCCAACAGACCCACCTCCTGACCTATCCACGGAGTCGACAGTACCAGGAGAAACAGGTCACCTATAAGGTACGGTGCAACTCTTTTGTCACTGGTTCGGCTGTTGCACTGCAAAGTGTAGCATGGTGACCAGTATTACTGTACACCCCAAAGTCTAGCACTGTGTACTGTACATTCCAGAGTGTAGCTCTGTAACCAGTATTACCTTTTTTTTTTCTTTCTTTTTCCCTTGCTGTGCTGTTTCCTGTTGACAGTGTGTGTGTGTTTTCTGTTGACAGTGTGTATTGTTTCCTGTTGACGGTGTGTGTTTTCTGTTGACAGTGTTTTTTTTCCTGTTGACAGTATGTGTGTTTTCTGTTGACAGTGTGTGCCATTTCCTGTTGACAGTGTGCACTGTTGACAGTGTGTGTGTTGCTTGTTGACAGTGTGTTGTTTCCTGTTGACAGTGTGCGCTGTTTTCTGTTGATAGTGTGTGTAGTTTCCTGTTGACAGTATGTGCCGTTTCCTGTTGACAGTGTTCTTTCCTGTTGACAGTGTGTGATTTCTCTTGACAGTGTGCGCTATTGACAGTGTGTGCTGTTTCCTGTTGACAGTGTGCACTGTTGACAGTGTGTTCTTTCCTGTTGACAGTATGTTTTCTGTTGACATTGTGCACGGTTTCCTGTCGACAGTGTGCGCTGTTTCCTGTGGACAGTGTGTGTCTGTTACTTGACAGTGTGTGTTGTTTCCTGTGGACAGTGTGTGTTGTTTCCTGTGGACAGTGTGTGCTGTTTCCTGTGGACAGTGTGTGTTGTTTCCTGCGGACAGTGTTTCCTGTGGACAGTGTGTGCTGTTTCCTGTGGACAGTGTGTGTTGTTTCCTGCGGACAGTGTGTGCTGTTTCCTGTGGACAGTGTGTGTTGTTTCCTGTGGACAGTGTGTGCTGTTTCCTGTGGACAGTGTGTGTTGTTTCCTGTGGACAGTGTGTGTTGTTTCCTGTGGACAGTGTGTGTCTGTTACTTGACAGTGTGAGTTGTTTCCTGTGGACAGTGTGTGTCTGTTACTTGACAGTGTGTGTTGTTTCCTGTGGACAGTGTGTGTCTGTTACTTGACAGTGTGTGTTGTTTCCTGTGGACAGTGTGTGTCTGTTACTTGACAGTGTGTGTTGTTTCCTGTGGACAGTGTGTGTCTGTTACTTGACAGTGTGCGCTGTTTCCTGTGGACAGTGTGTTTTCCGTTGACAGTGTGTACTGTTTCCTGTGGACAGTGTATGTGTGTTCTCTGTTTCAGGAGTTCCTGACACTGGGTCATGCTGCTGACCAGACAGAGTTTAACATCGCATTGGAGCAACAAGGTAGGCATGACAAAATTTACCATTGGTAGAATAGTTTTATTTATACCGCATTGGAGCAGCAAGGTAGGCATGACAAAATTTACCATTGGTAGAATAGTTTTATTTACATTGCATTGGAGCAGCAAGGTAGGCATGACAAAATTTACCATTGGTAGAATAGTTTTATTAACAATAACATCACTCTGGAGCAACATGGTACGTAGGACAATGGTCATTGCTGGCAGAACAGAGTTGACATCTCACTGGAGCAAAACGATGAATGGGACAGTGTTCTAACATAGGTAAAACAGAATTAACATCGCATTTGAGCTACAAGGTGGGTGGGACAGTGTTTTACCATTGGTAGAGCAGAGTTACCATTGCACTGGAGCAACAAGATTAACATCGCATTGGAGCAACACAGTTTGATTAGAAAGAGTTCACCATGGCATTGGAGCTGCAATTGATTTTGATACGGATGAATAAAGATGTGTTGTAGGTAGATAGGACAGGGTTTAAGATCACCTTGGAGCAACAAGATGAATGCGACCGAAGCTTGACACAGTTTTGGAGCAAGGCGGGAGCTGGGGAAGGGCATGTTGGATGCACAGTTTTATTTTAAGTCAGAGTATGGGCAGTAGTCTGGCAGTTTACAAGTGTCTGTCTGCGTCCTCTCATTACTCCATTTTGACGATGAAAGACAATGATATGATAAATGATAAGTGAAGATGAAGTGATGAAGTTTTGTTGAAGAAACATTCAGGCTGTAGTTCCAAAACTTTGATAAGTTTGAATCATAGTTCCCTAACTCTAGACACGTACTTAAACAGTATGTTCCATTATATGCCCTTTGCAGTTGTGTCAGATTTGTCATTCTTTTGATGCAGTGAGTTACATTATGCAGGCAGGTAAGGTGTAGCAGACATGTTTGAGTGTGCATATTCTGTGCTGTCTTTGTGTGTGCCCCGATGTAGGACTCAGACAAGAGACATGCCTGCAATGGCCACACATGTGACCAAAATTTCCAGACCTTTTTCAGACCAGACTGAAAATTTTCTATACCTAACAACACAAACCCAAACAGAATTCCTGTAATTTATCTGCTACATTGCTAACAAAAGAGATTTGCGGAAATCCTGATATTGGTGTTCAATTTTCATCACTTTGTTTTTTCACCTGTATTTTGAAAACATTTACCAGACTCTCACAGGCAAAGCATTTATTTCCAAGACTTTTCCAGCCAAGGATATGGTTCTCTCAAGACTTGTGCAGACTCCATGACTGTGTACAGACTGTGTGTCTATGTCTCCAGGACGACAGTGCATGAACCTGGTGGACTCTGACCGCGCCCAACTGGCTCGGGAGGCCGGCTACGCTGTGACCTTGACCTCCCTGCAACCTCTGACCTGCAGCCCTAAAAATAACTTGCTCATCGGCTACAAAGACTGTACAGCTGCCATGCCGACTTAGCAGTGGGCGAAAAGAAGCATGACAGGACCTTAGCAGCTGAAGGTTACTTGTGGTGGTGGTGTTGGCCATGTGTTGGAGGAACAGAAGTTGGGTAGGAGGTCTTGTGCCTGTTGGCAAGCCATGTAAAATGGGGCAGTGAGGGAGGGCGTGAAAGGATTTGTGTGTGCGTGGCTTGTGAAATTATAAGAAATGATTTGCATGTGCACACATTCATCCCATGTGCCAACTCTGGTGTTAAATGCCAGGGTATTTATTATACAGATCTGAATGAAGCGACAGTCTGAGCAGTACATGATGAATGGATATCGAGCGTGTGGATGAATGTGTGTGTGAGTGTCCTATGTGTGTTTCTGTCCAGGAAATGTGTGTGTGTCTGAGATGTGTGGTTGTCTGGGATGTGTTTGAATCTCAGATTGTGTGTGTGTGCGTCTAGGATGTGTGTGTGTGTGTGCACCCCAATCAGGGGCATCAGTCTAATCAGTACGTTTAAGACAAAGTTGCGTTCTATTATTGGCAGAAGGCAAAAGGGCCATTGGACCCAGTGTGGTGACAAAGCAGACTGGAAAGAATGTCCTGTTTTTAATTTAAGTACGTTATATTCCTATGGGGTTTTTTCACGGATAGGCATTCAAAAACATATTCTGCCACATGAATTTTTGAATTATCATTACAAGTTGTGTTACTTGGATGTTCAGTTTTACTGTTAAGTGTTTAGATATGGGGCAGCAGAAGATTCTAGTCTTCTGTACCTTCAGTTCTTGTGTTACTGACCAGTTTTGGACATTTTGGACACCGGTGGTTTGTTTTGTTGATCTTTTTTTCTTTGAATAAGCATTTCAATATGTGGTGAAAGACTGGGTCAACCAGCAATACTGAGTGAGAAAAGGTCTGCAAGGGTTTGTTGTTCTTGAGCAGTTGTAAATTTGCAGCTTTTATTGAAGTTATCCCAAGATATTCATATTGGCTTGTATAATATTGGATCCACAGATGAATGCAAGAGGCATTTTTGGTTAAATTGTTTGCAAAAAAACCAAAAAAACCCCCACCATTGTTTGTTCATTAAACGCATCCTTCCTTGAGTGAGCATTGGCCGATGGTATCTGTATTTTTTTATCACTATGTTGGAGGAACCTTTTCTTTGCTTTTCATCAAGGGTCTGATCTTCCAAATCAAAACTGACCCACTTTCATCACAGCACATCCTGATGAGATGGTAAACCAAGGTTCTGTGTGAGCATGTGTGTGTAGCGCTTAGCATGCACAAGAACCTATGGCACACATTGAAGAACCTTTGGCAACAACATAGTTGCCCATAGCAAAATTTTGCATTAAAACCCTATCGTGTGTGTGTGTGAAGCCTGACTGAATCAGGACACAGGAAACGAATGAAGGGCACCTAAGGGCAGCTATCAGTCACCTGTCCTCAGGCTGGCAGCCTGTTGTGCATATGACTGTGTAAAGTGCTTCAGTTTGGTCTCTGACTCAGAAGCGGCACTATTTGAGTATCTAGATATCACTTAATCACACACACACAGGTCACAACACAGAAGTTATTTTGGATTGTTTATTTTCATGTCTTTCCACTACAGTCCCAACGTCATTGCCAATCAAACCAACCTTTTTCAAGCCACCATGCATCATCACCACACAACACTGTCGTCAACCAATCCACCTAGTTCATGTCATCTTCATGCTTCACACATCCGCCAGTTCTGCACCACATGAAGCCAAGCCAGTGTCCACGCTGTGTATTGATTGGTCTGTGTTGCACCAATGGCCCTGCCTCCCACACCAGGATGTACAGGGACGTTGCGGTGAATGGTCGCAGCCAACATGACGCCCTGTCACTCCACTCCTCAATAGCTGCCTGTAGTAGAGAGGGGAAACAGGGGGCGGGGAGGGGTGGGGTGGGGGACAGCTGGGGACCGAAGGGAACTGGTTCACCACTCCATTCAGTCACACACGCCAGGGGACTTGCTGCCGTCAGACTGACTGCCACAACCACCACCCCCCACATGTGATCATCTCTTCCTCCACTCACACATGTGTGCATCATCATCATCATCTCAAGCATACTCAATATTAAAACATGATCCGCATGCACTTTCATGGAAATACATTCATTAAATTTCCATTTATAAGGTACAAAATGTTATTTGTACACTTGTAACTGGAGAAAAAAAAAATCAGCTCCATATGCCTGGATGACATTAAAAGAACAGCTATATGTAGTGTGTGTGGTGTGTAGCACCAATATAGGACAAATACTTTCCTGTCCACACTGACACAGCCCAAGAGACAGCCCTCCATGTTGTGTCCATTTACTATAGTGACACAACCATCATCAGCACACCTCACACATCACAGGATCAGCTGAAGAACAGAAGCTGCAGAATCAGCACACATCATCAAAACTTCCAGCACTGCAGAATACCGATCCACACTTTAACTGGGAAAGTAACAGTAACTTTAAAAATTAAAAAAAATATATTTGGGAGAAAGAACTCCACCGTTAGTACTGGTGTGTCACTGTACATACATACATTTTTTGGACAGGTCTATCACTTCTTAGTGCTGTCAGAACTGCCATTCTGTGGACACGGAAATCCACACAGGCATGGCCAGCTGACAGGAGTGGTCCCTAGCCACACACCACAACATTCCTGGCTGTAGGGAATACAGGGCCATCAGGAGAATGTTCTGGTCTAAGCAACAGTTGATGGGAATGAAGTGTCTTTTCCTTCTGAAGTGATAGTGCTATCAAAGGCTGTACAGGAAGGAATACAGTGTCAAGTAGAGATTTTCTGTGCTGACAAGGGTTGTGGGCACAGTAGTGGCGCCCTATAGAACCTGTTCCTCCCCAGTGAACACCCAGACTGACAAGCCGACCTGTCCTGAACATTCCATTCCCCAGACGGTCACCAAACAAGTCCCACCACTGAAAGAAACCGATGACACCCCCACATTGCCACATCCTCTCACTAAAGTCCCACCACTGAAAGAAACCGATGACACCCCCACATTGCCACATCCTCTCACTAAACAAGTCCCACCACTGAAAGAAACCGATGACACCTCCACATTGCCACATCCTCTGACACCCCCACATTGCCACATCCTCTCACTAAACAAGTCCCACCACTGAAAGAAACCGATGACACCCCCACATTGCCACATCCTCTCACTAAACAAGTTCCACCACTGAAAGAAACTGATGACACCCCCACATTGCCACATCCTCTCACTAAACAAGTTCCACCACTGAAAGAAACCGATGACACCCCCACATTGCCACATCCTCTCACTAAACAAGTTCCACCACTGAAAGAAACTGATGACACCCCCACATTGCCACATCCTCTCACTAAACAAGTTCCACCACTGAAAGAAACCGATGTCACCCCCACACTGCCACATCCTCTCACTAAACAAGTCCCACCACTGAAAGAAACCGATGACACCCCCACACTGCCACATCCTCTCACTAAACAAGTCCCACCACTGAAAGAAACCGATGACATCCCCACATTGCCACATCCTCTCACTAAAGTCCCACCACTGAAAGAAACTGATGACACCCCCACATTGCCACATCCTCTCACTAAACAAGTTCCACCACTGAAAGAAACCGATGACACCCCCACATTGCCACATCCTCTCACTAAACAAGTTCCACCACTGAAAGAAACCGATGACACCCCCACATTCTCTCACTAAAGTTCCACCACTGAAAGAAACAGCTGACACCCCCATATTGCCATATCCTCTCCACAAACACGCACATGCGCATACACACATCCTGACAGGCATCAGAACCCACGACACACACTGACACAAGGCAAACATGTCATCACACTAATCATCTGTTCACATTTCTCTCTCTCACCAACCATTTGATCCCAGGCAATATTTCACAACAATTTTACCATTTCATGTACAATTTCGTCATTTGCTGATCATTCCCCAGATTAAAAATATTTCATTTCAAAACAAAGACACTTTTAAATACTAAATTTTTTAATGCCCACACGCATGTAATGTGGCAGAGTGATAATGTGGGATGAGGAGATCTGAGATGGACTGAACACCACAGCACTGGTATATTCGGTGCAGGTCTCTCTCACACAGCTGTCAGGATGTTGTGGCACACACACACACACACACACATGCCAACAATATAGTATCTCACACATGTACAGGTCTTCATGCAGCTGGGACAGTTATACAGTTATTTCTCACAGTATTATACTGTTGGGATCATCATGCACACTGCACATTGACGGCAAGGTCTCTAATCAGATGTCTCTCTGTGAGCCACACACACACACACACACACACACAGACAGTGTAAGGATAATCTCACCTAAGCATACTGTTGGGTTGAAAACAAATAGCTGTGGCTTTTGTGAATTCAGAAGGATGCTGCCTTGACTGATGCCTCAGACTAAGTATGTTTAGCTGGTTTTATCAGTTCCCCCCCCCCCAACCCCCCCCACCAGCCCTCCCCCCGTACCTCCCTCCCCTATTCTTTGGCCCACAACATCTGGTACACACACACACAGAGTTACAAAATCATGATGGTGACCTCAGCAGTTAAGAACAATGCTGATACATGTAGAACAATGGTGGAGAGGCCCCATGGAACAGGACTGGTGGCAGTGTAAGGTGACTGGATCTGGATTCACACAGTCACGATTCACAGACTGGACTGCAGAAGGAAAAGGCTGGGATGGTTGTAACCCATGTGATAACACTACAGAGCAGTAGTTCTCAATTTTAAACCATATCATACACTATATAACAGAGGTCCTCAATTTTAAACCATATCATACACTATAAAAGAGGTCCTCAATTTTAAACCATATCATACACTATGTAAGATGTCCTTGATATTAAACCATATCATACACTAAATAGGAGGTCCTCAATTTTAACACATATACACAATATTACAGGTCCTCCACTTTAACCCATATATTACACGACAGAACAGAGGTTCTCGAAAAGAAGTATTTCAAACACACACTTCAGAATTAATGGGACTGCAAGTGCAACCCATAGCATACACTTTAGAACAAACAGAGGTGCTCCAGTAGATGAATTTCAAACACACACTTAAGAATGGAGGTGATCAGAGTTTAAGTGTTTCATCTGTAAGTTAGCTGATGGTGACTGTTGTAATGATATACAGCTGCCTTGGTAAGTTTCTCCATGATGCTGGACTGTTCCATCACTGCTCCAACAACATACACTACAGGCTTGCCTACTTCCTTGCCATCACCAGGCCGTTCTGACTGCACACCATAACTTGCACAGAGGACTGCTGCACAGGCTGAAAATTGAGGGCACTAAACGCCAGAGGCTCCAACAATGTTCGTTCAACAGATCTGGTATCTTCTGAGACCGCATAATGATTCTTTTTTAAGTTTGAAAGAATTTTTTTTTTTTTAATAATAATTATCATCTGCACCAGTCTGTCCTCAAAGACTTACCCTAGAATTTATCAGTAAACATTAACAACAAAAGGGAAATAAAGATGGGGAAATCAGCACATTACTCCATGCATTGACATGCTGCAGTGATACCAGATGCTTCGTTTCTTCATCAGAGAACTCTGTGCTTCTTTGTCCTGCCTTTATCACTTCTCTACTGCTGACATCGCCCTCTAAGCTTAGAAGTCCTACCACTGTGTTCCATTTCAAAGTTGTGTGTGCGGACTGAATCCATATACTCTAAAGAAACATAAAAGGAAAGAAACAACTTCGCTCAAAAGAAAAATATACAGCACCCTGTCGTTAACTGTGCTGTCTGTGCATGTGTGTGTGAATGAGCTTACAAAACCTCACCTGCACACTCCCCTACCATCCCTGTCATACAGCGGCCATGTGTCTTTATGTGACAGACTGCTCTCACATGGTGCCGTCCTTCACACTCTGTTGTTCTGATACCTGTTCCGTTCTGCTGCTCTCCTCACAATTGCTGTTCTGTCGTTCTAACACATGCCGTCCTGTTATTCTAACATATGTCATTCTGTCGTTCAAACAAATACCATTCTGTCATTCCAACAAATACCATTATGTCGTTCAAACAAATACCGTTCTGTCATTCTTACAAATGCCGTTCTGTTTTTCTAACAAATGCTGTTCTGTCATTCTAACAAATGCCATTCTGTCGTTCTAACTTTACTAACAAATGTCCTTTTGTTGTATTAACACAAGTCATGTCATTCTAACACATGCTGTTCTGTTGTTCTAACAAATGCCGTTCACCTGACACACACTGTTCTGCTGCTCTCTTAACATACTCCATTCCGTTGCTATTCCACTCCACACACTGTCCTTCTAGGTTCTCTCTCATTATCTGCTGCTGCCAACCAGGTTAAAAAAAAAAAAACGAAACATAAAGTAAGCCTGTGTTTGCTGATTAGTCCACCAAATTTTACCTTCCTCTGACCATCATCCACAGGAAATGTTCACCTTCAAGGCTGCAGCCCCCACTCGACCGTTAAAGTCGGTCACCATCTCCATGTCTTCTGCTCCCAGTCCCCCCAGCCCCCTGTTCCAGTCACTCCTCAGTCAGACCAAGCCACCACTCCCCACTATCACACAGACTGAAGGAGTGGGGAGACGGAGGTGTAGGGGGGCTGACCAGCACAAAGCCACACACTGCTTCTCAGATCGCACTGTACAGGTTTCAGGTCCTCACACACCAGTCCTCATACACCAGAGTCATTGCATGTCCCGACAGCTCCAGTTTCCTCATCTCAACGTCCTTGTAGTTCCAGAGTCCTCAACTGATGTCCCTCATAACCCCAGCGTCACTGTTCTGATCACTGCTTGTTCACAATGGATCCACAGATGCACACACATGAACACGCATCCTCCAAGCACAAAGAAGGATCCTCCACACACACACAAACAACACACACACACACATGCGAAGCAATCTCAGGACAAGAAGGGTTGGAGGGTGTAAAGGGTGCAGCCGACAGCCGGGGCCGACCTAGGAGTAGCTGAGGGACTGGCCCATGGTCATGAGTTCGTTGAAGGCCGACACAAACTGACGTTTCAATTCTGCATAGGACACGATGAACACACTGGTCTCGTCTTGCGAACTCAGCAAGATCTTCTCCGGGTCTCCAGCGTCCAGCTGTGCACAGAAAACAAAGACAATGGTAAACACTGCAAACACCTCATTTGTCTCTCCACATAAAACAACAATTTGTTTACATAGGACAAGCTTCAGTTTCAGTTTCTCAAGGAGGCATCACTGCGTTTGGACAAATCAACATACGCTACACCACATCTGCTAGGCAGATGCCTGGCAGCAGCATAACCCAACGCACTTGTCAGGCCTTGAGTGCATGCTTATACATTTGTGTACCTATCAGAGTGGATTTCTTTTCACACAATTTTGCCAGAGGACAACACTTTCGTTGCCATGGGTTCTTTTTCAGTGCGCCAAGTGCGTGCTGCACACAGGACCTCAGATTATCGTCTCATCCAAAAGACTAGATGCTCAGTTTGATTTTCTTGTCAAACTTGGGAGAAAGGGCAGGACAGGGATTGTAACCCACACCCTCAAAGACTCTCTGTATTGGCAGCTGAGCGTCTTAACCATTCTGCCACCTTCCTCCCTACATATGACGTAACAACCAGCATAAAACAAAGACACCAGTAAACACTGTGAACACCTTGTTCACCTCCACATAAACAACAATTTGTTTACATATGACAAAGTAACCAGCATAGAACAAAGATAATGGTAAACATTGTAAACACCCCGTTAAACACTGTAAACACCTTATTCGTCTCACCACATGACACAGCTCTTTACACATGATAGAGAACAGACACCGGTAAACACTGCAGACACCTTGGGAGTTGTAATTAATCACCACATGACACAATAACCAGCACAGGACAGACACCGGTAAACACTGCAGACACCTTGGGAGTTGTAATTAATCACCACATGACACAATAACCAGCACAGGACAGACACCAGTGACACCTTGTGAGTTGTAATTAATCACCACATGACACAATAACCAGCACAGGACAGACACCAGAAAACACTGCAGACACCTTGTGAGTTGTAATTAATCACCACATGACACAATAACCAGCACAGGACAGACACCAGAAAACACTGCAGACACCTTGGGAGTTGTAATTAATCACCACATGACACAATAACCAGCACAGGACAGACACCAGAAAACACTGCAGACACCTTGGGAGTTGTAATTAATCACCACATGACACAATAACCAGCACAGGACAGACACCAGAAAACACTGCAGACACCTTGGGAGTTGTAATTAATCACCACATGACACAATAACCAGCACAGGACAGACACCAGAAAACACTGCAGACACCTTGTGAGTTGTAATTAATCACCACATGACACAATAACCAGCACAGGACAGACACCGGTAAACACTGCAGACACCTTGGGAGTTGTAATTAATCACCACATGACACAATAACCAGCACAGGACAGACACCGGAAAACACTGCAGACACCTTGGGAGTTGTAATTAATCACCACATGACACAATAACCAGCACAGAACAGACACCGGAAAACACTGCAGACACCTTGTGAGTTGTAATCAATCACCACATGACACAACACTTTGTGGTTACAAAGGACACAATAACAAGCACAGAACAGACAGGCGGGAGCGCAATAAACTTGTCACGCTCACTGCATGATAGTAACCAGCACAGAACAAAAACCAGTGCTCACATCAAACTTGCAATGCTCACCACATGACACAACAACCAGTACAGAACAAAAACCAGTGCTCACATCAAACTTGCAATGCTCACCACATGACACAATAACCAGCACAGAACAAAAACCAGTGCTCACATCAAACTTGCAATGCTCACCACATGACACAATAACCAGCACAGAACAGACACCGGTGAGCACTGTACACACCATGTGAGTTGTAATGATCACATGACTCAACACTGTTCACATAGGACACAATAACCAGCACAGAACAGACACCGGTGAGCATTGTACACACCATGTGAGTTGTAATGATCACATGACTCAACACTGTTCACATAGGACACAATAACCAGCACAGAACAGACACCGGTGAGCATTGTACACACCTTGTCTCACAGAAAAAGGTGGGACTCACTGGAAGGAGGGCGAACCTGACACTAATGACTCACCTGACACTAATGACTTACTGTCAACCCCCTAACCCCCCCCCACCCCCACACACCTCACCTACCCCTCCCTGTCAGTCCTGCGGTCAATCATACCATGTCCAGACAGAAATCCACCCCAACCCTCTTGTTCTGAGATGCCTGCCACCTCTCCTGGCAGTCATAACATACTCAGACCCCACCTCCACCCACCCTCCAGACCCCCACCTCTCCCTGTCAGTCGTACTATTCCTGCCCCTGCCCTCCCCCTCCCCTCACCTTCCCCCTTCCCCAGTCACATTTTGAACAGAGCAAAAAACACCGAGGAGAGCCTCCAGAGTTTCACAAAGGGAAGTAGGTTGTGACAACAAAAACTAACACAACACAATACAATGCAATACAATATGATACGACATTAATCCTCCCCTTTTTTTCTCTGTCCCTGACAACAAAAAAGATCATAATATGATACAATGCAACATGACTCCTCCCCTTTTCCCTCTGTCCCTGACAACAAAAAACGATCATAATACAATATAAAAAAAAAAATGTCCTCCCCATTTTTCCCTGTCTGTGACAACAAAAAAGATTACAATACGATACAATGCAATACAACATCACCCCTTCCCTTTTCCCCTTGTCTATCTTGACTTGTTCAAACACAACAGACACGAGATGAATTATCCTCCTGGTGCCCCTCCTCCCTCCTCCACCCCCGCTAGCGGCCTGTGAGTGCTACCTTGTTGAGGCAGGAGACCATGTGCGCCATGTCCAGCCACGGAACCCCGTGTTCGTCCACAGCGTGGAACACAAAGTCCCGGAACAGCTTCAGCATGTAGCGGTCACCCGTCTCCGACCATGCGGGGTCCATGTTGAACCTGAGACACACCCCACGTTTTCTGTTTGTTGGTGGTGGTTGTTTCTTGTTGTTTTTATTGGGGGGGGGGGGGGGGGGGGGGGGGTATCACACTGCATGGTTAGTTTCTGGCCACATCATTTCACTAACGTTTCTTTCTGGCCACAAAGAAAATTTTATTCCTAAAATTATGCTGCTTTTTTTTTTCCCCCCCGACACCAGTGGGTCATGGTCAAGTATGTGTAATTAAATGATTTTTTTTCTGGTCACAATGGTTTCTTTCTGGCCACAATGATTCTTTTCTTCTTTCTGGCCACAATGATTTTCTGGTCACAATGTTTTCATTCTGACCAAAATGATTTCTTTCTGGTCACAACCATTTTCTGGCTACAATCTCTTTTTGGCCATAATAATTCCTTTCCAGCCACAATGATTCCTTTCTGGCTACATCATTGTACGATTCCTTTCTGACCACATAATTACAAAACAATTTCTTTCTGAGCACATCATTTTGATTTCTTTCTGGTCACATCATTATACGATGACTTCTTTCTGGCTGCATCATTATACAACTATTTCTTTCTGGCCACATAATTACAAAACAATTTCTTTCCAGCCATATCATTTTACAACTATTTCTTCTCACAACACCTTTATACAAGTTCCTTCTGGCCACATCATTACACTACTTTTTTTTCTGGCCGCATCATTATACTATCAGTTCTTTCTGGCCACATCATTATACAATGATAAATTTCAGGCCACATCATCATCTTGTGGCTGGCCTCCCACAGGCCATCCTATTTCCTGCAGAGGTGAATGCAGCCAAGTTGACAAAATCTGGAAAATGCATTTGCCCATGTTTCTGATCCAGAAAGTGCTTCATACACAAAAATGACAACATGTGTTAGTGGGGAGGGACGAGGGATGGAAGGGCAGAATGTGGAGTTGCCGACTTACTGTAACCAAGAGATGTGGTCACCGTCAGACTCACACACGAGTATAAAGCCACTCTCCACTGACTCCAGTTGTAACTTGTGGAAGGCCTTATGTTCTTCAAGATTATTGTTTCACTTCACATTACCACTGTGAACATCATTTCTAATCAACTGTTGCAGAGAGGAGATTTAAAAAAAAAAAAAAAAAAAAATTAGTGCAATAAAGTTTTTCACTGTGATTCACAAAATCTCTGAATGCCAGCACACTTTTGCCTTACTTTCTACTTCACACACAGAATCATTTCTCGAGAGGTTTTTTTTTTTTTTTTCACTGATAAATAATTTCTTTTGACCTGTAAATTTCTGACAGTCTACTAACAGGATTGTATGTGTGTGCATATTGTGCATCACTTGCACACATGTATGCTAATATGTCTGTATGTGTACATATATCCGCATTTTTTGGAGACAGCCCTCAATTCTCTCCACAATACACATTGATAATTATATATATATGTACACACAAACACATAAAGACATTCAAGCCAACTCACTCCGCTCTCTCCAGCACACAGAAGAGTTTCATCATGATGCGACACAACCGGCCATTTTCTACCTCCTGCAACACATCACAATCATAGTCCTGACATTGTGACACATTGTCATATCCTGTCAACACGCATCATGATGTCTTCTTTTTGAACAACTGCCCCTTTCCCAGCTGATCAGTCAACTGTTAAAAATAAACCATACAAATCCCAAACCCACCAGTCAGCTGTTAACGCGCCCTCCCCTCTACCACCACATCCTAACAAGCACATCATCCTAAATCCAACATTCAACTATTGATCAATAACACACATCCACATCCCCTCCCTCCACAACCCCATTCTAACCCCATGTCAGCTGTCAACAACCATCCAACCACCCTTCTGGTTGTTGTTGTTTTTTAATGCTCTCCCCCCCCTCCCCCCACACCTCCTCCTGAAGCAACTAGTTTACTCACCCCAAACAACCCAAAACCAACCACTGTCAGCTATCAACTCTTTCACCACCATAGCCGACTTTTGTTGACTAGACAGTGCACTGCCATAAGTGACTTTTGTCGACTCTGAGGGGTCATGTTGACCATTTTTCACACCATATCAAAAGTTGACAGCTGCTACCAGTTTCCCACCAACAGAACACTGACTAACCTTTGCCCCCTGACTGAGTTCGAAGTGAACAAGTCCATTGTGTTGTTTGGACATGAACCAAGGCCTGTGGCTGAGAGCACTGGTTCTAAAATATTTGGCGCTGGGGAGTGTTTTTCACATATAAACCTGGCAGTAAAAGAGTTAACAACCACCCAGTCCCCTCCCCCTGCCCCCTAGACTGTGAAGTGGGGGAGGGGGAGATGTGTGACCCTGACCTTGGCGAGCTCATCCTCCAGCATGTCCCCCCTGAGCTGGGAGTGATCCAGCTGGGTGAAGAACCTCGCCCCGATCATCGGCATCAGGTCGTTCACCGACCGTGCCTTCCGCGTCTCAAACAGGTACCTCACACACACACACACAATCATTCATATAACGAGTGGCAGATCTCACATAAGTTATATAACAATTCAAATAAATGTTGAACTAATACCAGGCATGCCTACCCCCAAATTTGCTTTTCAAGAACAACACACATCAGAATCAGGGACAGGGTATTATTTTCAGGAACATCTAAGCAAACATACACAGTAGGTGCTTGCCCACATGTGCATTGGTCTCGCCAAAGTTACTTCGCCGGTGCAGAAATTGAGTGGACTTTCACAAAATGGCTTTGGTACTGTCGGACACTTCCGGCTTTTCACGAAGTGGCTTCGGTAATATCGGCAGCATTTCCATAGGTCTTAAGGAAGTGTCTTCAGCAATGGTCGGAAAGCCATGTAAGGGTACAGTTGTACCCAATAGATACTTTGAGAAAAAAAAAAATGTTACAGTCACATTTTTTTTTTCCGGGACATGCAGCAAATATCTTATTTCCAGGACACCCTGTCCATTTTATCAATTTTTCAGGACAAATGCAGGCCCTCGGTAACAGTAGGCATGCCTGTAACACACACAGATGGATTGAGATGGTTCAAGTAATAGCAGGAAGAAGGGCGGAGGAGCAGGAGTGGCCTAGTGGTAATGTGCACAACTAAGCAGTGGCCACAGGTTTGAGTCCCAGGGATTGGGTGAGGGGCAAGGGGGGGAGGTTACCAGTAGATACATATAACAATCCAAATTATATTTTTGCTCACCATCAGAAGAGTATCTGCTTAATAGAAAGTTGTATGCTAGAAGTGGAACAATTCTATCGTAAGCAGCCCACATCAATCAGCATTTCACTGTTTTACAATCAACATAGACCTGTCCTTTCCCTGTAAAATCATAACAAATTTGCCAAACAAACTTTTGGTTAAAATCGTTCAACATGCTCTCACACTGCAATCAGTGTAGACTGAATGTCCACATGCTCCTCCGATTCAAAGACAACATTCCAAAAACAACAGCTACTCATTGTCAAAATCTCTGAAAACACAAGTTCATCTACCAAAACTGCAAATATTTCTCTCCAAATAAAGGATGAAGTTAGTCTCAGTTTCAATAACCAAGACAAGTTAAGTCCAACTAACAAATTCTGGACCATAAGTCAAGATTTGTTATTTACACAATGGTTCATGGAAATTGTGCAGTAAGTGACGAGACCAATGCATAAAAAATACTCTGAATAGAACTGGAGTCCTCCTTCGCCTCCTTTCAATATGTTATCATGATTTAAGTGACAGAAAGGCAGACTCGAGAAGAGCAGAGAAAGACTAATGTGCGGTGGTTCACACAACATCACAAGGCAGGTAGAGGAAAGCAGGGTGGAGGAGGGCATTACCCAATGAGGTTTTTGAGATCCACAGAGTAGTTCCTGCTGACAATCTCCATGGCGTGGTTGAAGTTCTTGCTCTGCACAGCCAGGGCCGAGTTGCACGCCAGCGCCAAAACAATGCGCCCCAACCCCGTTAAGTCTTCTTGCTGCAAACAGGTGAGACACAAGGTATTATCATTATCATTATTGTTGTTGCTGCTTACAGTCCAGCTGACCATACAGAACAGAAGGCATCTCAAATCAAATCATACCGTGAACATTAAACAGAGATTCCGTTTTAACTCACTCAGTACGGCCAGTCCTTTCTTCTCCTCTACACAGACCCCTCGGATGTCCAGTGGGTGTCTGAATGACCCAACCTTTAGCTTCCGTCGTCAGAATTGTGGTATTCTTTGTCAACATTTACCTCATCATTATAAGAGCCTTCCAATTGCAATATTTTGATGATGGTAATTGGGGTGAAACGTTGTTAACCACGTCTCTTTCGCCGTTCGTATGGAGAGAGTTAAAGAGGCATCAAAATGAACAGACTAATCCATATATAAAAAAAAAATCTTTTGAAGGTGCAGATGCCTGACAAAATGCATAAAGCCAACACTCTGGTGACAGTCTTGACAGCCCACCACACAAGTTCTTAAAACACAACAAAAGGTATCTCAAATCAAATTTTGCTTGAAAAACAAGATAGTAACAGACTGGTTTTAAAATCTGAATAAAGTTTTCCTCTTAACAGATATCCTTTTCCCCCCCTCACACACACATATATAACATTTGCACCTTTCTCTCAACACATGAGAATTTCTTCACACTGTCACAAATGCAGGTACACATAACCATCTATTCTTCCCCTAAAACCCTATGTGAACCCCAAGAAATCAGCTTAAAGCTACAATTTTGCATCATAATGTAAGATTTCAATCAATCAATGAAACGCAAAAGAAACACTCCAACACCCACAAGCATCTATCTAATAATCGCATATCATGTATGAAAAGAAGATAACGTGTTACGACTATTGCTACCAGCAACAGAGATAAGTTGGACAGTGGGATTTTTTTTTTTTTTTAAAGTGAATAGGATAAAAACATCCAGTGTCTGATTCCTTTTGACTTGATTTCTACTTGCTTTTTTTAACTCAAATTCTATTACCTTTTCATAATGTAATTTTTTTTTTTTTTTTCAATTCCATGACCTGTCAAGTCCTGGAGAAAGAAACGACTCTTCCATAACAATAGGGAGGTAATTTACCAAGGGAGGCTACGAACTGCAGCTACTTTTGATTTCTCCACATAGATGAACTAGTAGTTTGTCGTTGTCTGCACCTGTGGGTCATGGTTTTTGTAATTAAATTTAAATTCCATGACCTTTCCAGTCCTAAAGAAAAAATTTCAATTCCATAACCTTTCAAGTCCTGGAGAAATAATTTAAATTCCATGAACTTTCCAGTCCTGGAAAAAGAATTTTAATTCCACCCTTCCAGTCCTGGAGAAAGAAATTTAAATTCCATGACCGTTCCCACGGCTGTGCCGCTTAACTTCCAGCAGAGCTATTTAGTTTCAGAGTTCAGTGAGCGGTCAGGAGCACGGCTGCTGACCTAGATTCCACTGGGATGGGAGGGGGGGGGAAGGGGAGCGCGCGCCGCGCTCTTTGTGCCTATGTTTCCAGCAGAGAAAGGTGTATTGTTTAAGTGATTTTCATTTAATCATATTCGTGCACACCGGTTTTTGTTTGCTGTCATTTTTGTGTACATGATTCCAGTGAATGTGAACTTTAAGTGTGTTGTGTGATTTACCAGACACTGTCCGAGTGTTTGTGTTACATCCAGTTATTTGACCTAAGTGTGTGTGTGTGAGTGCCGACAAAAATGGAATCTGGTGCGGTAGTGGCAGCATTGCTGACTGGGCAACACACCTTCAGTGAACACTTGAGATGTTTGGATAATATGTGTCGTGTGTGTGGTGAGCGGGTTCTCAGAAGAGATAAAGATAAGGGGTTGAATGCAATACTTTGTGCCAAGTATTCTTCTGAACTGTTTCGTTTTTTCGGTCTAGATGTTTCGAATGATGAAGAGGGCAAACATCCCACATGCATTTGTATCAAGTGCTACAAAAAAATGAACAGGGGGGGGGGGGGCAACACACGCAGTCGTCAATTCACTCAAAAAGAAAGTATTAGGGATGCAGTCACAAGATGACAAACTGCGTGTCATCATGCAAGAGCACATGACTATTGTCTCCCCCATGCGTCAGCAAGTCGTACCCCAAGCAGGAGAATCACGGCACAAATCAAAAAGTAAAGAATAAAGAAATTTTCAGCCCTGTTCTTTTCTCCACCCTGAATCCCTCCCTCCCGCACACACACATTGTAAGGAAAAAACAAGAAAAGAAAAAAAATGTTTGAGTTTAGTCAGTATCACACTTCAACTGAGTGGATTACCAACTACAAACAAGGAGTTCATACGGATTTACAAGTTCAGGTAGGAATGGATTTTATTATTTAGAACTTACAAATGCATGTCAGTACGTTACATTGTGATCGTTTACTAAAAGCATGGTATCGTCAATGTGTATCTTTTAGACTGACCAAATGCATGTTGCAAGCAAAGGCACACATACTGACACGCAAAACATCTAGTCGGCGAAAATCTCTCCCCCCCCCCCCCCTCTCTGTGTGCGTCTCTCTCTCTCTCTCTCTCTCTCTCTGCGTCTGTCTCTCTCCCTCTCTCTCTGTGCCTCTCCCCTTTCTCTCTCCGTACACGTTCCTCTGTTTCTCAGTATGTCTGTCCCTGCATATATGTCTGTCTGTCCGTCTCTCTTCCCGTGATGTTGAGAGAAGTGTGAAACTTAAGTGGCTGGCAGCAGTTCTCAGTGGAGCTGATCGTTAAATACTGATACTAATTCCGGGGCGGTCTGCCACCTCTAGGTAATGTATCGGCTATATTTTCCTTCCAGTTGTATCGTGGAGACATGCATGTATATCATGATACAAGTTTTATCTCCAAGTAAAACGATGTACACACACAACACGAAGTTGAAATTGAACTACGTTTCGTGTGTGTTCCTCAGTTCGAACAGAATGTTCGTGTGCTTGCTAAGTTTTGGACCGCTTGTACACTGCCTGTAGGAAATTAAACCTGCTCATGTTTGGTATCGTTAAATTTGTCAGAAAATCACACATCCATTCACACCCATAGCGCCCTTCTTGTTGCATTCTGACATAGAGTATTATTTTTTAAAAGCACATAACCCTGTTTCTGACAGTTTATCAGCAGCAGCGAAGCTGTTCACAGCTGTACACACTGCCCGTGTAACATGCGCTCCGCAAAGAATAGCGCGAAGTTAGTGGTGCGCCAGAGCGCTGCCCCATATACTGCCTGCCTGTCTGTCCAGGCTATCACCTTTCCAACGTTTCGCGCTCGCTCGCTGTTCATCCCTCTCCCCTCCGCTTCGCGCCAAAACTAAAAGGGCTGCCTTGTGCCGCCGTGTTCCAGTCCTAGAGAAAGAACTTTATATTCCATGATCTTTGCAGTCCTGGAAAAAGAATTTGGATTCCATGACTTTTTCAGTCCCAGAGAAAGAACTTTTGAATTCCTTGACCTTTATAGTCCTGCAAAAAGGAAGTTAAATTTCATGACTCCCAGTTTCTAGATCTGCATGAACCCTGCAAGAGAGAGAAAGAGTGTGGGGGTGTTGGGGGGTGAGGGGTGAGGGGTAAGGGATGGGAAGGGGGGGGGGGGTATGTAGAGGGCAGGGAAGGTGGAGAGAAAGGGTAGTGACCTGCCAGTGATGAATGTAGCTCTGAATGGAATTCTGGTCAATGGTTGGCAGGGTCAGGATGTCCATGATGCCCACACAGTTGATGCGTAACCTGCAAGACACACACACACACACACACACACACATCAAATACATGTATGTTATTCATGCAGCGAACACTTATTATATCGAGAACATGCGTCCAAATCAAGCATGCATCAAACACACGCTACATCAGACACACACACACACATACATCAAACATTATACACCAATCATGCATCAAACACACATCACATCAAACACACACACACACATAGTTTAAAAGTAATTAAAAAAAGAGTAATATATACACGTTCATCATACAGACACATCAAACACACACACATCAATCATGCATCGTACACACACACACATACAAACATGCACACGCACACACACACATGAAACACAAAAATTGTTATACTGTTTGTTATAATGACCATAGTGACTGTGCTTGTAGTGTCTGCTAAAGTGTACATGTAAGACTGTACTTGCTGAAGTGTATCACATTGTACTGGTACTGGTCACAGCAGATTTTTCTTTGTGAAATTTGGACTGCTCTCCCCTTGGAGTGCATGTCACCTCAGTGCAGGGCCACCCATATCTAAAATGTTTCTATCGGCAAGTGCATATTCTCTATCATCTTCTTCTTCTGCGTTCGTGGGCTGCAACTCCCACGTTCACTTGTATGTACACGAGTGGACTTTTACATGTATGACGGTTTTTTCCCCGCCATGAATGTAGCCATACTCCTTTTTCGGGGGTGTGCATGCTGGGTATATTCTTGTTTCCATAACCCACCGAACGCTGACCTGGATCACAGGATTTTTAACGTGCGTATTTGATCTTCTGCTTGCGTATACACACGAAGGGGGTTCAGGCACTAGCAGGTCTGCACGTATGTTGACCTGGGAGATCGGAAAAATCTCCACCCTTCACCCACCAGGCGCCATTACCGAGAATTGAACCCGGGACCCTCAGATTGAAAGTCCAATGCTTTAACCACTCGGCTATTGCGCCTGTCATGTTCTCTATCAAAGTGGATTTTTTTCTACATAATTTTGCCAGGGACAACCCTTTTGTTGTCGTGGGTTGTTTTACATGTGCTGAGCGCATGCTGCATATGGGACCTCATTTTATCGTCTCATCCAAACGACTGGTGTCCAGACCACCACTCAAATTCTAGTCAAGAGGCATAAATACTGTTGAGTGTGGGATCTGATCCAGTGCACCCATGATTCTCTCGCTTCCTAAGCAAAACGCATCACCACTAGGCCACCACTCCACTGTGAAGTGTTTCCACAGTAGGTGCAAACCCTCAGTGCCTGACCTGCCCTTGCCGTACTGCAGGATCTTGGTGGGCTCAATGGTCCGCGCCGCCAGCCCCGCCCCGTGGATACAGCGCAGCGCCGAACACAGCTGGACAATGTATGACCAGATCTCCGTCTCTGTCAGCGCCTTGGACTGACCGTTCACCCCTCCCCCTGTAACAGCACACCACGCACAACGTCACTGACCCCTCGTCTCTACAGCAAAGACATCTGCATTTATAACATGTTGCCCCTTATCACTACAGCAAAGACATTTGCACTGATAACATGTGACCCTTCATCTCCATAGCAAAGACATCTGCACTGATAATAAAGTATTGACCTTATCAACACTGAACACACCACCAAACACTTTATCACTGACAACAACACTGACATAAAAAATTATAACACCAGACAACACAACCACATTATTACTGACAACACATACTTATCACTAACAATTTCACAACACACTAACAATATCACTGACAAGAACACAACATGCTAATACAAATACAGACAACAACAAAACACACTAATATTATCATTGACAATAACACATTGACAACACACTGATGCTATTACTTACACCAACACAACACACTAACATTAAGAACGACAACACAACACAATAACATTAATAATGACAACAACACAACACGCTAACATTATCAGTGACAACGCAACACACTGACATATCCACCGACAGCAACACAAGACAAAGACATCACTATGTCAGTCTCCTCCACCACCCCCGGGACCCCAAGCCCCCACCTTGATTGCTGAAGGCCCTGGAGCTGGGGGTAAAGTCGTTGGAAAAGCCGTTGAGGGGCTGCAGGTTGGACGTGAACCGCTGTGCCATCAGTGTCTCCGCCCCAGGCAGGTAGTCGTAGGACACCACCACCGCTGTCCACACAAACACCGCCATAGCCACCATCATCGCCATCACCCACACACCACCATCCACATACCATCACCACCATCCACACACCAATATCACCATCACCCACACACCACCATCACCATCACCCACACACCACCATCACCCACACACCACCATCACCACCACCCACACACCAACACCACCATCACCCACACACCACCACCACTGTCCACACAGCTACCATCAACCACACACCACCACCATACCACACACCATCACATGCACACCAGCACCACCATCAACCACACAATCCCATCACCATCAACCATCACCAACACACCACCACCACCACCATAAACTACCTCACCACAACCACCATCACACACACACCAACCATACACATGCCACATCACACTACAATTATATACAGATACACACAAAGAATTACAACTGTCTCCAAAAGCCTTCATGTTGAAGGCCTCTCAGAGTTGCACAAGCCACAATAGAGAAGAGAGAAAGAAAAAGCGACAGAGAAAAATGCACACATCACACATGACTCTACAACACACACACACAGAGACTTACAACTGTCTCCAAAAGCCTTGGTAGTGAAGGCCTCTCTGAGCTGCACGATGTTGGGATGATACACTTTACTCCACGTCTCCACAAGTGTCATCAGGTTGTTGTTGAGCGTCGGGTTGATGCGGAAATCTGAAAGGTCAAAATCATTTCCCCTAACAAATGTTCTGCAAAAAAGAAATATATATATATATATATATATCAGGCATTCACTGACATGAATTACAGGTAGAGAAGATTTCAGGTGTTCACCTGAGATGCCAACCCCTGTCAAGCATTTGTAGGAACAATCTGGGAATTTGGTAGGAACATTTTGAATTTGGTAGGAACACTCAGACTCCAAGCCACATCAGCAACCATACAAGGCACACGAACACTTGGGCCTGCGTATAACACAGTGGAACTGCTATACAAGTGACATGTACAAGAGGTATCAGGAGTTCACTTATAATGGAGATAGATTCATGTAAAGAAAGTAGGGAGTGTTCACTTGTAGTGAGAGGCACAGGTATCTTTTATCTTTTGTTGAGTATAGCCCAGTCGACCACACATGGTCATTTCAGGACTGAAAAACTGTTGCTGGCCCCATGGAAAAGAAAACAACAACAAAAAACACAAAAAAACAACAACCTGGAAATGAAAATCATGCACAAGTGCATTCACATTCATGCATGAAACTTATAAACCCAGAACATGCATCTCATGTTGACAATTCCATCAATTCTTTCTTCGTTAAAGAATAATAATAATATTATTAATAATAAAAACAATAATAATAATCATCATTATAACAATAACCTGAACATAACCATATTTATATATAATGAACAAACTTATATCTGATAACAGGTACACCAAAAAGGAAATTTTTTCCTAAAATTACGTTTATCTAACATACTCTTTTTTCCGGCAGTAGTGGGTCACGGTAAAGTATGTGTAGTGAAACCAAAAATTACCAGTGGGCCCCTTACATGCCCTAGGTGCAACAAAAAAAGAACCCACAACAAACAGTGCCTGATTATCAAGTCCAGAAGGAAAAAAAAAAAAAAAACCACCACAAGACTTACTGGAAAAAACAAACTAACAGAAAGCTGAATAGACCAGCAAGGCAGGCAATAGAAAAGGAAGAGAAAGAAGACAAAAAAAACACACCCCAAAACAAGAAACAGAGATAGCCATAGAGAAGAGGAAATTTCCAGCACAGAATTTCCAAAAGGTGGGAATACTGTTCACACAAAAAGAGCCCACCATGGGGAGAAGGCAAATGAACAGGAGGCAGGTGTCAAATCAAATCAGGTCGGTGATTCCACAGCTGACTGTAAAGAGGCTGTTTCAGAGCTGATGAGACAGACAAGGTACACGCAAGAAACAACTGTGCACTGCATACATAACAGAAGGGACACACCTGGCAGAATCGGCAATGTGTTGTGTCCTTGCCAATGGCACTTTATTCCGATTTTCCCCACTCAACCCATGTGTGAATGGGTACCTGACTTCAGTTGGGGAAGGTTAAAACGGCAGAAGGAAAAGACTGGGCCCCCATCTTTGTATGCTGAGCTCCAGACACTGTGGGGTTTTGAATGAACTGCCCAAATGGCCATAAATGAGCCTTTATAAATAGAGAGATATATATATATACTTCTTTTCTTTCTTTTTTTTGAGACTGGGGTAAGGGGGTGTGGGCACTTACTGTGTATGCGTCGCAGACAGCAGAGGGAGCCCTCCTTCTTGTGGTGGGCCTTGTAGCATGTGCTGACGTAGCCCAGCGAGGACTTCACCGGGCCACTGGGGTTGGGGCCGGGCTCCAAAGGAACCAGGCTGTCGTAGTTATCCACCTCCTGCGGCACCTCTGTGCACACACGTCTGGGATGTACACGCCTTTATACCACACACTTCCCAATAAACTGTAGCCTTTATACCACACACTTCAGCCTTTATATTGTACATTTAACAATTAACAATAGCAGTCTGTATACCACACACTAGATAATTCACAACTGTAGTCTTTATACCACACACTTCACAATTTACTGTAGCCGTTGTACCACACGCTTCATAATTAACTGTGACTTTATACTGCGCACTTCAAAATTTACCACACACATCACAATTAACTGTAGCCTTTATACCACACACTTCACAATTAACAACTGCAGTATTCATACCACACTTCATAATTCACAACTGTAGTCTTTATACCACACATTTCACAATTAACTGTAGCCTTTATATCACACTTCACAATTAACAGTTGTCTTTACACCATACAATTCACAATCAGCAATTGCAGTCTTTATACCATACACTTCACAATCAATTAACAACTGTAGCCTTTATACCACACACTTCACAATTAACAACTGTAGCCTTTATACCACACACTTCACAATTATAAACTGTAGCCTTTATACCAGACATTTCACAATAAACAACTGTAGCCTTTACATCACACATTCCACACAAAAAAACAACTAAAGTCTATACACCAGATACTTACCAATTAACAACTGTAGCATTTATACAACACACTTCACACAATTATCAACTGTAACATTTATATCATACAGTTCACATTTAACAATTGTCCATACGTATCTTTACATCACTCACTCCACAATCAACACTTGTAGTCTTCTACACTACATACTTCACAATTAACAACTGTCTATACACGCCTACAATCAACAAGGCCCGTATATGTCTTAATATCACACAAACTTTACAGTTAACAACTGCAGCCTTTAATAACCACCTGTTTTCACAACTGTCTACACATTTCTGGAATGTACAAGCCTTAATATCATCACAATTTCACAGCTGTCTACTTACGCCTTTATACTACACACTCCCCAACCGACAAAAGTATACATGTCTGGGATGTATATGTGTTTATACCACAGGCTTCACATTAAATACATTTTCTTGGCCATACACACCTTTACACCACATACTTCACAAAAACAAATATCAGATGTTAACACATTTCACAATTACAATTAGTTTCTTTGTACTTACCTTTACATGTACATCTGTCAATACAATATTTCACAAACATGTTAAAGAACATAACTACAAGTACTATGATTACACAAACTTCGCTGAGCATCTGTCAAGAATATATCTTTTGAGCACACCCCTGTCATTATAGATGTATATCGCAGCTGTGGCAAAATCTCAGTAGACCACTACAACAAGACAACTTCGTACTAGGATTTTTTTTTCTCTGCCATCATATGAAACATACTTATTGTGACCTACTGGTTTCAGACTTCAGCAGGGACCCGAATCCTGTCCTGTGCAAACTACTACTACACCACGCAGAGAAACCAAAAGTGAAAATATACTACCCGTAACCCAGGGCAACAAAGTAAACACCTCACACTGCTGAGCACCTGGCAGACAGGTGACAGGCTCACCTGGATTGAGGGCCACATCGCAGGCTGCATAACTCAGTGACTGCCGGTGTAAAATGGCCTGTACAACACACCATCACTTCCTTCAGTCACTATCCACTTTCCCTCAGGAACATGGCACACTTATTTTATATATATATATATATATATATATATATGTGTGTGTGTGTGTGTGTGTGTGTGTGTGTGTATCTGGACTGCTTCATCTCTTGGACATATGGGGAAGAGTCTTACAAAAGTCCTTGTATTTGACAGGGATAAATCAGGTTATAGGGCTGACAGTCAGAACAAGTGTTTATTTTACAAAGATTAACAGTGTTAGGCTGAAGCCTGATCTTCCAACTAATCTTCACTACATCTATGATAAAAAAAGAAGAAACAAAAAACAAAAAAATAAAATAAAATAAACATGCAACAAAAGAAGTGCAAAAACAAAAAAGCCAAAACAAATTATGAAATTACAGGAAAAGATATATGAGAAACATGGAAAGGCGCATTCAAATAACCAAACATAAAGAAGCTGCAAAAATATAATAAAAAAATCATGAATGAACAAGTGAAACCCAGATAACAGTTAAAAGCAATGAACACAAAAGACAGACTTAAATGCATGAAAAATCTCAGCTGGTGACACAAAGGCAACCATTTTTTCTATCAATTTGCACAGTTTTATTCTGGCTCTAAAAAAAGTACAAAAACTATAACACCAGCAGTACTTATAGAGAACCTTTAACACTCTTGAGACAATGGATTTTTTTTTTCTTTTATAAATTCTTAACTGAAACTGGTATACATCACATATTTTGTAACAGGAAAACAAAATTGCACAGGAAAAAAGTACAAAAATATGGGTGTCAGTCAGTGTAGTGGTACACTCTCCCTGGGGACAGCAGCCTGAATTTTACTCAGAGAAATCTGTCATGTTGACAAAAAGAGTAATACAAATACAAACGTTTTCATGGACTGAAAAAACAACTTTTGACACAAAGTGATCCCCACATCACACATTCCATTCCTCCACATACCTTGAGAGCTGAACCACCTCTATTTGTGGACACTCTCAATCAGTAAAAGTTGAAAAACATAAAAGTCTACCAATAAATGTTTGAAAATGATCCAAGGGTGCAACTGCAAAAAGGCTGGGACATTTAAAAATTGATTATCTCCCTTCAAAGAATGCAAAACACAATAACTAATTACTGATTCCGACAAGGGGAAGTAACTGTGCAGAACTCCACATCTGCCATAACCCAATGTAGCTGATTAAAATCTAAATCGTTACACAAGACAGTTGATGTACTTTGTGTGTGACTGGCAATAGGTGTGAATAAACAATCAGCAAGCATCTGTGTTAACACAGTGTTGAGCCGAGCAATCTGTGAGATATGCAGCGAGATTGTTGACCTGTTGACTGTTCAACCTTTGTGAAATGAGATCAGCATGGCATGAGTTTAAAGTCCAGTTTCTTTTTGTGTGCTATTTATGATGCAATTAATTTTGCCTAACAAAAGGAATACAAAGTCCAGGAGGAAGTCCAAAGAAATGAAGGGTAACTGACGGGCGCAATAGCCGAATGGTTAAAGCGTAGGACTTTCAATCTGAGGGTCCCAGGTTCGAATCTCGGTGACGGTGCCTGGTGGGTAAAGGGTGGAGATTTTTCCGATCTCCCAGGTCAACATATGTGCAGACCTGCTAGTGCCTGAACCCCCTTCGTGTGTATATGCAAGCAAAAGATCAAATACGCACGTTAAAGATCCTGTAATCCATGTCAGCGTTCGGTAGGTTATGGAAACAAGTACATATCCAGCATGCACACCCCTGAAAGCGGAGTATGGCTGCCTACATGGCAGGGTAAAAATGGTCATACACGTAAAAGCCCACTCGTGTATATACGAGTGAACGTGGGAGTTGCAGCCCACAAACAAAGAAGAAGAAGAAGGGTAACTGATTCTAACCTGTAAGCTCTGTCTTAGTGAGGTGACAGCCCTTCACTGACGAATACTCGTCAGCAGCAAATCAAGGAGTTACTCTGGGCTTGCCAGAAGACAGGAAGAGAGATGGACAGAGATCAAAGTGGTGACTGAAACATAAAGAGAATGGAGGGAGAGGAGGTCAGAGTCAGACTAACCGTTTTGATTTCGTCAGCCAGGAAGAAGGTGGGCGGCCCCTTGAGCTTCATGTGTTTTAGGTAGGCCGGTGTGGAGTGGAACATGGTGAATGGGGGCAGTGACTGCAACACACGACACACCTCAGTGTACACAATGTAACTGTATGCCAAAGTCCCTGTTAATTATTTACTCACCTCAGCAGACACACAATACAGGTCAGACACATATATGCCCCTCAGCATACACAAGATACAGGTCAGACAAACTTACACACCTCAGCACACACACAAGATACAGGTCAGACAAACTTACACACCTCAGCACACACACAAGATACAGGTCAGACACTTACACACCTCAGCACACACACAAGATACAGGACACACACAACTCAGCACACACACAAGATACAGGTCAGACACACTTACACACCTCAGCACACACACAAGATACAGGTCAGACACTTACATACCTCAGCACACACACAAGATACAGGACACACACAACTCAGCACACACACAAGATACAGGTCAGACACACTTACACACCTCAGCACACACACAAGATACAGGTCAGACACACACACCTCAGCACACACACAAGATACAGGTCAGACACACTTACACACCTCAGCACACACACAAGATACAGGTCAGACACACTTACACACCTCAGCACACACACAAGATACAGGTCAGACACACTTACACGACTCAGCACACACACAAGATACAGGTCAGACAAACTTACACGACTCAGCACACACACAAGATACAGGACACACACAACTCAGCACACACATAAGATACAGGTCAGACACACTTACACACCTCAGCACACACACAAGATACAGGTCAGACACACTTACACACCTCAGCACACACACAAGATACAGGTCAGACAAACTTACACACCTCAGCACACACACAAGATACAGGACACACTTACACAACTCAGCACACACAAAAGATACAGGTCAGACACACTTACACACCTCAGCACACACACAAGATACAGGTCACACTTTCACACCTCAGCACACACACAAGATACAGGTCAGACAAACTTACACGACTCAGCACACAAACAAGATACAGGTCAGACACACTTACATACCTCAGCACACACACAAGATACAGGACACACTTTCACACCTCAGCACACACACAAGATACAGGTCAGACACACTTACACACCTCAGCACACACACAAGATACAGGTCAGACACACACACCTCAGCACACACACAAGATACAGGACACACTTACACACCTCAGCACACACACAAGATACAGGTCAGACAAACTTACACAACTCAGCACACACAAGATACAGGTCAGACAAACTTACACACCTCAGCACACACACAAGATACAGGTCAGACACACTTACACATCTCAGCACACACACAAGATACAGGTCAGACACACTTACATACCTCAGCACACACACAAGATACAGGACACACACAACTCAGCACACACATAAGATACAGGTCAGACACACTTACACACCTCAGCACACACACAAGATACAGGTCAGACAAACTTACACGACTCAGCACAAACACAAGATACAGGTCAGACAAACTTACACACCTCAGCACACACACAAGATACAGGTCAGACACACTTACACACCTCAGCACACACACAAGATACAGGTCAGACACACTTACACACCTCAGCACACACACAAGATACAGGACACACACAACTCAGCACACACATAAGATACAGGTCAGACACACTTACACACCTCAGCACACACACAAGATACAGGTCAGACAAACTTACACGACTCAGCACAAACACAAGATACAGGTCAGACAAACTTACACACCTCAGCACACACACAAGATACAGGACACACTTACACAACTCAGCACACACAAAAGATACAGGTCAGACACACTTACACACCTCAGCACACACACAAGATACAGGTCACACTTTCACACCTCAGCACACACACAAGATACAGGTCAGACAAACTTACACGACTCAGCACACACACAAGATACAGGTCAGACAAACTTACACACCTCAGCACACACACAAGATACAGGTCAGACACACTTACACACCTCAGCACACACACAAGATACAGGTCAGACACACACACCTCAGCACACACACAAGATACAGGACACACTTACACACCTCAGCACACACACAAGATACAGGTCAGACAAACTTACACAACTCAGCACACACAAGATACAGGTCAGACAAACTTACACATCTCAGCACACACACAAGATACAGGTCAGACACACTTACATACCTCAGCACACACACAAGATACAGGACACACACAACTCAGCACACACATAAGATACAGGTCAGACACACTTACACACCTCAGCACACACATAAGATACAGGTCAGACACACTTACACACCTCAGCACACACACAAGATACAGGTCAGACAAACTTACACGACTCAGCACAAACACAAGATACAGGTCAGACAAACTTACACACCTCAGCACACACACAAGATACAGGTCAGACACACTTACACACCTCAGCACACACACAAGATACAGGTCAGACACACACACCTCAGCACACACACAAGATACAGGACACACTTACACACCTCAGCACACACACAAGATACAGGTCAGACAAACTTACACAGCTCAGCAAACACACAAGATACAGGTCAGACAAACTTAAACACCTCAGCACACACACAAGATACAGGTCAGACAAACTTACACACCTCAGCACACACACAAGATACAGGACACACTTACACAACTCAGCACACACACAAGATACAGGTCAGACACACTTACACACCTCAGCACACACACAAGATACAGGTCAGACACACTTACACACCTCAGCACACACACAAGATACAGGTCAGACACACACACCTCAGCACACACACAAGATACAGGTCAGACACACACACCTCAGCACACACACAAGATACAGGTCAGACACACTTACACACCTCAGCACACACACAAGATACAGGTCAGACACACTTACACACCTCAGCACACACACAAGATACAGGTCAGACACACTTACACACCTCAGCACACACACAAGATACAGGTCAGACACACTTACACACCTCAGCACACACACAAGATACAGGTCAGACACACTTACACACCTCAGCACACACACAAGATACAGGTCAGACACACTTACACACATCTAGAGTACAAACACAATACAGGTCAGACACACTTATATACCTCTGTACAAACATAATACAGGTCAGACACAATCATACACTTCTATACACACACAATACATGTCGAACACACTTACACACCTACATACCTCTGTACAAACACAATACAGGTCAGACACACTTACACACCTCTGTACAAACACAATACAGGTCAGACACACTTACACACCTCTGTACAGACACAATACAGGTCAGACACACCAACATACCTCTGTACAAACACAATACAGGTCAGACACACTTACACACCTCTGTACAGACACAATACAGGTCAGACACACTTACACACCTCTGTACAGACACAATACAGGTCAGACACACTTACACACCTCTGTACAAACATAATACAGGTCAGACACACTTATACACTTCTGTACAAACACAATACAGGTCACACACACACACCTCTGTAGAAACACAATACATGTCAAACACACACACCTCTGTACAAACATAATACAGGTCAGACACATTTACACACCTCTGTACAAACACAATACAGGTCAGACACACTTACACACCTCTGTACAAACATAATACATGTCAAACACACACACCTCTGTACAAACACAATACAGGTCAGACACACTTACACACCTCTGTACAAACACAATACAGTCAGACACACTTACACACCTCTGTACAGACACAATACAGGTCAGACACACTTACACACCTCTGTACAAACACAATACAGTCAGACACACTTACACACCCCTGTACAAACACAATACAGGTCAGACACATTGACACTCTCCAGGATACATAATATACTGGTCAGATAAACTTTTACACCTCAGAACACATACGATACCAGTTGAACACATTTAAATACCTCAGCATTAAACAAATATATATATATATATATATATATATATATATATATATATATATATATATATATATATATATATATATATATATATGTATACTCACAAACACATAGTAATATGCACCATCTTATGTTACACAAAAGAAAGCAAGCATGCACAAGTGTACACGCACACACATTCTCTCTCTCTCTCACACACACACACATACATTCACAAATGCATCACCCACCACTCCCTCTGACTGTGGGGCATAGTCGTCAGGATTGTAGAAGTAGGTGGTGCCCCCTACCACGTTCTCCTGACACAGGGGGGCGCTGGTTTTCTGGGGATGGGTGGTCTGACGGTGGGGGGTGGACATGGAAGAGGGGTTGGGGTTGCGGCGGAACATGTGGGGGGAACCAGACGGGGAGATGCCAGGGCTGTGGTTAGGACTGAGTCCTGAGGGGTAAGTCAGCCCGCCCCCTGAAACCACACCAGCACAGGTCAGCCACCACACGGAAATGGCTGTATTCCAGCACTACACACTGATACTAGTGTAGTTTAAGGACCAGCCACCTTATTGTGTATTCCTACACACTGATCAGGTAAAGAAATGTTATTCATTTCTGCACACTCATCAGGTACACTTGTTTTAAGTCTAAAGTTAATGATGTTTTCCCTTTGTTTTAATAAAGCTCCAGTCAATGATTCTCTCTCTTTGCTGGAACTGTTTAAAAATGGTCTTGGTTTTGCTGAAAAATTATTCACACACACACATGCGCACATTCATGTATGACACACACACACACTGGGACCCTTTCACATAGATATCAAAACAATTAAAATGGCTCTCTGAATCCAAGCCTGAATCTCTCACACACACAAAGCTATACACACACACAGTGACACACAAACAGACCCAACTGACCGTTATTGACAGTGTGCGTGACCGGGGTGGAGGAGGGCGGGGGCGGCTGGTTGAACATGGAGTTGAGGGCTGCGAAGGACGGTGTGCTGGAGCTGTGCGGCAAGGAGGCTGGCTGCAGAGGGGGGAAGTCACCGCCTGCCTGCACACACACATGCACACTTCAGCGTCAGTGTGTAAGATTCTGGAGAAATCAGGCAGGGGGTGAGTGACTATAAATATAATCCTTTGACAGTTCTCAAAATGTAGAGGTACAAGTGTCAAAGTTCTCAAAATGTACAGAAGTCCAAGTTCTCAAAATGGACAGAGGTGTGCAGGTCTACCATCACATAACTGGTCCAACTGTAAGCTTAATATTCAGAGGGACACATTCACACAAAGAGGGAGAAAGAGAGAGACACACACACACACAGAGACTCACAGACACAGACACACTGACAGAGACACACACCAACAGACACACACAGAGACAAGGACACACACTGACAGACACACACAAAGACACACAGATAGACATAAAAAGACTCACAGAGACACATACACAAACACACAAAGACAGAGACACGCAGAGACTCACAGAGACAGATATAAATAAAGACACACACAAACTGACAAAGACACACTGACAGGGAGAGTCACAGAGAGACGTGCACACAAAGACACACAGGCAGAGAGACGTATACCGACAGAGAGGGACACACAGACACACACACAAAGACAAGTGGCGAGACAAACACTGACACACACACACAAAAGGGAACTGACCATGCTGGAGGCCAGGTTGAGGGCAGCAAAATCATTGGCCAGTGACTGGTCTATGGGGCCCTGTGTGGGGACGAAAGGTTTGGCACTCTGGGACAGGTGACCCATCCCGCTGCCCGGTCGCCCCCCTCGCCTCTGGTCACAGTGATCCTGAACTTTTACCACTTCTGTCACTTCTTCAATACCAGTCCACAACCATGGACACTGCTAGTGCTACAGTCCAAGTTGTAAGCGTGATCTAATTGTACATCTTCAGTACAAACTTCAACAACTGCCATCTTTAAAATTGAGTCTGCAATAAAAACCGGGGACAGAAAGTATAATGAAATGGAAGGCAGTCTAGATTACAGATGACTGTTCTCTACACTTGTATTCTTGTTTTGAAATGCTTCCATCTGGCTGGCAGTATAAAATGCAACTAGCAAGGAAAAATATAAATCTCTTGTTCCCAAAGCAGGAATTTTATGTTATAAACAATTATATTTTCTTTATGATGAGCCTGAAGACAAATTTCTGTATTCTGTTTCAGACATTAAATTTAAAGCGACTGACTGACTGAATGAAACAACTAGTCAGCCTGTCTTTTTTTTGTCTTTTTTTTTCGGATTCTCTGTCGCACTGGCCACCAGATTTTACTGGAATCAATTTTCTGGTTTGTCTTCTGATTTAATCACATCAATAATATTAATAATGTCAAGCTTTTAAATGATTTTAAACAATGCTGCAAGAGTAATAAATTTTCAGATACTCTAAAAGACTGTATTACCCCTCTCTTATTGGTTACTCACACAGCACAAAATTCAGTAAAAAACAAACAAACTAGCACTGTCACATAAAGAGTATCAATCATGAATAAAGTATCTCCATACGTGACTAACGTACACTTTAATTTCTGTGTCTACTCACAAAAGGGGAGAAGTCATTCATGTTGGACCCAGGAGCGGGGTTGAAGGTAGCGTTGAAATACTGGTCTCCACTGCCCCCCATCGGACCTCCGCCCCCCGCCATCTCCTCCAGGCCTGAAATGTCGCACAAACACAGATGCACTGCAAGTCGAATTAGTATCAAACATTTCTGGTACATATTTTCAATGTGTGAAAACGAAAGTTTAAAATGTACTCAAACATGGCTGCCTGAAAATAATGAAACAGACAAAACATCTATTAAGTTAATTAACATCTTTTTCGATTGACAAATAAACTGTAATACACTGCATCTGTTTTTAAAACGCTTCTCAATTCTCTATCCCTTCTCTACCCTCAAGGAAGAGACAAAATGTCCACTGTCCAATCTATAAATGAACTGTGCTATCTTGCACATTATGACCCTCCTCTCTCTTCCTTCTGACATTCTGAGTGGGTCCCCTATTTTTGTGGTCTACAGTCTAGTAAAAGTAATAATATCACTTAATAAGTTAATTTAAATGGAAAGACACAAAACTGAAGACTTGTAAACACACACACACTCAGTAAATCATTACCCTTATTTTGCTGAGAAGAAACTGTGGCAGAATGCCACAGTATGCATAAGTGATCTTCCTTCCAGATAAACACTGTTGTAAATAACTCTCAAAACACATGTGTAGAAGACGCGAGTTTTTTGTTGATTTTTCCTGGCATAAAATAATCACTATGAACATAGAAACAATGTTTTACCATTGATTTTCAAGCACAAATAACAGTATTGTGGTTGTATACACAGAAAAGAACTATATTTGTTGTACTGAAAATTGACTTCCAAAGTGTATTTCATTATTATACTGAATAATTGATAGCTAGACGACAGTACTTTTAGTAGTTCCTTAGGCCTTCTAAAAAGCATGCTTTATACTGATAAAATGAATGAATGTATTTTTCATGTTTTGGGGTTGTTGTTTTTTCACTGATAATGCTTTGTTACTGTTGACAAATATAATATATATTGCAAATTTCTTATAATTTCATCTCTGCTGTTATATGTAGGAAAAGTTATTATGGTAAGGTTAGGATATATATCACAAGAAATCAGTGTACTGACTAATTCAAATAGCAAAACAGCGATCATAATTCTAATGACGTGTTCTGTTTGATATTGACTTAAGTGTTTACGGCTGAAAAAAGAAACGGATTCACTTAAACTGTCATGTGGGCACAATTACAAATAACATTTTACACAAACAACTCATTTGTTCACAAATTCAATGTGTCACTGCTGAATCATGCATCTGGATCACTGGATTGGATGTAACAGGGATGCATTTACCAAAAGAGCAATGTTGTGATTTACTTCACTGACACTTTCTGTCAACATGAAGCAAATACTCAAGGACTGACTCAATCAATGACTGACTTAGAACTAATATACTTCTCAGTAACTTAACTAAGTGTGGGCAGGTATGCCCCATGATGGTACTTCAGTGAAGTTTTTATTGGGCAACGATCGCACATGTATACCACAGTGCTGGCCAACTTCAAAACAAAAGGGGTTAAAAATATCGTTTGAAATAGAATGTCTTTACTTTCTAAGCTGACAAGAAAATGATCGATGAACATTAACTTGATCACAACTTCAACTTACTTTCGAGGGCAGGTGTCACAGAACCTGCAAGCTGACCTACTTTTTACTTCCACGACTTGCAATCAGCAGTGAATCATACTGCGCCATCGTTGTCATCGCAAGAAGAGACCTGCTCTATTAAATATCCAGCAAAACAAACATGAAATAAAGACAACAAGTTCAATCTCCAACTCACCTGTATTATCCATCTGTGGAGGCCCGTTTTGATAAGCATGCTGGATGCCTGCTGGAGATGGTTGTTGATGAAGGTTTCGACAATTGTCACCGTAAACACAAGTTCCGCTCGGAAAAAATCGACAAGGTGTCGGCCTTTTGCCGGGATGTCCAGACCCTGACATCGCCAAATGTATCCAACTATATTTTGATGAGCAAATAATTACACGATTTAGAGAACACAGAGATCATCTGGAAGAATGTTCAGAAAAAAACACTTCGCCCTCACTCTCTCCTGCCTCTTGTTTTGAACAAGTTCCCTTGTGTGCGTGCGCACTGCTTGTAGTGGATTATGGGATTGTCGACATAAAAGGTCAAGGCTTTTTGATTTCTTTGGTTTGTGAAAAGTTTGGGGAAAGAAACGAAAGTAGGAAAATCTGTTTCACGCGCGACTGTTACTTGTCTCCTCTCTTTTCCTCCTCACTTCAACCCCTCCTCACTTTAAAACTGATGGACAGTAAGACTTTTCATAATGACGACGGATGTGACGCTGTGTTCATGGTTTGGACTTCAGTTTGAGTGCCCGGCCCTGGGATGCGTCAGTGTTTCGTGTGTCGTCCTTTCCGTCAGTGTTGCGCTGTGTGTGTGTGTGTGTGTGTGTGGATACGTGCGCGCACACACTCAGCGTGGCACACTCACAAACGCACAAGATCGCGGCGTGCGCACGCACACATATGCTACGTCTCTTATCTGATTCATGTGCTTTTTGACTCACTTGTGTAAACAAAGTGAGTCTATGTTTTAACCGGGTGTTCGGTTGTCTGTGTGTGTGTGTGTCTGTGTGTCTGTGTGTCCGTGGTAAACTTTAACATTGACATTTTCTCTGCAAATACTTTGTCAGTTGACACCAAATTAGGCATAAAAATAGGAAAAATTCAGTTCTTTCCAGTCATCTTGTTTAAAACAATATTGCACCTCTGGGATGGGCACAAAATAATTAAAAATGAAGCCTAATTATATGCAAACTGCATTTACTGTTATATTTATATTTTTTTATTCTCTAAACTTGGCACTTTGATCTGATATTCTGACACAACAACAAGAGCAGTCATTATTATCATTTTTTGTTCAAACAGGAACTTGTTTTGCTAAGCATGGAAGTTTTATTTATTTTGCAAACGTTTTGGTGCAGACAGTAAAAAAGGGAAATTACTCTGTAATTAAAGCTAGGGGACTTAATTTGCTTTAAACTGATCTTTCTCATCTTGAACATTACATTTTGAAATTATGCTCAATACATAAAAAGCTTGTGTGTTTTACTCTCAGTGTACACGGGGCTTTCACTATGTTCATTCGCCCAAGTGGTCTTTTTCGGAAAATACTAAAATCAGTACGACGAGTGGACTTTACAGATCTGTTGGCTGATCCCTGAAAGTCATGGGCAAAAATCAATTGCGTACACATATTTATACACATTCAAAGCGCGTGCTCATATTCTTCGCGAACGCGAACGACGCCATTTTGTTTCAAGTTGTTGACCTGCCCTTTCAATCCTATATTCAATGGACAATACATGATAACATGTGATGGAAAGTTGGAGAGGAGACCGTTAAATATTTATTCAGAGAAAGATTTGTGAACGCCTCATCACTTACTGGATTATGTCCCAAACTGCCATAAAAATATCCACAGAATCAGTCGGAATTCACAGTTAAAAATTGTAAACCATGCGAGTTAATACCCTTGAACTGATCAC
The DNA here is from genome assembly GCF_041734735.1 of Babylonia areolata. Lineage (NCBI taxonomy): Eukaryota > Metazoa > Mollusca > Gastropoda > Neogastropoda > Buccinidae > Babylonia > Babylonia areolata. The sequence continues at coordinate 44,485,603 of NC_134899.1, read as the reverse complement.
GATGAAACGAAAAAATTTCCAGTCTTGACTTTTCTCAAAATGAAGTCCTTTTCACTTCTTACGACGTTTAGAAGTACTTGTACTTGGCTCTACATGTTATTAGTTTGACAAAATACTCAATTTTCATATCAACTTTAAAACTATAAAACTAGAATGAACATAAAAGAGAAATTGAATCGACCGTGTCGTACTACATTCCCCGCGGGTGTAACTAAACTTGAACATCTATCTAGATCTAGTGAAAACGGCTAAATGTTGCAGTGTGATTGCGGCGATAGCCATTAAAAAGAATTTTTTTTATTGCCCTTAAAGATTTTTCGAATGCCCAAGTTACACCAGAATAATATGATTTAAACAGCATTCTCAGTGCGAATACCGCAATTGATTTATCGCCCTTTAAAAAAGTATGTTCAAATGTTAAATTATAGAACGTCAGTTAAGGAGCCATAGTGTAATGGATAAGGCAGTTTTTTTCTCACCCGAACACGCGGGGTTCGAATCTGGTAAAGACTTTTTTTTTTTCTTTTTTTTAACGCGAAGCTTTATAATAACAAATACAGAACACATTTTAACGATTAGATTTTTTTTTAAAGTGTATCACAAGTGAGTCTTGAAGGCCTTGCCTCTCTTGTTTTTTTCTTGTTCTTCTTGTGTTTGTTTTGTTGTGTTGTGTTTGTTTGTTGTTGTTCTTTCACTGCGCTCACAGAATAGTTTCGTTGCGATGCGGGATTGGTTCATGCAACATATGAATCAGAATCCTCCCTCAAAAGCTCCCACCCAAAGTGGTTAAAGCGTTGGACTTTCAATTTGAGGGTCCCAGGTTCGAATCATGGTCACGGCGCTTGGTGGGTGCTATCATCATGGCAGGGTGGAGATTTTTCCTGTCTCTCAGGTCAACATTATGTTCATACCTGCTAGTTGTGCCTGAACCCTCTTCGTGTGCATACTACGCACGTAAGAGATAAAATATGCAAGTTAAAGAGACTGTAATCCATGTCAGCGTTCGAATGTACCCAGCATGCATACCCCCGAAAACGGAGTATGGCTGCCTACATGGAAGGGTAAATAAACAAAATAGTAATACACGTAGAATGTTACATGCCTGTATGAGTATATGTGTGCGTGACCGGCTGAAACTTGATTGAATGACACAGGAAGCGAATCACTGGCGCCCAATGGCAGTTGTCAGTTGGCTCTGCCCAGGTAGGCAGCCTGTTGTACAAACGACTCCGTGTTTGTAAAGTGCTTAGAGCTTGGTCTCCGACCGAGGAAAGGGGCTATAGAAGTAGCCATATCATCATGATCATTATGTCATATAGAGACTGGTCTGACAGGACAGGGAGGCAAATGTGACTTGACAGGGAGACAGGTGAATTGACAGGTAAACAGGTGTGCCTTCACAGGGAGACAGGTACGTGTGACTTGACGAAGGAACAGGTGTGAGATCACAGGATGATGAGTGTGACCTGACAGGGTGACAGGTATAACATCAGAGGGTGACTGGTGTGACTTTATAGGGAGAGAGATGTAGTTTCACAGGGAAGACTTGTCTAACATGACAGGGGGGCAGATGTGACCTAACAGAAAAACAGGTGTAACTTCAAAGGGAGACAGGTGTGAACTGAGAGAAAGACAGGTGTAACTTCAAAGGGTGACAGGTGTGAACTGACAGGAAGACAGGTGTGCCTTCACAAAGAGACACATGTGCCTTGACTTGGATACAAGTGGTACTTGACAAGGAGACAGGTGTGAACTGACAAGGAGACAGGTGTGGACTGACAGGAAGACAGGTGTGGACTGACAGAAAGACAGGTGTAAACTGACAGAAAGACAGGTGTAAACCGAGAGGTGTGGACTGACAGGAAGACAGGTGTGGACTGACAGGAAGACAGGTGTGGACTGACAGGCCGGGAGACGGGTGTGGACTGACAGGGAGACAGGTGTGGACTCGTAGGGAGACAAGTGTGGACTGACAGGGAGACAGGTGTGAACTGACAGGGAGACAGCTGTGAACTGACAAGGAGACAAGTATGGACTGACAGGGAGACAGGTGTGGACTGACAGGGAGACAGGTGTGGACTGACAGGGAGACAGGTGTGAACTGACAGGGAGACAGCTGTGAACTGACAAGGAGACAAGTATGGACTGACAGGGAGACAGGTGTGGACTGACAGGGAGACAGGTGTGGACTGACAGGGAGACAGGTGTGGACTGACAAGAAGACAGGTGTGGACTGACAGGGGAGACAGGTGTGGACTGACAGGGAGACAGGTGTGGACTGACAGGGAGACAGGTGTGGACTGACAAGAAGACAGGTGTGGACTGACAAGAAGACAGGTGTGGACTGACATGGACACAGGTGTGGACTGACAAGAAGACAGGTGTGGACTGACAGGGAGACAGGTGTGGACTGACAAGAAGACAGGTGTGGACTGACAGGGAGACAGGTGTGGACTGACAAGAAGACAGGTGTGGACTGACAGGGAGACAGGTGTGGACTGACAAGAAGATAGGTGTGGACTGACAGATGTGGACTGACAAGAAGACAGGTGTGGACTGACAGGGAGACAGGTGTGGACTGACAAGAAGACAGGTGTGGACTGACAGGGAGACAGGTGTGGACTGACAAGAAGACAGGTGTGGTCTGACAGGGAGACAGGTGTGGACTGACAAGAAGACAGGTGTGGACTGACATGGAGACAGGTGTGGACTGACATGAAGACAGGTGTGGACTGACAAGAAGATAGGTGTGGACTGACAGATGTGGACTGACAAGAAGACAGGTGTGGACTGACAGGGAGACAGGTGTGGACTGACAAGAAGACAGGTGTGGACTGACAGGGAGACAGGTGTGGACTGACAAGAAGACAGGTGTGGTCTGACAGGGAGACAGGTGTAACTTCAAAGGGAGACAGGTGTGGACTGACAAGAAGACAGGTGTGGACTGACAAGAAGACAGGTGTGGTCTGACAAGAAGACAGGTGTGGACTGACAGGGAGACAGGTGTGGACTGACAAGAAGACAGGTGTGGACTGACATGGAGACAGGTGTGGACTGACATGAAGACAGGTGTGGACTGACAAGAAGGCAGGTGTGGTCTGACAAGAAGACAGGTGTGGACTGACATGAAGACAGGTGTGGACTGACAGGGAGACAGGTGTGGACTGACAGGGAGACAGGTGTGGACTGACAAGACGACAGGTGTGGTCTGACAAGAAGACAGGTGTGGACTGACAGGGAGACAGGTGTGGACTGACAGGTGTGGACTGACAAGAAGACAGGTGTGGACTGACATGAAGACAGGTGTGGACTGACAAGAAGACAGGTGTGGACTGACAGGGAGACAGGTGTGGACTGCCAGGTGTGGACTGACAGGGAGACAGGTGTGGACTGACAGGTGTGGACTGACAGGGAGACAGGTGTGGACTGACAGGGAGACAGGTGTGGACTGACAGGTGTGGACTGACAGGGAGACAGGTGTGGACTGACAGGGAGACAGGTGTGGACTGACAAGAAGACAGGTGTGGACTGACAGGGAGACAGGTGTGGACTGACAGGTGTGGACTGACAAGAAGACAGGTGTGGACTGACAAGAAGACAGGTGTGGACTGACAGGGAGACAGGTGTGGACTGACAGGGAGACAGGTGTGGACTGACAGGGAGACAGGTGTGGACTGACAGGGAGACAGGTGTGGACTGACAAGAAGACAGGTGTGGACTGACAGGGAGACAGGTGTGGACTGACAAGAAGACAGGTGTGGACTGACAGGGAGACAGGTGTGGACTGACAGGGAGACAGGTGTGGACTGACAGGGAGACAGGTGTGGACTGACAAGGAAGACAGGTGTGGACTGACAGGGAGACAGGTGTGGACTGACAGGGAGACCGGTGTGGACTGACAGGGAGACAGGTGTGGACTGACAGGGAGACAGGTGTGGTCTGACAAGAAGACAGGTGTGGACTGACAGGGAGACAGGTGTGGACTGACAAGAAGACAGGTGTGGACTGACAGGGAGACAGGTGTGGACTGACAGGGAGACCGGTGTGGACTGACAAGAAGACAGGTGTGGACTGACAGGGAGACAGGCGTGGACTGACAAGAAGACAGGTGTGGACTGACAGGGAGACAGGTGTAACTTCAAAGGGAGACAGGTGTGGACTGACAAGAAGACAGGTGTGGTCTGACAAGAAGACAGGTGTGGACTGACATGAAGACAGGTGTGGACTGACAGGGAGACAGGTGTGGACTGACAGGTGTGGACTGACAAGACGACAGGTGTGGACTGACAGGGAGACAGGTGTGGTCTGACAAGAAGACAGGTGTGGACTGACAGGGAGACAGGTGTGGACTGACAGGGAGACAGGTGTGGACTGACAGGGAGACAGGTGTGGACTGACAAGAAGACAGGTGTGGACTGACAAGACGACGGGTGTGGACTGACAGGGAGACAGGTGTGGTCTGACAAGAAGACAGGTGTGGACTGTCAGGGAGACAGGTGTGGACTGACAGGGAGACAGGTGTGGACTGACAGGGAGACCAGTGTGGACTGACAAGAAGACAGGTGTGGACTGACAGGGAGACAGGTGTGGACTGACAGGTGTGGACTGACAGGGAGACAGGTGTGGACTGACAGGGAGACAGGTGTGGTCTGACAGGGAGACAGGTGTGGACTGACAGGGAGACAGGTGTGGACTGACAAGAAGACAGGTGTGGACTGACAGGGAGACAGGTGTGGTCTGACAAGAAGACAGGTGTGGACTGACATGAAGACAGGTGTGGACTGACAAGAAGACAGGTGTGGACTGACAGGGAGACAGGTGTGGACTGACAGGTGTGGTCTGACAGGGAGACAGGTGTGGTCTGACAGGGAGACAGGTGTATACTGACAGGGAGACAGGTGTGGACTGACAGGAGACAGGTGTGGTCTGACAGGGAGACAGGTGTGGTCTGACAGGGAGACAGGTGTGAACTGACAGGGAGACAGGTGTAACTTCAAAGGGAGACAGGTTTCAACAGACAGGGAGACAGGTGTCATTTCACATAAAGAGGTGTGATTTCACGGAAGAGACAGTAACTTTAAAGACAGAGACTTCACATGAAGAACTTCACACGAAGACGGGCGTATGACTTCACAGGGAGACAGGTGTGACCTCAGAGGTGTGACATGACATGGAGACAGGTGTGTTTGCAGCACGTGCGGATGAAAGACTGTCCAGCAGCCACGCGAAAATCCCCACACAGTCACCATCTTTTGATGCCTCAGCACAGACCACTGCAATTTCTCCTAAACACCCCCCCCCACCCCCTCCCTCCCACCCACCCCACCCCGGCATTACCACTCACCCTCCGTCGAAGGATAGTGTGTTCACGTCGATGTCCGTGTCAAAACGACACGCGGGCAAACACATATTAAATAATTTTGCATACGCTAGCCCGCACTCTCTCTCTCTCTCTCTCTCTCTCACACACACACGCACGCACGCACGCACGCGCGCTCACACACACGCAGACATGTGAACAGGAGAGGATGAGATATAGGAATGGGAAAGAGACACAGGCAGAGAGGCAGAGAAACGGAAACAGAGACAGACAAGGATACAGAAACAGAGGGAAGAACGGAGAGAGAGAGAGAGAGAGAGAGAAGAGAGAGAGAGAGAGAGAGAGAGAGAGAGAGAGAGAGACTTGACAGTCAAAACTCAAATGGTTTATTCATATTTCATAAGCCAAGGTCTCCTTTGTAAGGATGTGTGAACATCATCTGACAGCACATTTGAACAATAAAACACCAAACATGGATACAGACGACACTGCAGCACGGAGCAATTATGCAGAGCTACCAGTATTCTTATCACGTAGTGATATCTTCGTATCTTAATATTCGTTCAGATGCAAAGAAATGTTTTGAACAATTTCAGACGAGGCCGAGACATTGACTGGTTCAATGTAAACAATGTTAGATGTGTAAATACTTAGGTGGATTTTTTTTTTATTTTTTTTTTTTAATGTTCTCTTAAGTTTGACAACAAAGAAGAAAGTGTGTTTCATTTTCTTTCGAATCTTTGAATAATGGACAAATCACATTACTCTCATTACATGTGGGTTGTTTTTTGTTTGTTTGTTTTTTTGTTTTGTTTTTGTTGTTTTTTTGTTTGTTTTTTTGTTTTTTTTGTTTTTGTTTTGTTTTTTAATCCAGTCTCCGCCATATAAGGGATCTATGCTACACAATACTATGGCAATATGTATGTATGTATATATATATATATATATATATATATATATATATATATATATATATATACACAGTTTTGAGAGAGACAAACAGTCAGACAAGCAGATAGTCAACCATGATCCTTAAGGTCACAGGACGTCAGACAAGAGAGCTATCAACTGTCCGTCAGATGAAACGGAAGACAGAGGCGGTCACTTGTCGTCCTCATCGCCGCCGATGAGCGCTCTCAAGAAAGAGAATCGGTTGGTGGTGGCCCTCAAGAATTCGCTGAAGGCACTACGTCCGCACTCACGGGCCAGGCCTGCCAGTTCCCTCCACAGTCTGCACACATCGGGATCAAAGTCTGTGAGTCTGCTGAAACTAC
>NC_134899.1:44469009-44474009 GCF_041734735.1 Babylonia areolata | reverse complement strand
CCTCCTCTTCCTCCACCTCCTCGTCGTCATCATCATTACCATCCTTCTAGTCATCATCATCATCATCACAGCCCTATTCTGGGGGTGGTGCTGCACAAAACTGTTCCCCACACCCCCAGTGACAACTCCTCTTCGCCTTGCCACTGACTCAGTGAGGTCACTATCCTGCCATCCTGTGCGACAGTGTGTCTGCTCATCGGCTTCGGTGACTTTGGCTGAGAGCGACGAGAATGTGAAATCTACTGTTTGCTTTCATCTGCACAGTTTTGCTGGAGGGATGACTCCGGCAGAACTCCAGTAGAACTGTACAGAAAGGGTAAGTATATAATTATATCGATATAGGAACATTTCTGTGAATTTGCAGACAATAAATCAGCATCTTATTTTAATATATGATGATGACGATGATGATAATATCATTCTCATCATCGTCATCATCATCATCATCATCTATCAAGATAAGATGCCGCTTATAATAATAACAATACGATTACATAAGATTTACGTTATCATCCTCACACTCATGATGATGATGATGATGATGATGATTTTTATTATTTTTTCGTCGAATATTTGACCAAGACAAACACCACAGCACACTGCATGGAAACATTCAGGTCGCGAAAAGCTGCCGGTATCGGGCGTGATCTCTGAACGAAGGACATCACGCGGACACCGGAAGAGTCCTTTTCCTCTTGCCCAAAGGTCAGAGGAAGAGCGAGGGTCGGCCGACAGCAGAGGTCCGCTGAGGAACAGGCTGGTGAAGGGCTGGTGGAAGTGAGGCCATGGGTCACCAGTCACTTCGTCAATGCCCCTCTGTGACACAACACAGCACAGCACAGCACAGTACAGCACAATGCTGCCCTGTCCGCGCCACTGTGAGACAGGGCAGTGTGACGTTAGGTGGCGCTGCACACTTGACCCCCTTTCCGGACAGGAAGAACAGCAGGTCATGAGGGCGAGAGCGGTGAGAGCAAGGCCTGTGTCTTCTCCTTCTCCTTCTTCTCCTTCTTCGTTCGTGGACTGCGACTCACACGTTCACTCGCGTATACACAACTGGGCTTTTACGTGTAAGACGTTTTTACACCCGCCATGTTGGCAGTCACACTCCGTTTACGTGGGGGTGCATGCCGGGTATGTTTTTGTTTCCATAACTCACCAAACGCTGACATGGATTACGGGATCTTTAGCGTGCGTATTTTGATTGCTGGCATGCGTATACACACGAAGGGGTTTCAGGCACAAGCAGGTCTGCACTTATGTTGACCTGGGAGATTGAATGAATCTCCACCATTTATCCACCATGCGCCGAGACCGGGATTCGAATCTGGGACCCTTAGATTGAACGTCCAACGCTTTAACCACTTGGCTATTGCGCCTGCCGGGTGTTGAGGGGAAATTAAATATAAGATAAATAAATAAATGTTTTTTTAAATAAGATAAAATCAGGCGTGTGGCTGATCTGTCTGCATGCCCCGTGCTTCACTGTTATTTATTTATTTGTTTGTTTATTTATTCGTTAATTAATTGCCTTTAATTTCCCCTCAGCTCCTGACTGAGCCCGTTGGGTCATGCTGCTGGGAAGGCATCTGCCTTGCAGATGTGGTGTAGTGTATATAGATTTGTCCGAACGCAGAGACGCCCTGAATAACTGAACTGAACTTTTATTATCTTTTTTTTGTTTTTCTTTTTTCTTTTAACTGTATTTCAGCTTCCAACCCTCTTGCGGTGTATAATTATATATATTTATACACACACACACACACACACACACACACACACACATGTATATATATATATTGTTTCTCTCTCTCTCTCTCTCTCTCTCTCTCTATATATATATATATATATATATATATATATGCATTTTTTATATTTGTGGGGAAAGAGAGAGAGAGAGAGAGAGACAGAGACAGAGACAGAGACACACAGAGAGAGAGCGAAACAAAACAAAAAAGCAACAAAAAACGGACAAATAAACACACTTTTGTTTGAGAGATACGAACATAGGCCACCAGTGAAACAGCAAACTGTGAAAACCCTCAAGGTATGGGCTAAACTAATATTGCAATGTTGATATTCATTATTCGTTGCAGACGAGAGAGAGAGAGAGAGAGCAGGTAGGGATTCCGTAAGTATCTCTCTCTCTCTCTCTCTCTCTCTCTCTCTCTCTCTCTCACACACACACACACACACACACACACAACCTCAGCTCGAAAGATATGTCATTTTCATTCGGTTTTCCCAACGCACATAAGAGTGCGCTTTTTTTTTTTATTATTATTATTATTAGAAATAAATGTACATATAACGCCATCAGTGAAATAGTCAACCGTGAAAGTCTCAAGTTATAAACCAATACACCATTCAAACTTGACGTTCCATGGCCATAATAAATAAACAAATAAACACATCCAACATTTCGTTCCTGCTCTTCGTTTTGCACGCGTCCGTGTAAACACACACACACACACACACACACACACACACACACACACACACACACACACACACACACACACACACACACACACACACACACAAACACACATACACGCGCGCGCGCGCGCGCGCGAAACACCAATACACTAAAGACTTGTGTCACTGGCGAAGAATATTGTGCTGACTTGCATTGCTTTCCTGTTTCGCAATGGCCTCGTAGCATTGTCGTGAAGTGTGTCAAGGTAAATACTCATTCCACAAAAACATAAATAAATGATTAAATGATTAAATAAATAAATGAAAAATGAAATCAATCATTAAAATAAAATGAAATTAGAAAAACAAAAATAACCCATGGACGTATGAATACATGGAAAACAAAACAAAGAAAACAATAAGGCATGATTATTTGTATTAGTATTTGCATTTGTATTTGTATTTCTTTTTATCACAACAAATTTCTTTGTCACAGGGAGTGAATTCGGGCTGCTCTCCCCAGGGAGAGCGCGTCGCTACACTACAGCGCCACCTATTCATTTGTATTTTTTCCTGCGTGCGGTTTTATTAATTTGTTTTTCCTATCGACGTGGATTTTTCTACAGAATTTTGCCAGGAGCAACCCTTTTGTTCCCGTGGGTTCTTTTACGTGCGCTAAGTGCGTGCTGCACACGGGACCTCGGTTTATCGTCTCATCCGGATGACTAGCGTCCAGACCACCACTCAAGGTCTAGTGGAGGGGGAGAAAATATCGGAGGCTGAGCCGTGATTCGAACAGCGCGCTCAGATTCTCTCGCTTCCTAGGCGGACGCGTTACCTCTAGGCCATCACTCCACATATATATGTAGTGCATACTGAATATGTACGTAAATGTAATAATGCTAAACAAGTTATCATATGAAGGAAGAAGCCGTTTGAAAAGGGCACAAAATGCATTACATAAACTGAGACAAAGTGTGTAACAGAGCAGAGAAGTAATCTTTTAATGATTTCGTTGGACAATTTTCACAAATTTAGCTAGCTTTAACAAAGTCGTTTTATTCTTTACCATCAGTAGACTAGAGAAATTGGCGTTTGGTTTTCTATTGTATATGGCTTCAGCTACTGTCTTCTGACATTTCTGAAAAAAAAGACAGCATCGAGATATAAATGAAACTCATCACCAAGGTCATTCAAATCAAACTGCTGGCCTTGTATCACTGTCATGACATTTATCACACCACTGTCACTGTATTTGTCATACTACTGGCCTTTATCACTGTCACAAAGAAGTGTCTTTTGCCACAGGGAGTGAAGAGTAACAAAGAAGTGTCTTTTGTCACAGGGAGTGAAGAGTAACAAAGAAGTGTCTTTTATCACAGGGAGTGAAGAGTAACAAAGAAGTGTCTTTTGTCACAGGGAGTGAAGAGTAACAAAGAATATCTTTTGTCACAGGGAGTGAAGTGTAACAAAGAAGTGTCTTTTGTCACAGGGAGTGAAGAGTAACAAAGAATGTCTTTTGTCACAGGGAGTGAAGGGTAACAAAGAAGTGTCTTTTGTCACAGGGAGTGAAGGGTAACAAAGAATGTCTTTTGTCACAGGAAGTGAAGGGTAACAAAGTAGTGTCTTTTGTCACAGGGAGTGAAGGGTAACAAAGAAATGTCTTTTGTCACAGGGAGTGAAGTGTAACAAAGAATGTCTTTTGTCACAGGGAGTGAAGAGTAACAAAGAATGTCTTTTGTCACAGGGAGTGAAGGGTAACAAAGAAATGTCTTTTGTCACAGGGAGTGAAGGGTAACAAAGAAATGTCTTTTGTCACAGGAAGTGAAGGGTAACAAAGTAGTGTCTTTTGTCACAGGGAGTGAAGGGTAACAAAGAAATGTCTTTTGTCACAGGGAGTGAAGGGTAACAAAGAAATGTCTTTTGTCACAGGAAGTGAAGGGTAACAAAGTAGTGTCTTTTGTCACAGGAAGTGAAGGGTAACAAAGAAATGTCTTTTGTCACAGGGAGTGAAGAGTGACAAAGAAGTGTCTTTTGTAACGGGACAAGAAGAGAAGGAAGGTGCAGGGAGAAGAGAAGTGTCCTTTGTCACAGGGAGGTGAAGACACGAAATGCACAGTGGCGGAGAGAACAAAGAAGTGTTTTTTGTCACATGGGGTGGAGAGATGGACTGCACGAGGTGGAAGGAAGTGTCTTTTGTCAATGGGGGGTGGAGGAGAGGGGTGAAGAGTACTGAACGCGGTGGGAACAAAGAAGTCTCTTTTGTCACGGGGGTGGGGTGAAGAGGGGAGCACAGAAGTGTCTTTTGTCATAGGGGGTGAAGAGGCGGACAGCACGTGGTGGGGTGGGGTGGGGGAGCACAGAAGTGTCTTTTGTCACGGGGGGGCGGGGGGGAGGGGTGAAGAAACTGACTTGACACGAGGGGGGGGGGGGAGCACAGAAGTGTATTTTGTCATGGGGGGCGGGGTGGGGGGGGGGGTGAAGAAACTGACTTGACACGAGGGGGGGGGGGGGAGCACAGAAGTGTATTTTGTCACGGAGGAGGGGGAGGTTGGGGGGAGGTGAAGAGACGGACTGCACGT
>NC_134899.1:44451509-44464009 GCF_041734735.1 Babylonia areolata | reverse complement strand
CATACACCCTCCCTATCAAAGGCGCCACAGACTTTCACGGCCACCTGGGCGGTGATGCCATGTCCACTGTGTCGAGGGGCAAGGTGTAAGAAGGCGAGGCCGGTCCAGTTCTTTCCTTTCCACGTGTCTACTAGCTGTATAATCACTTGTGGATCACAAAAAAAGTGTTCTTAGATTTCTGTGAATACCCGTTGCTATGGAAACGAATCAAAATGGCCACCAAACAATGTATCAAAGAAATCGGGTTTGTGGTCTTTGTGGTGCATGCAGACACTTTTTGTTATGTGGACTTGATACACAATGACATTATCTTCATTTTCACGTGAGATTGTGTTGATTCTTCAATTATTGTACTTTTTATGAATTTTTTAAATTTTGGGTATTGCGAAATCCTCAAAATTTACAATGGGTAAAAAGATTGGAACTGCTATGAATTAAAACCCAGAGAATTTTCATACATACTCATGATAAAACTTCAATAACATGTCATAAAACAATCATGCAAAGTCTCATGGTTGTAGGTTTACTCATCATTGAGCAAGTCCAAGGTATGTTGTCAAGGCCAGAAACTTGACGACTTGCGTCGAAATTGAACAAAATAAACACTTTCGTGATTCAGCAAGCAATCTTCATTGGCAATTTTTTCATTGTTAAAGACATCTTTACAGTGGGGAAAACTTATGCATATGATAGACGAGCTGTTCAAGAATCAAAATCCATCAAGAACACAAATCATGAAAAATCTTCATTTTGGTCTCTTTTGCACTGCCGTGTCCCCCCTTAACTCACTCAGTACGGCCAGTCCTCTCTTCTCCTCTACACAGACCCCTCGGATGTCCAGTGGGTGTCTGAATGACCCAACCTTTAGCTTATATCGCCAGAATTGTGGTATTCTTTGTCAACATTCACCTCTTCAGTATAAGAGCCTTCCGCTTGCAATATTTTGATGATGGTAATTGGGGTGAAACGCTGTTAACGTCGTCTCTTTCGCCGTTCGTATGGAGAGAGTTTACTCTCTCCATACGAACGGCGAAAGAGACGACGTTAACAGCGTTTCACCCCAATTACCACCATCAAAATATTGCAAGCGGAAGGCTCTTGTACTGAAGAGGTGAATGTTGACAAAGAATACCACAAATCTGACGACGGAAGCTAAAGGTTGGGTCACTGAGACACCCACTGGACATCCGAGGGGTCCGTGTAGAGGAGAAGAGAGGACTGGCCGTACTGAGTGAGTTAACCCTCCCCAATCAAAGTCCGGACCAGGTCTACACACCTGGTGGAGTGAGGAAAGTCGAGGTAAAGCGCCTTTCCCCAGGACACAACGCTGTGCCGACAGAGGGCCTTGAACCCTGACCACTGGTGAACACTGGGTCAGACGTCCAACCCCTTACAGATTCTATCACACAAGTATTGTGCTTTAAGTCTAGACATATGAAGGGACACTTTGGTACGTTGAGAGAGAGAGGGGGGGGGGAGGGAGGGAGGGAGAGAGAGAGAGTGGGGGGTATTCATTCATTTATGGCCAAAGCCCCAATTGAGCGACAGATAGAGAGAGAGAGAGAGAGGCAAACAGACAGGGACAGCGAATTGAAAAATAAATTGAGTTGAACTGAAATGGACAAGATTCAACAGGACTGAATTTTGCTGTTTAATTAAAGCCAAAGCCTCCTCTGAAGGTGCGAACAAAATTAGCGACTTGTTTACAATTTTCTAACCCATGGACATGAGAGAGAGATAGAGACAGAAAGAGACAGAGAGGCAGAGACAGAGACAGACATAGACAGACAGACAGAGCAGAGAGACAGAGACAGAGAGGGAACTAGACAGACAGACAGACAGACAGACAAAGAGAAAACCAGTTAAAAGAAGCAGACAGACATTCAGACAACAGGGAACGTGCGGAACAATCCACACACACCTCACCTAGCGTTGGGGTGCAGGTGGAGGTGGAGAGGGAGAGCTTGGCGCGGGAGGGCAGGAGGGGGGTGGAGTGGGGGCGGATGCGGGAGGAGGAGGAGGGGGGAGGAGGAGCCGAGCGGAGGCGGGGCTGACTGCGGGACGCGCAGGGCCGGTAACTCTGGGCCTGGTACGACGAGCGTACTGAAACAGTGACGTCGTCATCAGGTGCATCGCCTCGTCACCCTCGTCATCGTCATCAGTTATCCTCGTCATCACTGTGATAACCATCATCAGTTATCCTCGTCATCACTGTGATAACCATCATCAGTTATCCTCGTCATCACTATGATAACCATCATCAGTTATCCTCGTCATCACTGTGATAACCATCATCAGTTATCCTCGTCATCACTATGATAACCATCATCAGTTATCCTCGTCATCACTGTGATAACCATCATCAGTTATCCTCGTCATCACTGTGATAACTATCATCAGTTATCCTCATCATCACTGTGATAACCATCATCAGTTATCCTCGTCATCACTGTGATAACCATCATCAGTTATCCTCGTCATCACTATGATAACCATCATCAGTTATCCTCGTCATCACTGTGATAACCATCATCAGTTATCCTCGTCATCACTATGATAACCATAATCAGTTATCCTATCCTCTTCGTGAAAAGGACTGACCACCGGTACCACACCAGGCACATCAATATCAATAGTAACAACTGGTGATGATAATAATAAAAGTGATAATAGCGATGATGATGATAACAACAACAACAATACTTCTACTACTAATGATAATGACAATAATAACAAGAACCACAACAACAACTAATAACAAGTAACAACAACAATGATAATAATAATAAACATCATCATCATAGTAATAAAGATGATGATGTTGATGATGATGATGATAATGATAACAATAACAACAACCGCAAGAAGAAGAAGAACCAAACCGATTGAATCGTTAATGGTTAAAAAAAAAAGAAAAAGAAAAAAGATTAGGCACAGCAAAGGCCTTTTTTTTGCAATTCTGCCCATTAAACTACACAGAACACGCAAAAAATAATAAAGATAAAAACAAATAAAAGACAATAATAAAAATGAAAAAAGAAAGGTGAGAAGAATAGCTGGAATCTCTCTCTCTCTCTCTCTCTCTCTCTCTACCAATAACCAGGAAGGAGAAGAAGACCAATAAGAAGAATAAGAGCAAGAAGAAGAAGGATTAAACTGTGGGGTATAAAACCGAAAAATCCACTGAGCACTAATAACCCTCCTTACAATAATTGCCAAGCATTTACGAGTACAAACTGCGTTCACAGGTCGTTCCGTTTCGCTCGCTGACGCTGTTAGCTGAAATCCATTCCAGAGAGAGAGAGAGAGAGACAGAGACAGAGACAGAGAGACAGACAGAGAGAGAGAGAGAGAGAGAGAGAGAGAGAGCACACTGAACACTGAAATGTTTAATGTCATTAGCTGTAAAGCTCTAGTGATAAAATGGGTACTATTCAGAACAAAATGGTGCAAAACATAAAATGGAGCAGAAAGGAAAAACAGAACTGAAACAAAATAAACTGTTAAGAGATTAGGGACACCTTGGCACTTTATCATTAGGTTAAAGTACATGTGAGAGGGGGGTAATGTGCCCTTTTTTTCAGTCGTTCGTCTCTAAGGTTTGGACAGTACACAGAAAACAAAGTGCATATAAATCATGTGATAAATATTTATATATGTAACATCGACACACATCATATCAATACAAACACATACTAAAGTACATAATTCATAAATCATGAAATATGAATTTATGCCTGCACATCAAAACCATCAATGCGAACACAAGAGAGAGAGGGGGAGACAGACAGACAGAGACAGACAGACAGGGAGGGGTGAATGGTTAGTGTCCTGACTACGGTGTCGGTCCTCCATGAAGTTGAGGAGCTGTCTCTTCCTGTGGAAGGGGCACTGCTGGTTGAGCAGAGCCTGCACCCTCCTCCTCCTCCCTCTGACGTCACTGCTGTTCGTCTCCACGTACTTCAGCACGCGCGCCTCCCCCTGCCACACGTCATCACTCCTACGTCATCACCACTACATGACTCATTCAGACACATCAGATGACCGCGGAACTCTCCAGCGGTCTATTAAGCATAATTATACCATCAAGTCACAGTCTGTGTGTGTGTGTGTGTGTGTGTGTGTGTGTGTGTGTGTGTGTGTGTGTGTGTGTGTGTGTGTGTGTGTACATGGTAAAATAGTAGGTTTAGTCTACTCTGTGTGTGTGTGTGGTGTGTCTGTGTGTCTGTCTGTCTGTCTGTCTGTGTCTGTGTCTATGTGTCTGTCTGTGTGTCTGTATGTATCTGCATGTGTCTGTGTTTTGTGTATGTGTGCAGGTGTCAAATTCGCAGTAGACTCTGTTTACAACATGGATGACTTTTCTTTTTTACATGTACACCGCGGGGTTTCCTGAAATATACATGTCCTGTCCTGTCCTGTCCTGTCCTAGCTGTCCTGTCCTGTCCTAGCTGTCCTGTCCTGTCCTGTCCTGTCCTGTCCTAGCTGTCCTGTCCTGTCCTAGCTGTCCTGTCCTGTCCTGTCCTGTCCTGTCCTAGCTGTCCTGTCCTGTCCTATCCTGTCCTGTCCTAGCTGTCCTGTCCTGTCCTAGCTGTCCTGTCCTGTCCTGTCCTAGCTGTCCTGTCCTGTCCTAGCTGTCATATCCTGTCCTAGCTGTCCTGACCTGTCCTGTCCTAGCTGTCCTGTCCTGTCCTAGCTGTCCTGTCCTGTCCTAGCTGTTCTGTCCTAGCTGTCCTGTCCTGTCCTGTCCTAGCTGTCCTGTCCTGTCCTGCCCTAGCTGTCATATCCTGTCCTAGCTGTCCTGTCCTGTCTGGTACTGTCCTGTCCTGTCCTGTCCTAGCTGTCATATCCTGTCCTGTCCTGTCCTAGCTGTCATATCCTGTCCTGTCCTGTCCTAGCTGTCATATCCTGTCCTAGCTGTCATATCCTGTTCTAGCTGTCCTGTCCTGTCCTGTCCTAGCTGTCCTGTCCTGTCCTGTCCTGACCTGACCTGACCTGTCCTGTCCTGTCCTGTCGTGTCGTGTCCTGTCCTAGCTGTCCTGTCCTGTCCTGTCCTAGCTGTACTGTCCTGTCCTGTCCTAGCTGTCCTGTCCTGTCCTGTGTCGTACTGTCAGACAAACTTACCGACTTGATGATGTAGATCCAGTCCACTTTGTGAAGATCAGCGGCCATCAGTTCTCCGTACCTGTTGGAACAGTGTCTGTTATCAGTCAGCCTCTTTCTCCCACCCCCCTCCTCTCTCTCGCTGTCTGTCTGTCTGTCTGCCTCTCTCTCTCTCTCTCGCTCCTCCCTCTCTCTTTCTCTACCTCTCTCTCTCTCTCTCTCTCACACACACACACACACACACACACACACACACACACACACACACACACACACACACACACACAACCACACAGAGGGTGAGGTGGTGGGTGGCAAAGAGAGTCGAAATTGAGAGGAAGATAAGGATACAGGAAAGAAAATTAGCAGTAAGAGAGAGAGAGAGATACGCGCTCGCACATACATACATACATACATACAGAGCAGCGACAGACACACAGCGACGGGCAGACAGACACACAGACAGAGACAACAACAGACACAGAGAGAGAGACAGACAGACATACAGATACAATGACAGACAGAGACAGCGACAGACAGACAGAAAGAGACAGCAACAGACAGATACAGAATGAGGGATAACGAGGCAAGCAAACAGACAGACGGACAGTCAGACCGACTTGTAAGTGTTGATGCTCCAGGTTCCAGGATTCTCCAAGAGTTTCTGCATTGGAAAGTGCCGGAAGACGATGTGCTGCCTGCAACCGCACAACAGTCTGAGGTCACTGTTGTCAGATTATCCATGTGCCTGACTATAGTCATTGACAACCGCACGATGGTTTGAGGTCACTGTCGTCAGATTATCCATGTGCCTGACTATAGTCATTGACAACTGCACAATGGTTTGAGGTCACTGTCGTCAGATTATCCATGTGCCTGACTATAGTTATTGACAACTGCACAATGGTTTGAGGTCACTGTCGTCAGATTATCCATGTGCCTGACTATAGTCATTGACAACCGCACGATGGTTTGAGGTCACTGTCGTCAGATTATCCATGTGCCTGTATATCCAGGGCCATTCACAACCGCCCCAACATTCCGGGGTCAGCTTCCTGTTATCCATGTTCTCTTTCAGGTTTGGTAACAGTATCGTCTTATTATCTCCCATTGGTAACTGGATTTATTCACGAAAAAAGAAAGATGTTTAGAACCCATTCTTTAAAAAAAAAAAAAGTGTTACAAAAAGTGTTACAAAATCATTGTATTTCTTTTTCATATTACCTTTCCTTTTTCATTCCCTGCTTTGAGCCGGTTGAAGAATCGGATATGGAGTTGACAGTTTCTGCGAGTTACCACAAATAGGATATTGTGCCCCCATCAAACAGTGTTATCCATGCTTTGATTATCCATGTTCCCGATCAGACGGGCCACACCCCTTCCTGTCAACGTCAGCGAACAGTAGACCATCGGTGTTCTTGTTCACTCTTGATCACAATAATATCCATGCTTCATAATCATTTTTCAACATTAGCTCAATGAATTCACAAAGTTTCCCACGTCACACAACATGTCTGAGTTCATAAGCACACCTCTCTCTCTCCCCACTGTTGGATGTTATCTGACTGTGTGCACATTTTCTGACAACAGCGCTCAGCGTCTTGTCACACGGACACTGACTCCCAAATGTACTTACTCACAAACAGCCATCGACTGAAAAACAAACAAATAAACAAACAAACGAATCTATACACAGATGGACTGACAGACAGACAGATGTCATTGCTTCCCCAGACACACGAACCGAAGAACCAAACCTTTACAGAATGCATACACACATGGACTTCTTCTTCTTCTTCTGCGTTCGTGGGCTGCAACTCCCACGTTCACTCGTATGCACACGAGTGGGCTTTTACGTGTATGACCGTTTTTACCCCACCATATAGGCAGCCATACTCCGCTTTCGGGGGTGTACATGCTGGGAATGTTCTTGTTTCCATAACCCACCGAACGCTGACATGGATTACAGGATCTTTAACGTGCGTATTTGATCTTCTGCTTGCATAAACACACGAAGGGGGTTCAGGCACTAGCAGGTCTGCACATATGTTGACCTGGGAGATCGTAAAAATCTCCACCCTTTACCCACCAGACGCCGTCACCGTGATTCGAACCCGGGACCCTCAGATTGAAAGTCCAACGCTTTAACCACTCGGCTATTGCGCCCGTCACACACGGCCAAGTAAACAAAAGAAGAGACGAACTGAGAAACTTCACAGAATGTGTACACATATAGAGAGGCAGACAACACACCAACAGGCACAATATTACAGAATGTGTACACATATAGAGAGGCAGACAACACACCAACAGGCACAATATTAAAGAATGTGTACACATATAGAGAGGCAGACAACACACCAACAGGCACAATATTAAAGAATGTGTACACATCTAGAGAGGCAGACAACACACCAACAGGCACAATATTAAAGAATGTGTACACATCTAGAGAGGCAGACAACACACCAACAGGCACAATATTAAAGAATGTGTACACATCTAGAGAGGCAGACAACACACCAACAGGCAGAATATTAAAGAATGTGTACACATGTAGAGAGGCAGACAACACACCAACAGGCACAATATTAAAGAATGTGTACACATCTAGAGAGGCAGACAACACACCAACAGGCACAATATTAAAGAATGTGTACACATCTAGAGAGGCAGACAACACACCAACAGGCACAATATTAAAGAATGTGTACACATGTAGAGAGGCAGACAACACACCAACAGGCACAATATTAAAGAATGTGTACACATATAGAGAGGCAGACAACACACCAACAGGCACAATATTAAAGAATGTGTACACATATAGAGAGGCAGACAACATACCAACAGGCACAATATTAAAGAATGTGTACACATATAGAGAGGCAGACAACATACAAACAGGCACAATATTAAAGAATGTGTACACATATAGAGAGGCAGACAACATACAAACAGGCAGAATATTAAAGAATGTGTACACATATAGAGAGGCAGACAACATACCAACAGGCAGAATATTAAAGAATGTGTACACATATAGAGAGGCAGACAACATACCAACAGGCACAATATTAAAGAATGTGTACACATATAGAGAGGCAGACAACACACCAACAGGCACAATATTAAAGAATGTTTACACATATAGAGAGGCAGACAACACACCAACAGGCACAATATTAAAGAATGTGTACACATATAGAGAGGCAGACAACACACCAACAGGCACAATATTAAAGAATGTGTACACATATAGAGAGGCAGACAACACACCAACAGGCACAATATTAAAGAATGTGTACACATATAGAGAGGCAGACAACACACCAACAGGCAGAATATCACAGAATGTGTACACATATAGAGAGGCAGACAACACACCAACAGGCACAATATTAAAGAATGTGTACACATATAGAGAGGCAGACAACATACC
Source organism: Babylonia areolata (assembly GCF_041734735.1). Classification (NCBI taxonomy): domain Eukaryota; kingdom Metazoa; phylum Mollusca; class Gastropoda; order Neogastropoda; family Buccinidae; genus Babylonia; species Babylonia areolata. The sequence continues at coordinate 44,455,467 of NC_134899.1, read as the reverse complement.
AACAGGCACAATATTAAAGAATGTTTACACAGATGGACAGCTAAACATACAAACAGACGAACAGCCAAAACATTAAAGGACGTATACGTAGATGGACAGATATGATGATATGATATGATATGATATGATATGATATGATATGATATGACATGACATTATATATGATATGGTATGACATGATATGAAATATATGATATGATATGATATTATATTATATGACATGACATGACATAATATGATGTGATGTGATGTGATGTGATGTGACGTGATGTGATGTGATGTGATATGATGTGATGTGATGTGGTGTGATGTGATGTGATGTGATGTGACGTGATATGATGTGATGAGATGAGATGAGATGTGATGTGATGTGATGTGATGTGATGTGATGTGATGTGGTGTGATTTGATATGTGATGTGATGTGATGTGATATGATATGATATGGATACTTATATAGCACCTATCCTCGGTCGGACACCAAGCTCTAAGCTCTTTACAAACACGGGGTCATTTACACAACAGTCTGCCTACCTGGGTAGAACAGACTGACAGCTGTCACAGGGCGTTCATCATTCGTTTCCTGTTTTATTCAATCAGCTTTCAGTCACGCACACACACTCACTCACACAAACATCAACATTTTATGCGTATGATTGTTTCCTGTTTATTTACACCGCCATGTAAGCAGCCATACTCAGTTTTCGGGGGTGTGCATGCTGGGTTCATTCTTGTTTTCAGAACCCACCGAACGCTCACATGGATTACTTGATCTTTAACGTGCGCATTTGATATTCCGCGTGCGCATACACACGAAGGGAGTTCAGGCACTAGCAGGTCAAGGCATATGCTGACCTGGGAGAACGAAAAAATGTCCACCCTATCCACCTACCAGCTGCGTCGGGGATCAAACTTGGGGAACTCAGGTAGACATACAAACAGACGCACAGCCAAAACATTACAGGATGTATAGACAGATGGACGGAGGGACAGACAAGCGTACGGACAGACGAACAGCCAAACCTTTCCAGCTCTCCATACCTGCAGATGTCCAGGTGCCTGGGGTTATTCCTGTCGTCAGAGAGAGCGAAGATGTCACGATAGTCCTGCAACAGTCCAAGACACTGACATCAAGGCACCGCCCTCCACAAAATGTTTTGTGCTGCTGCACATATTTTTGAATTTCCCTCTTACCAGTGAAGGGGAAAACAGAGAAGGCTTGAGCCGAGAGTGGTGAAGGTGACAGCAGTGAAGAGAAGGATATTCGAGCGGAGAGTTTGGGAAAGGGAAGGTATTGAAAACGAGAGTAACAAGGGGAGGGCAAAAAGCAAGAACGGTGAGGGGAGAGCAGTGACAAATTAAAGGGAGTGAAGTGCAGGGGAGAGTAGCGAAGGGGAGAGCAGTGTAGGGGAGAGCAGTGTAGGGGAAAGCAGTGAGGGGGAGAGTAGTCAAGGGGAGAGCAGTGAGGGGGAGAGCAGTGAGAGGGAGAGCAGTGAAGGGGAGAGCAGTGTAGGGGAAAGCAGTGAGGGGGAGAGCAGTGAGGGGGAGAGCAGTGGAGGGGAGAGCAGTGAGGGGGAGAGCAGTGAAGGGGGAGAGCAGTGAGAGGGAGAGCAGTCAAGGGGAGAGAAATGAGGGGGAGAGCAGTGAGGGGGAGAGCAGTGAAGGGGAGAGCAGTGAGGGGGAGAGCAGTGGAGGGGAGAGCAGTGAGGGGGAGAGCAGTGAGGGGGAAAGCAGTGAAGGGGAGAGCAGTGAGGGGGAGAGTAGTCAAGGGGAGAGCAGTGAGGGGGAGAGCAGTGAGGGGGAGAGCAGTGAGGGGGAGAGCAGTGAGGGGGGAGAGCAGTGAGGGTGAGAGCAGTGAAGGGGAGAGCAGTGAGGGGGAGAGCAGTGAAGGGGAGAGCAGTGAGGGGGAGAGCAGTGAGGGGGAGAGCAGAGCAGTGAAGGGGAGAGCAGTGAGGGGGAGAGCAGTGAGGGGGAGAGCAGTCAAGGGGAGAGCAGTCAAGGGGAGAGCAGTGAAGGGGAGAGCAGTGAGGGGGAGAGCAGTGAAGGGGAGAGCAGTGAGGTGCAGACCAGCCAAGGGGAGAGCAGTGAGGGGGAGAGCAGTGAGGGGGAGAGCAGTGAAGGGGAGAGCAGAGCAGTGAAGGGGAGAGCAGTGAGGGGGAGAGCAGTGAGGGGGAGAGCAGTCAAGGGGAGAGCAGTCAAGGGGAGAGCAGTGAAGGGGAGAGCAGTGAGGGGGAGAGCAGTGAAGGGGAGAGCAGTGAGGTGCAGACCAGCCAAGGGGAGAGCAGTGAGGGGGAGAGCAGTGAGGGGGAGAGCAGTGAAGGGGAGAGCAGAGCAGTGAAGGGGAGAGCAGTGAGGGGGAGAGCAGTGAGGGGGAGAGCAGTCAAGGGGAGAGCAGTCAAGGGGAGAGCAGTGAAGGGGAGAGCAGTGAGGGGGAGAGCAGTCAAGGGGAGAGCAGTCAAGGGGAGAGCAGTGAAGGGGAGAGCAGTGAGGGGGAGAGCAGTCAAGGGTAGAGCAGTGAGGGGAGAGCAGTGAGGGGGAGAGCAGTGAAGGGGAGAGCAGTGAGGGGGAGAGCAGTCAAGGGGAGAGCAGTGAAGGGCAGAGCAGTCAAGGGGAGAGCAGTGAGGGGGAGAGCAGTCAAGGGGAGAGCAGTGAGGGGGAGAGCAGTCAAGGGGAGAGCAGTGAGGGGAGAGCAGTGAGGGGAGAGCAGTCAAGGGGAGAGCAGTGAGTGGAGAGCAGTGAGGGGGAGAGCAGTGAGGGGGAGAGCAGTGGAGGGCAGAGCAGTGATGGGGAGAGCAGTGTAGGGGGAGAGCAGTGGAGGGGAGAGCAGTCAAGGGGAGAGCAGTGAGTGGAGAGCAGTGAGGGGGGAGAGCAGTGGAGGGCAGAGCAGTGAGGGGCAGAGCAGTGAGGGGGAGAGCAGTGAAGGGGGAGAGCAGTGGAGGGGAGAGCAGTGAGGGGGAAAGCAGTGAAGGGGAGAACAGTGAGGGGGAGAGCAGTGATGGGGAGAGCAGTGAGGGGGAGAGCAGTGAAGGGGAGAGCAGTGAGGGGGAGAGCAGTGAAGGGGAGAACAGTGAGGGGGAGAGCAGTGAGGGGGGAGAGCAGTCAAGGGGAGAGCAGTCAAGGGGAGAGCAGTGAGGGGGAGTATAGTCACGGGCAGAGCAGTGAAGGGCAGAGCAGTGAGGGGGAGAGCAGTGAGGGGGGAGAGCAGTGAGGGGGGAGAGCAGTGAGGGGGAGAGCAGTGAAGGGGAGAGCAGTGAGGGGGGAGAGCAGTGAGGGGGAGAGCAGTGAAGGGGAGAACAGTGAGGGGGAGAGCAGTGAGGGGGAGAGCAGTGAAGGGGAGAGCAGTGAAGGGGAGAGCAGTGAGGGGGAGAGCAGTCAAGGGGAGAGCAGTCAAGGGGAGAGCATTGAGGGGGAGAGCAGTCAAGGGGAGAGAGTGAGGGGGGAGAGCAGTGAGGGGGAGAGCAGTGAGGGGGAGAGCAGTCAAGGGGAGAGCAGTGTAGGGGAGAGCAGTGAGGGGGAGAGCAGTCAGGGGGAGAGCAGTGAAGGGGAGAGCAGTGAGGGGGAGAGCAGTCAAGGGGAGAGCAGTGAGGGGGAGTATAGTCACGGGCAGAGCAGTGAAGGGGAGAGCAGTGGAGGGGAGAGCAGTGAAGGGGAGAGCAGTGAGGGGGAGAGCAGTGAAGGGGAGAGCAGTGAGAGGGAGAGCAGTGAAGGGGAGAGCAGTGAGAGCAGTGATGGGGAGAGCAGTGAAGGGGAGAGCAGTCAAGGGGAGAGCAGTGAGGGGAGAGCAGTGAAGGGGGGAGCAGTGAGAGCAGTGGAGGGGAGAGCAGTGAGGGGGAGAGCAGTGAGGGGGAGAGCAGTGAAGGGGAGAGCAGTGAAGGGGAGAGCAGTCAAGGGTAGAGCAGTGAGGGGAGAGCAGTGAGAGCAGTGATGGGGAGAGCAGTGAGAGCAGTCAAGGGGAGAGCA
>NC_134899.1:44439009-44444009 GCF_041734735.1 Babylonia areolata | reverse complement strand
GTGAAGGACTATGACTCTCAAACTAGGAGGCAAAGTTGCACTGGCTCTTAGTGCTGCAGCCTTGGGGGCTAGTTGGCCTTTGGGAACCATCCCAACGCCGACTGTCCTAAAACCCTCTTGGCCGAGAGAGTGGGGATGTAACTTGGGCAAGACACTCTCCACTATAATCAAATTCTAGCCCAAATAGTCGGAACAGCAGTTGCCTTTTCTGCTGTTCTGATGGTCATAGTCGGACACGACTGACTATCGTATAATGTGTTATAGCGTTTCAATTAAGTCTGCTTCTGGCATTAAAAAGAGACCGTATGGTTAGAAACATATCGATGTATTTGTTCAGTTCAAGTTTCGATCTATTGATGGATAAATGAATGAATTATAGCGTTAGTTATATAGCGCCTATCCTCGGTCGGAGACCAAGCTCTAAGCGCTTTACAAACACGGAGTCATTTGCACAACAGACTGCCTACTTAGCAGAGCCGACTGACGGCTGCCACTGGGCGCTCATCATTCGTTTCCTGTGTCATTCGATCAGATTTCAGGCACACACAGCATTCACACTCAGACAGAAATGTGTCATTTTTACGTGTATGACCATTTTGTTTATTTACCCCGCCATGTAGGCAGCCATACTCCGTTTTCGGGGGTGTGCATGCTGGGTATGATTTTGTTTCCATAACCCACCGAACGCTGACATGGATTACAGGATCTTTAACGTGCGTATTTGATCTTCTGCATGCGTATACACACGAAGAGGGTTCAGGCACTAGACGGTATGCACATGTACTGGCGTTGGAGATCGGAAGAAGTCTCCACCATTTACCCACCAGGCGCCGTTACCGAGATTCGAATCCGGAACCCTCTGATTGAAAGTCCAACGCTTTAACCACTCGACTATTGCGCCCGCTTTAACCACTCGGCTTTTGCTTCGTTTTTTCTCGAAGAAATGGCGGTGGACTGATGATTGATGTTGACTTGACAGTGTGTTTGATAAGTGGTTTGCTGCACACTGTCAATGGCCTATACACGATTACAGTTTCCGTATCTGTACAGCCCCACTGTCAACAATGTACACATCGTTATCATCGTCATCCTCGCTATCGTCATGGCCTCTCCGTATCTGTCGTTGTTATCGTTGTCATCATGTGTGTGTGTGTGTGTGTGTGTGTGTGTGTGTGTGTGTGTGTGTGTGTGCGTGTGTGTGTGTGTGTGTACGTGCGTGCGTGCATAAGAAACGAAACGAAATGAGTTTACATTTTACCAGGGTAATGAGATATGCTTGTTTTAAAGTTGTTGGGTTTTTTCTACTAGCCCCGAGGACAAAAAAATAAAACAACAAAAATACGTCAGGGACAAAACACCAAGAAATGTGAATAATACATACCAATATAACATGCATTATAGTAAGGGGAGAAACAACAACAACAAAACACGGGCCAACAAATGGTCAACAAACAAAAAACAAAGGAGACGAAGATGGAGAAGAAGAAGAAGAAGAAGAAGAAGTAGAAGAAAGAAAGAAAAAAGATAGATAGATAGAAAGAATGAATGAACGAAAGAAAGAAGCAAAGAAAAAGAAAGAACCAAAGTAAGAATGAAAGAAGGAAAGAAAGAAAGACAGAAAGTAAGAAAGAAGGAAAGAAAGAAAGAAAGACAGAGAGAATGAAGGAAGTGAAGAAGAGCAACAGAAAAAAGAAAAAAAAAGAAAGAAGAAGAAGAATGGTATTCATATAGCGCTGAATCTTGTGCAGAGACAAATCAAAGCGCTTTCGCACCAGCCATTCACACGCATGCGTAACTCTAAAACTGGAGAAACTGAAGACAAGGAAGAGGCAGGGAAGGGAGGCTGTTCTGGGAAGAGGTGGGTTTTAACGCCAGACTTGAAAGAGCTGAGTGCGGAGACTTGACGAAGCGAAAGAAGAAGAAGAAGAGACAACAACAACAACAAATAACAAGCAGCAACAAGAACAGCAACAACAAATGAGCACGCTAACAACAATAAGTTGTAACAGTAAACTCAACAGATGAGAACAGGCAGGCTGAGTGAGCAGGTGAGAAGGGAAAAGGTGAGCCCTCACCCCAAATTTCTGCCCGGCGGTGATCAGTTTGGGCTGCTTGCCCCCCTCATGTTTCTCCACCACTGCGACAGCGGGAACACACATGTACACAGCACACAACGGACAATTGAGGACAAGAAATAATAATGATAATAATAATAATAATATTTATATAGCGCTGAATCTTGTGCAGAGACATATCAAAGCGCTTTCACCCCAGTCATTCACACGCATGCATAACTCTAAAACTGAAGAAACTGAAGACAAGGAAGAGGCAGGGAAGGGAGGCTATCTTGGGAAGAGGTGGGTTTTAAGGCCAGACTTAAAAGAGCTGAGTGCGGAGACCTGACGAAGCGAAAGAGGAAGTTCATTCCAAATGCAAGGTCCAGAGACAGAGAAAGAACGGCGTCCAACAGTGGAGTGTTTGAATCTGTGTATGCGTAAACAGAGTGGATCCGAAGCCGATCGTAGAGAGCGAGATGGAGTGTAGAGGTGAAGGCAGCCACAAAGATAGGAAGGGGCAGATTTGTGAATACTTTTATAACATAGAGTGCTGATCCACAAACTGCGCTGCAAACAGATCTTCTACCACAACCAAACATGTGTTCAGGTGAAAAGTTAAAAGTAAAAGGTCCCATACACGTTTATGAGCCATCGGGGCAGTGAATTCATGTCCACTGTGTCTAGGGCTCGGCACAGGAAGGCAGTGAATTCATGTCCACTGTGTCTAGGGCTCGGCACAGGAAGGCAGTGAATTCATGTCCACTGTGTCTAGGGCTCGGCACAGGAAGGCAGTGAATTCATGTCCACTGTGTCTAGGGCTCGGCACAGGAAGGCAGTGAATTCATGTCCACTGTGTCTAGAGCTCGGCACAGGAAGGCAGTGAATTCATGTCCACTGTGTCCAGGGCTTGGCATGGGAAGGCAGTGAATTCATGTCCACTGTGTCCAGGGCTCGGCACAGGAAGGCAGTGAATTCATGTCCACTGTGTCTAGGGCTTGGCACAGGAAGGCAGTGAATTCATGTCCACTGTGTCCAGGGCTCGGCACAGGAAGGCAGTGAATTCATGTCCACTGTGTCCAGTGCTCGGCACGGGAAAGCAGTGAATTCATGTCCACTGTGTCTAGGGCTTCGCACAGGAAGGTAGTGAATTCATGTCCCACTGTGTCTAGGGCTTGGCACAGGAAAGCAGTGAATTCATGTCCACTGTGTCTAGGGCTCGGCACAGGATGGCAGTGAATTCATGGCCACTTGGGTCTAGGGCTCGGCACAAGGAAAGGCAGTGAATTCATGTTCCACTGTGTCGAGGCTCGGCAAGGGAATGCAGTGAATTCATGTCCCACTGTGTCTAGCTCGGCACGGGAAAGCTGTGAATTCATGTCCAGTGTTGTCTAGGGGGCTTGGCACAGGAAGGCAGTGATTCATGTCCACGTGGGTCAGGGCTTGGCGACAGGAAGGCAGGTGAAACTCATGTCCACCGGTGTCAAGTGGCTTGCATCAGGAGGCAGTGAATTCATGTCCACTGTGTCTAGGGGTTCGGCCATCTTTGTCTTCATGTTTTTTATTTTTTTTTTTTTTTTTTTTTATTTACATTTATAGTTTTTTATTAATATATATATATTTATATTATTATATATAAGTTATTTTATATATTATATCACATTTTTTTTGTGTGTGTGTTTTTTGTTTGTGTTCTTTATTAAACCTAGACTAAGCCGTCATGGGTTACGCTGCTGTTGTAGCCATCTTTGCCACCATATTGTGTATAGTATATATATTGGGTCGAAACGAGGAGATTGAGACTGAAAACTGAAACTGAAATGTGTAGTCTGGCTAAGGCAGTGATGTCTGTTACTGTGTTCATAAAGGCTTTTGCACCAGTAACCAAAACATTCTGTCCACTGTTCTAGAGTAACCGTACCGGGAGGCGTGTTCATCGTGCCCGGTGTGTGTGGTGTGCTTGCGTAGGTGTGGTGAATTCGAGCGCCACGTGTGTTGGGTTGCGTGTGTGCGTCTACGTGTCTAGCGCGCGCGCAGAGGCGCGTGTTTCTTTGTCTATTGTTGGTGTATGTTTGCACACATGGACAAACAATTGCTTAATCATGTGCCACTGTGATACTACGTCGGCACGGGGATAACGCATGTTTGTTGCAATGCTGCTGATATCAGATTCCATGGTCGTTCTACGGTCTCGTGCTACGTGTGAGTAGTGAATTCATGTCACTGTGTCTAGGGCTCGGCTACAGGAAGGCAGTGAATTCATGTCCACTGTGTCTGGGGCTTTGGACAGGAAGGCAGTGAATTCATGTCCACTGTGTCTAGGGCTCGCGCGGGAAGGCAGCGAATTCATGTCACTGTGTCCAGGGCTCGGCACAGGAAGGTAGTGAATTCATGTCCACTGTGTCAGGGCTTGGCACGGGAAGGCAGTGAATTCATGTCCACTGTGTCCAGGCTCGGCACAGGAAAGCATGTGAATTCATGTCCACTGTATCCAGGGCTTGCGCACAGGAAGGCAGTGAATTCATTCCACTGTGTCCAGGGCTTGGCACAGGAAGGTAGTGAATTCATGTCCACTGTGTCCAGGGCTTGGTACAGGAAGGCAGTGAATTCATGTCCACTGCGTCCAGGGCTCAGCACAGGAAGGCAGTGAATTCATGTCCACTGCGTCCAGGGCTTGGCACAGGAAGGCAGTGAACTCATGTCGACTGTGTCCAGGGTTTGGCACAGGAAGGCAGTGAATTCATGTCCACTGCGTCCAGGGCTCAGCACAGGAAGGCAGTGAATTCATGTCCACTGCGTCCAGGGCTTGGCACAGGAAGACAGTGAACTATGTCCACTGTGTCTAGGGCTTGGCACAGGAAGGCAGTGAATTCATGTCCACTGTGTCTAGGGCTTGGCACAGGAAGGCAGTGAATTCATGTCCACTGTGTCTACGGCTTGGCACAG
>NC_134899.1:44374009-44424009 GCF_041734735.1 Babylonia areolata | reverse complement strand
GAAATTTGGGCTGCTCCCCCTAGGGAGAGCGCGACGCTACACTACAGTGCCACCCATTTTTTTGTATTTTTTCCTGTGTGCAGTTTTATTTGTTTTTCCTATCGAAGTGGCTTTTTCTACAGAATTTTGCCAGGAACAACCCTTTTGTTGCCGTGGGTTCTTTTACGTGCGCTAAGTGCATGCTGCACACGGGACATTGGTTTATCGTCTCATCCGAATGACTAGCGTCCAGACCACCACTCAAGGTCTAGTGGAGGGGGAGAAAATATCGGCGGCTGAGCCGTGATTCGAACAAGCGCGTTCAGATTCTCTCGCTTCCTAGGCGGACGCGTTACCTCTAGGCCATCAGTCCACATTAAAAAGACAACAAATTGCAATGTTTTAAAAGCGAATATGTGAAATGCTTTTATTTGAGAACATATGTTTATTACTCTTGTTTAATCAAGTAATCCGCGTGTGTGGGGTGGTTGGGGGGTGGTGGGTGCGGGTGTGTGCTGATTATCTGGTTGCGGTTTTCCGCAATTTATCTTTATTCTTATCTTATCTGTCTATTATAATCAATGTGCAGTATTGTAGGCTATGCTTATAATTATATTCAAATAATGTTTCTTAATTCTTTCTGTTTTTACATTAAGAATACTAGTTATTACCTGCAGTGTCTGGATGTATGTATGAAACGGTGTATGTGATATTTTTTACATTTAATCTTCGTAATATTCGTACAAACTGTTGTTGACTTTTACAGCTATGGTCCCCATGTTGTTTACTTGTCTATGTTGTGATAATGCACCTGACCAAATTTCTCCAGTTGGAAATAATAAAGTTATTCTTATCTTATCTTATCTTAGCAAAACAAAACGAGAAAGACTTTCACTAACTCCCACCTTCTCACACTTCCTTCCAGCAACCCCCTCCCCCTTTCCTTACAGCCTCCTCTACCCCTACCACTACCCACCAGCCCCGTTTTTTTTCTTCCCCCATTCCCCTTTCGCCTGGGGCTCTGCAAAAATGGGTTTTCCAGGAACCAAGACTTCGATAGACGTATAGTCGACAGACCTGAAGGAATCTGGTGAACAGTTGTTCTGTACGGTGCCCCAATGACTCTTCACAGAGCTGAGGGAAAAGGAGGAGAAGAGGAAGACGTGGAAGGAGGAGGTTAGAAAGAGGAGGAGGAGGAGAATGAGGAGGAGGAGAGGAAGAAGAAGAAAAAGAACAAGAAAGAGGAGGAGAACAAGACGAAGAAGACGTAGAAGGGGGAGGAGGAGGAAGAGAGGAGAGGGAGGAGGAGAAGAAGAAGGAGGAAGAGGGGGAGATGGAGGAAGAGAGGAGAAGGGTAGGAGAAGAAGAAGGAGGAAGAGGGGGAGATGGAGGAAGAGAGGAGAGGGAGGAGGAGGAGAAGAAGGAGGAGGAAGAGAGGGGGAGATGGAGGAAGAGAGAGAAGGGTAGGAGAAGAAGAAGGAGGAAGAGGGGGAGATGGAGGAAGAGAGGAGAAGGGTAGGAGAAGAAGAATGAGGAAGAGGGGGAGATGGAGGAAGAGAGGAGAGGGAGGAGAGGAGAAGAAGGAGGAGGAAGAGAGGGGGAGATGGAGGAAGAGAGGAGAAGGGTAGGAGAAGAAGAAGGAGGAAGAGGGGGAGATGGAGGAAGAGAGGAGAATGGTAGGAGGAGGAGGAGGAGACGCAGAAGGAGGAGGAGTAGAAAAAGAAGAAGAGGGAAGATGAGGAGGAGAAGAAGAAGGAGGAGGAGGATAAGAAGAAGAAGCAGAAGAAGAAGGAGGAGGAGGAGGAAGAAGAGGAGGAGGAGGAGAAGAAGAAAGAGAGAAGGAAGAAGAAGAAGAAGAAAGACATGGGTAAAGAATTAGGCACAGTAAAGGCCTTTTTTTTACAATTCTGTCCATTTAACGACATAAAACATAAAAATAAAGAACGACACAAAACATAAAAAATAAAGAAATAAATAGAAATAAAATAAAATAATAAGAACGACGAATAAGAATAGTAACTGGAATAGTCTATTAAAGGTAACAAAGCGATGAAAACTGGAACAATTGGTACATTACATGTACGTACGTACTTACACACACACACACACACACACACACAATGATAAAACAAGCAAACAAAGAAATACGTACACATTCTCGCCTACAACACTAAAGAGGAGAAGAACAACAACAACAACAATAACAACAACAACAACAAACAAGGGATCCCACCCAGCCACGAGAACGAGAACAACCCCCCCGTCCCCTTTCCCCTGCCCCTCTCCGCCCCCCGCCCCCCCCCCCCCCCCACCCCCACTACCTCCCCGCCCCTCCCAACAACAAGATCAAGAACAAACAGAAGAAGAACAACAACAACAAAAAAAGAGATCCCACCACACCACACCACACCACACCACACAACACTCACAAGATAAAAGAGAAAAAACATTAAAGCTAAAATTTTACAATACGATTGTAGCAGAGTACAAAACTGAAACCTATCTTTTAAATATATCAGATACAAAACACAGACAAGCTTTAACGAAACTCAGAATAAGCGCGCATGACCTAAAGACTGAGAAAGGTAGAAATTTAAATATTCCACAAGAAGACAGATTGTGCAACAAGGGTAACATCCTGGAAGACGAAATCCATCTTCTTGATCATTGTATTAAATATAAAACCTTAAGGCAACAATTTTTAAAGGATATTCAAAATTCGAATAACACAGGACATATTCCCAGTCAGGTGATGCTAACAGATGATGAATATATACAAACAAGATTGGGAAAATTTGTTTATGAATGCTGCTGCAATTTACTGTATTAACTGATTGATTAATTATGTGTTTTTGTTTTTCATTCGTTCATTCATTTACCATTGCACCTGTGTCTTATAAACCTTACGGTTTCATGACAATAAAATCTATTCTATTCTATTCTGTTCTATTCACACTCACACTCACCTTGTCAGTGACAGCCAGGACGAGGTCCGCCATCTTGTGGGGCGTGACTTGAGGGGCCCCTCCCCACTTCCTCCTGCGGGCGGACCTCATGACGGTCAGACGTCGCTGCCTGGTCTGCAGCTGGTCCACGGCCAGGTCCTTCAGCCTCTGGGTGTTCACCTGCTGCAGCTGCACCGCCTGCCCCACCATCCTCTGCAGGCGGCGCCTGGCCGTCACCTGGACGTTCGTTCAGTCAGTCACTCAGTCGCACGTGCGAGCGCGCGTGCATGCACACAAACATATATGTATATGTACATCTACACACACAGAGAGAGAGAGAGAGAGAGTCACACAAATATAAATACATTTATACACACACTCTCTCTCTCTCTCTCTCTCTCTCTCTCTCTCCCTCTCTCTCTGTCTCTCTCAAATCAAATTTTGGCCCAGATAATCAGAACAGCAGTTACCACCTCTGCTGTTCGGATGTCCTAGTCGGACACGACACTATCACCTACGTACACACACACACACACACACAAGAAAACATCTCAACCTTACATGAGCAGGGGGAGCACGACTTATGACACTACACTACACTATACTACACTACACTACACTACACTGTATGGGATCACGACTTATGACACTACACTACACTACACTACACTGTATGGGATCACGACTTATGACACTACACTACACTACACTACACTGTATGGGATCACGACTTATGACACTACACTACACTACACTACACTGTATGGGATCACGACTTATGACACTACGCTACACTACACTGTATGGGTACACTACACCACACTACACTACACTGTATAGGAACACTACACTGCACTGTATAGGAACACTACACTACACTACAATACAATACACTGTATAGGAACACTACACAGCACTACACTACACTGCACAACACTACACTACACTGTATGGGATCACGACTTATGACACTACACTACACTACACTACATAGTATAGGAACACTACACTACACCACGCTACGTTACCCTACGCTACACTACACTACACTGTATAGGAACACTACACTACACTACACTACACTGTATAGGAACACTACACTACACTACGCTACACTATACTACAATACACTACACTGTATAGGAACACTACACTACAATACACTACACTGTATAGGAACACTACACTACAATACACTACACTACAATACACTACACTGTATAGGAACACTACACTACAATACACTACACTGTATAGGAACACTATACTACAATACACTACACTGTATAGGAACACTACACTACACTACACTACACTATACTGTAAAGAATATTACACCACACCACACCACACTACACTACACTACACTACCACACCACACCATACTACACAACACCACACCACACCACACCACACCACACCACACCACAATACAATACAATACACTGTATAGGAACACTACACTACACTACTCTATACTGTATGGGAATACTACACCACACCACACTACACTACACCACACCACTCTACACCACACTACACTACACCACACTACACCACACTACACTACACTACAAACCACACTACACTACACCACACCACACTACACCACACTACACTACACTACACCACACCACTCTACACCACACTACACCACACTACACTACACCACACTACACTACACCACACTACACTACACCACACCACACTACACCACACTACACCACACTACACTACACCACACTACACTACACCACACCACACTACACTACACTACACTACACCACACCACTCTACACCACACTACACCACACTACACTACACCACACTACACTACACCACACTACACTACACCACACTACACCACACCACACCACACATCACCACACCACACCCCACCACACCACACACCACACCACACTACACCACACCACACCACACCACACCACACTACACCACACCACACCCCACCACATCACCACACCACACCCCACCACGCCACACCACACCTTGTGATTGCCAGAGGAGTGGTCGGAGTCCGAGCCACTGTCACTGTTGATGACCGGGGAAGGCGTCAGACTGACGGTGGTGCGGGGCGGGGTGATCACTGACATGTTGCCTGACTGCTGCCTGTCGCACACACACACACACACACACACACACACACACACACACACACACACACACATGCATACATACATGCACACACACACACACACAGAGATATACACGCGCGTGTACACAAACACACACACACACACACGCGCACGCACGCATGCACGCACGCACGCAAAGACACACACGCACGCACGAACGCACGCACGCACGCACACACACACACACACACACATACACACACACACACGCACACGAAAACACACACACATGCACACAGATACACACGCGCGCGTACACACACACACAAGCACACACAGACACACAGACATTCACACACAGATACATACGCGCGCGTACACACACACACACACACACACACACACGCACGCACGCAAAGACACATACACACGCACGCATACACACACACACACACACACACATGTCTATGAATATAATGTAAAGCAACGAGCGCTAGAGAGCGTGAGAACACACTGGTCGGGCAGGGACCGCACACCAAACACACTCCAATGTCTGGAGAAACGTCAATGCCGCCGTACGGAAGCCACTCAGCAAGGTGGTGAGATGGTGCTGGTGGTGGTGGTAAGTATCAATATCAGTAACTTCAAGGAGGCGTCACTGCGTTCGGACAAATCCATATAAGCTACACCACACACCACATCTGCAAAGCAGATGCCTGACCAGCAGCGTAACCAAACGCTCTTTGTAAACGGAACGTGATACACTGCTGTGCTGGACAATGGTCAGGAATTGTATTGTATTGTATTGTTTTGTATTGTTTTGTATTGTATTGTTTTGTATTGTATTGTATTACTCTTTTTTGTCACAACAGAGCTTTCTCTGTGTGAAATTCGGGCTGCTCTCCCCAGGACACGCGTCGCTACACTGACAGCGCCACCAATTTATTTGTATTTTTTTCCTGTCTGCAAGTATATTTGTTTTCCTATAGAACTGCATTTTTCTAACGAATTCTGCCAGGGATAACCCTTTTTGTTGCCGTGGGTTCATTTACGTGCGTTAAGTGCATGCTGCACACGGGCGTCCAAACCACTATTCAAGGTCCAGTGGAGGGGGAGAAAATACTGGCGACTATGGGATTCGAACCAATGCGCTCAGATTCTCTCGCTTCCTATGCGAGCGCGTTACCTCTAGGCCATCACTCCTCACTGGAGACAGTGTGTGGAAGATCAGATGTCTGCACTGGCCTACTGCAGAAGGAAAATCTAAGGGAGCCGTAAAACTGGTGATAATATTATGTATGGTTCTTGCAAAACATGTAACGTTATCTGGAGACGTAAAATTGTGGGTGCATGGATACTTGCAATTATTTTTCGCTCTTTTGGAAACTGAAACAATGGTGTCATTGGTTCTTGCAAAACATGTAACTTTAAAATGTCCATATCTTTATGAGTGTGTATGCGTGTGTGACTGAAACGTGATTGAATTACACAGGAAACGAATGATGAGCGCCCCCATGGCAGCCGTCAGTTGGCTCTACACCGGTAGGCAGCATTTGGTGCAAATGACTCCCTGTTTGTAAAGCGCTTTGAGCTTGGTCTCTGACCGAGGATAGGCGCTATATAAGTATCCATATAATTCCTTCCTTCCTTCCTTCCTTCCTTCCTATAATCATTCATTCATTATCAAGAGACACTGTAAAGCTGTGATGACAATGTCCTTGCAAAACATTTAGCGCCATCTGAAGGTACTGCAAAACATTTAGCCGCCATCTGAAGGTACTGCAAAACTGGCGCCATCTGAAGGTACTGCAAAACTGGCGCCATCGCCCTTGCTCAGACTGACTCTGAACGGGATTTGTCCTGCAGGGTGCGCCATTGGAAAAGCTCAGTGACGTCAGCTTAAGTCTCCACAGGTCCAGTTCGTTCACTGTGATAACGGGACTCCTAGCAGTCCACCAGGAAATGTATCTGTACATAAAACCTTTAACCCCTTGGATGTCGCTGACAAGTGTGCTCGTCAGAGAAGAGCTGTCATCTCTGTAAGAAAGATCTCACTCGTTATTCAGCGAAACCCATCGCATCATTAAAAAGTAAACACAGCAGCAACTGAAGTTAAAACTAAAGTCACATTTAGATCTCATTTCACCAAATCTCGGCAGTCAAAAGGGTTAGATCGTTCACACCGGTTGTTGACAAGTTTATAAAGATTATAAAAAAAAAAAAATTATTAAAATTTTTTTTAAAAAACAAACACACACACACACACACACACACACACTTACTGTGCGTGTCGAAACACGTGGTAAAAACGTCACATCCAAACTCCAGCAGTGAGACATGCAGACGATAAATCACATCACATTTTCGCACAAAACACCCTCAGCCTTGTCTCCACAGGTTCAGCCGGCCAGTGCTGCAGGAGTGCACGTGCGCGCGCGCCGCCTCTGTCTGACGCCAGCTGATTAGAACGTGCAGATCATGCAAGAGACCTCCAGCAAAGTGCCTGCTCCACGCCTTCCAGTTCGCGAGGCCGTCTGACAGAAAGGTCATTGCTCAACTGCCCACTTCAGGCGTGACGATCCACGGCCGGGCACGGCTCAGTGAGCAAGATGCAGTGGCTCAGAGAGTGGATTAGTGATTAGTGTCTTGCCCGTTAAGGGATGACGTCGTGGCGCCTTGCTCTCTCTCTACACACACACAGAGGCCTCAGTGTGGGTAGGGAACTGCAGTGTCAAACACTTCATGCCTCGATGGCTTTCATTTTGTCCAAAGAATGGGACTGCACAGAACTGTAGCTTGTCGCTTGTCGCCTGAGAATTTATGGTTTGTGTTATGTGGTTGGGTCTCTACTACTGTGGCTTTTAATAATAAACTAAGTAAACATATAGGTACATAGATAAATCAGTAAATATATTCAAAAACAGATTTAATTCAAATGATAAATTGCCAAAATGTTTGAAGAAATTTGATGTACTTTTCTCCTAGATTATTTACTGTATTTTTTTTTCAAACACACACTCACACACACACACACACACACACACTCACGCACGAACATACACATGTACACACACAGGCAGACACACACGCACACATAATCGCACACATACACACACTCGCACGCACACACAAACACACATACACACTCTCTCTCTCTCTCTCTCTTTCTTCACACACACACACACACACACACACACAAACTCACACACACACGTCATTCAGTCACTGCATACCGTTGACAAGGCGATGCGTGTCGGCTGATCCAGTGATAATCTCTGCTGCACTAATCCCTTAATTAATCCCCAGCCGGGCGTCTACACTAATGGCGCCATGACAGCTAGAGACCTGGGGGAACGGGGAGGGGGAAGGAGGGAGGAAGGGGGACTGTGGGTGGAGGGTGGGGTGGGGTGGGGAGGTGAGTGTTGTGGGGAAGAGGTGGGAGGGTGGATGGGAACAAAGTGCAACAACAGGCGAGTCATAGCGCCACACACACACACACACACACACGTTTGCTGTACGTCTGTGGTTACATGTACAGCTACATACACGTTATGCGACCTGCTTGTCAACACAGCCTCGTCCCACACATACGCACGCACACATACACACACACAAATACACACACACACACACACACACACAAAGACGCGTTTCGTTGGTAGTAGAGTTACACACACACACACACACACACACACACACACACACACACAAAGACGCGTTTCGTTGGTAGTAGAGTTACTTGTTTGACAATCGTGTCTTAGCGTGTCATAGGGTGTTATGTTCTCTGGAACAATGGATAGGCCCCATCATTTAACTTTGTTCATTTCACACACATACACACGTGCGCGCACACACACACACACGTGCGCACACACACACACACACACACACACGTGCGCACACACACACACACGTGCGCGCGCGCACACACACACACACACACACACCACGCAAGTGTTCAGTTACGAGTATGACAATCGTAGTCACTGCGTATGCTATGTATTCAGGAGCAAATTGACAGGCCCTATCGTTGCTTTGTTCATTTAATCGCTAACCTACCCCCCCACCTTCACCCCCTCCGCCGCCTAACCTCCAACCCCACACACGCACACATAGAGACATATGCAGTCAGGCGTTAAAGAGACACGTGTGCGAACATGTGTATGTCCTTTCAAGCTCCATTTAAAGTGTGTGTGTGTGTGTGTGAAAGTGTGTGTGTGTGTGCGAGCGCGCGCGCGCGCCCGCGTATGTGTGTGTTGAAGAGACACGTGTGTGAACATGTACAAATGTCCTTTCAAGCTCCAGTTAGAGAAAGAGTGTGTGTGCGCGCGTGTGTGCGTACATGCGCGTGTGTGTGTGGTGTTTTCGCGCGCGCGTGCATTGGAGTGTTTACATGTGCATGTTTCTCTGTTTGTTACGTGTTCATATGATTGAGTGTGTGTGTGTGTGTGTGTGTGTGTGTGTGTGTGCGCGCGCGCTCGCACGCGCGTGCTTGCGCACATGCCTTATGTTGGCATACGTGTGTGTGTGTGTGTGTGTGTGTGTGTGGTGCGCACGTGCTTTTCATAATGAAATAAGTACATGAATCCTGATAAAGAGAAATGGTGCAGCGAATGAATCATGATGAAGAGAAACGATGTAATCTGTGTGTGTGTGTGTGTGTGTGTGTGTGTGTGTGTGTGTGTGTGTACGTTTCATAATGAAATAAGTACATATTTCATGATAAAGAGAAATGGTGCAGCGTTTGACAAAAGCGTCCATGTTGCACCTTTGGTTTTCCTCGCCTGTGCATGTACGTTTTTGTTACCTGCTGGAAATGACCCAAAATACAACCCGGAACAACAAATGAATGCTCAGAATACAGGATTTAATGCAGAAAACAAAAGGCAGAAGCAACTAACAAAGACACAAAGGATGTAAAATAACAGAGAAAATAATGAGTAATGATATCACAGTTTGCAGACGAGGTATAAAAGAAAACAATCACTAATATTATCACAGTTAGCTGACGACATAATTATATCTCGCTGGACAGAAGCGAGAAAAAAAAGTCGAAAATCCAAATCAAAGTTAAATCTGTGTCCTTTTTTTCTACACCTGTAGTTAGCACAATCATAAAAAGTCATGGTCACCGGAATGGATCAAAACAGGATATCAGAGCACATACATTCACCGGAATTGATTTTATAAAGAGCCCAGCGGTTTGTTTTTCATAAAAAGTCATGGTCACTGGAATGGATCAAAACAGGATATCAGAGCACATACATTCAACGGAATTGATTTTATAAAGAGCCCAGCGGTTTGTTTTTCATAAAAAGTCATGGTCACTGGAATGGATCAAAACAGGATATCAGAGCACATACATTCACCGGAATTGATTTTATAAAGAGCCCAGCGGTTTGTTTTTGTTTCTTTTTTGAATCGATGTGTACAATCACATTAATGGCACTTTGGTTTTGTCCGTGTGTAAAATCGAGTTAATGGCATTTTGATTTTGGCTGCGAAAAAATTACACTTATGGCTTTCTGGTCTTAAACAATATGATTATGAACATATGTGAAGACGAGTTGTGGTTTCATGCTGCTAAACGGTAAAATAAGTTAAATTATGTAACAAAAAAGCTGGATATTCTTTTCTTCTTTTTTTTTCAGAACTGAATGATAATAAAATAGATATCATAACAAAGAAAAGAACAATACACACCGTACAGTGAATTGAAAATAGCAGTGACAGTAGCAGGAGGTTAAAGAATGCATGTTCAGGCTTGTTAGCCAACGTCTTATTGCAAGTTTAATACGTGCTTTAAAACTATCATGAAATCAAATGTGCTTTAAAACTATCACGAAATCAAACGTTTACGACAGTAATATGTTCATTATTTCAACAGCTTTGGGGATGTTTACGCAGCAAATATAGGTCGTATTGATTATGATTATTAGTCCATTGTATACAGCAGAATGGGTTCAGACTTCCTGATTATTGAACCGGAATGTGTCGTCAGGTTCTTTCAAATCGATTAGCAACTATTAGCTTAGATGGATCTCACACAGACTGTTAGCAGACAACAAAGGAACGTCTGGCTGTACGTACAATGATTCGTCAGTGTGTTGGAGAAGAAACAACCCTCTTTTGTTAAACTGTTCTCTTATTCAAACCATTTGAACAAAATGTAACAGCCTGGATAAGAAAAATAACAACAACCAAAAACAACCAAAAACGTCAGTGGTGTACTAATAAGACATGTTCAGAGGTCTGGGGCATCTACGGCATACTGATACAGTTCAAGATTATTCTGAATGCCAAATTCTATACTTACAAACATATAGTACATAAACTGCAAAATAATATTCCGAATCTTTAAAAAACAAAAAGGTGGAAAATCATTTTTCTATGGTAAGAACATTATGGACGGTCATTAATTTTATCACAGCCTCTCAAAGCATCTTTGAAAATGAATTATCACAAAACATATTTTTAAAAATATATATAAAGATTTACATCTAAAACTTTAAAAAAAATCAGACATGATACTATTTTTTTTTTAAAATCACATGAGCAGTAGACATATGACAGATGTGAGGAAGTTTAGAAGCAGCGCCATTTACATGAAGCAAACAACAGGTGGGTTACAAGTCTACAAGCTGATACATTCATCACATCACTACAGTGTGGGCCACTGCCAACTCTCGGCCGGTACTGGCTGCCGCATTTCAAGGGGGCTTTTTGGAACAGTAACCGGCTGGTTCTGTTTGCTGACAGGACGCACAGGAAAAGCGAAGAGTGGGACAACAGACGAGGACAAGAGAAAGAGAACAGAACGGAGGTAGAGAGGACACTAAAAACAAAAAATGCGTGGAAAATCCAAAAGCGAAGCGGTTCACGTCCATTCCTTTGTGTCAACTACATTGACATTTTCCTTGGTCGGAGATCCAGGCCTGTGGTTTACAGCTGGACAGAAATGCTCTGGACAAAGTGAGCAAACTGTCCACAGGGGTCTACGGCCGTCACCACCACGTTCATTTTGAACGCCGCCGACTTGGCATGGGCAAGGGAGATCACCAGGTTGGTTTCCTGTGTTTTCTGCCACTGAATGATGTCCCCTCCTCCCACCACTGACCCAGCCGTCACCTCATAGCTGAGGTCAAGGTCAGAGTGGAAGAGGTCAGGCCAGGACAAGGTCAGGTCAGAGCCGGAGAGGGAGGATGTTATCTGACCATTGGCTGAAACATGGACACAGTATGTGAGCCCCGGGGTGTTATTTTTATCTGGTTGTAGTACAGGAAACGTGAAATACGTGGACAACATAATATGAACTTATATATGTTTTTATATTGCCCAACTATCAAACATGCATTGCGCGTGTAACAAATGCGATTTTTTCCCATGGTAAATCCACTGTCCAAGATCAAGCATGACCGTAACGCCAGCCAAGCGAGCTAAATCAACAGCGTTACACAGAGACTGCTGTTGGAATATCACCACCAGTTTGTAGAAAGAAATAATAGTAAAATCCTTAAGACTTTTTCACACAGTCAACGCTCACTGCAGACTGATGTTTTTAAAAGCTGGCGCAGCCATGGTCCTGTTACTGTGGTGTATGTGTGTGTGTGTATGTGTGAGTGTGTTGTGTGTGTGTATGTGTGTGTTTGTGTGCGTGCGTGTGTATGTATGTATCTATGTACTATGTGTAGATGCATATGTATGTGTAGGTGCAAGTATGTTCGTGAGTGCGCGTGCATGTGCGTGCGTAGGCGTGCATGTGTGTGCATGCATGCTGGTGCGTTCCCCACCTGTGACCTCTGGCCACTCAGGCAGGACGTCAGCCTGTGAGGTAGCCCCGGAAGTGACGTCACCCAGCACGGTGACTGGCTGCACGGTGAAGTTGTGGGGGGTGCGGGGGGAGAGGGGGGAGGAGGTCAGGTTCAGCAGGGCAGAGGACAGCAGGAACGGCAACTCGGGGCTGCGGGTCACGTGATGCTCATCATCACTGGACGCTGTCGCCACCTGACAAGAAGACAAGGGGAACTGTGTTAAAAAAAATCACCTGGCGTATATCTGGACTTGACTTGCACGTTGTGGAGGCCTTGTTACAGGCCTGTTCACGTCCCAAGTGAACAAATTAAACTTTGCATGCGTGGCTAGCAGTTCCTTGAGGTCTACCGAATGCACTGGGGTTGGTAAATAGTTGGCAGGTCCCTCCAGTGGCTGTCAATGCGTCTTTTGAGGGCGGCGACTGATGGAGCTGTGACCACCTGATCTGGAAGTTTAATCCATGCTGAGACCACCCTCTGAGTGAAGAAGTTGCCCCTGGCGTTGAGGTGAAACCTATTCTTTGACAGCTTCATGGAGTTGCCTCAGAGGTTCACGATAAAATATATGAAAACACATCAAATGACAAAACGGCAACAAACATAAGAGCGGCAAAACACAAATTACTTAGACTTGAAAAGAAGAAAACATCCAATGAGTGTTGAAAAAGGAACAGTCAATTACTACTGCAGGCCTAACAGAAATGACCATCAAAAATAATTTACAAATCACCCTCAGGAAAGTTACCAGTTATATGGGGTCAGAGTTACTATTTGTGTTAAAGTATGCTTGGGGTTTCAGAAAATTTGAATGTCTGCTATGTCAACATTTTCTTCGGTATTCGTCAAAAAATGAACAAATAAAACTTTATGGGAATGTCGATAATCATTGACATACACACAGAAATAACACTCACGCGTAAATATGCACATGCACACATGCGTTCGCACATAGAGAGAAATACCCTCTGTACACACAACAAAGAGAGAGAGAGGGAGGGAGAGGGAGAGAGAGAAAAAGAGAAACACATGCCAAACAATTCACCGGAACAAAGCCTTTCCAACGTACCTCAAACCCCACAACAGGAACCTGTGAGGCAAACTCTCCCCAGTGCATGCGCACTCGATCTCCGAAGGCACGACAAGACTCCATCACGGGGTAGTGCGTCACACCATCCGGCAACAATGTGAGTGGCGTCATCTGCTGGCTGTCGTCGTCGGCGACTATGGTGACGCCGTCAGTTGCGGCCCTTGCCGGACGTCCCGCCATGTTGTAGCAGCGCACACTGACGTGGACGGTGAGGGGCAAGGGGAGAGCAGCCAGGGCGTCAGTGACGTTAGCGCTGACAGTGAAGGTGCCCGGAGCCGTGGGAATGGCGGTCTGGAAGGGCTGGACGTCACTTCCGCCCGATACCCTGCCTGTCAGGGGGGAGGGCGCGTGGGGCGGGGGTTATTTTGTCATAATATTTCTCTCTAGGAGCTCAGGGCGCTTTACACGAAAGAAAAATATTACAAGTTACATAAAACATTCATGACCACTCTTCCTCAAAAATCCCTCCCCCTCAACCCCCACTCACACACTCCCTTTCCCACTCTTCATACATCAAAAGTGAGCTGACATGGGTGGTGTTGGAGAACAAGGAAGCTGAGAGTACTTAAAGACAGGTTTTTAAAAAGATGAGTTGTTAGTGATGAGCGAAAAGCAGAAATAGAAACAGATGCATGAATATGATGAGGAAGGTTGTTCCAGATGTGAGGACCAGCAAAGAAGAAAGAACGTTCACCATAGGTTCTTGTATTGACACGAGGAAGTTTCAAAAGGTAACAGTCAGAGGAAGAGCGGAGATTTCTTGCAGGAGTGTAAAACACTGATGAGGTAGGAAAGATATGCAGGTCCAGCGGAGTGGAAAGCAGAAAAGCAGAGACACGCAACTTTGTATTTAATTCTCGCTTCAATGGGGAGCCAATGTAGAGTGCGGAGGTGAGGAGAAATGTGATCATGTCCCGTCACACATATCGGTGATTTTACACATGGCCTTCCCACTTACATGATCATTGATTTATTTTAAATGATGTTAAATCCAAAGTAAAGCAAGTAAGGTTCTGAAGAAGCCACACTGGAATACATAATTATGGTGATGAGAAGATAACCTTGACCTACCTACAGCCTACTGACTGGTGGACAGAGGACTTAACATGGTGACGATAAGATGACCTTGACCTACTTACAGCCCACAGGACAGTGGACACAGAAGAAAATATCTGGTGATGATAAGATGACCTTGACCTACCTACAGCCCACTGACAGGTGGACACGGACGACTCGGAGTCAGCGACGGACCAGCGGGCAGAGATCACGAGACTGGTCTGGTAGTCCACGTCATCACCTGCACAACAAATGACCTCTGTACGTCACTGTCTGTTGACCCGCCAACATTTTCCGTTCTTTTCTTCTTCTTTTTTTTAATTACCTGTGCGTATCTTTCAGAAAAAAAACCCGTATAACATCGTCGAACAACACTGATTAACATGTATGATTATTATCAAGCTGTGAAACATGATGTGAATGCTAATCATTTTCATGACATCAGCATTAGCTTTGTGTGAATACTTTAGATGAACAAGACTGATTATCGGCCATAAGAAGTTGATAATATAAGGGTCAGTTTTCAGACACTTTTATCACACACATGTACACTCTATTTATCATACTGTACATAATAACCACGTATATATTCATTGGTTTATCCATCTCCTTATTTTTAATTTTATTGTAAAACTTTACCTCTCTCTCTCTCTCATATATATATATATATATATATATATATATATATATATATATATATATATATATGTGTGTGTGTGTGTGTGTGTGTGTGTGTGTGTGTGTGTGTGTGTGTGTGCTCGTTCTTTAGTTTAGCGTCTTTTCACAATCAGTGATATTAGACGATTAAAAATTAATAAATAAAAATTAATTAATTAATTTTTAAAAATTAAAAATACAGCGTTCACGTCCTCAAATGTGAAATGGATCGACGCAAACTGACTGGTCGTTCACCAACAGGGATCGGTGCTGTCAGAGTTCATGTGATCATACATATTTGGCGAACTATAATAAGCAGGGAGTCATTTTCATCAGTAATTATACAATGTTTCGTAGTGGTTCCACCAGGGCTTATGATGTTCAGCGAAGTGCAGGTGGCTGTGGTGGGAGGGATGCTGGGGTCTCCAGGTCATCACGTTGCGCCTTGGCCTTGCCGGGTCGTTGTGGGGGCTGCCAGAAGCGGTACCGCAGGTGTCTGCCGATGTTACCCGCAAGAACACTGGTTCCTCTCTGGCTGGGGTGGATCCTGTCTTGCATGTAGCTGTAGTTGGTTTTCAAATTTGTATTAGATAGGCCTACAACTGTTACTTCACTGTTGTCTTGTAGGTCGACAGATAGTATGGCACTTAAAAGGTTTCTTTTGTTTTCTAAAAAAAAAAAAAAAAAAAAAATTAATTCATTGGTGGGAGCAATCTAGCTGACTATCGTTTTGGCATTTTGATGTTTGCAGGAAATTTTCTTAACTGATGTGATGAGTGATTTGCATGCTGTGGTTGCGTCTTTTGCTTTGATGTCATTGATTCCACAATGGATTTGGATCACATCAGGGGACTGGTTTTCTTCTGATGTGGCGGAATCTAATATTTCTCCAACTCTTTGGTGGTGCTAGCTTTCACACTGTGCACTTTGATTCCGTAAGACTGTCCAAGTCGTTTTGGTTGAATGCCTTTCAAGACGGAATCATGAATGATTAAAGCTGTAGGTAGATCTTGTTCTGCTGTACCAGACTGAACAGGGGCAGAAGACGGTGTTGCGTAATTTTGTTTTTGATCATCATGTCTTTTGTTGTTGACGTCATTTTCGTTCTTTTTTCTTTTTTTTCTTTTTTTTTTTATTACTCACTCACTTGTGTAAACAAAGTGAGTCTATGTTTTAACCCGGTGTTCGGTTGTCTGTCTGTGTGTGTGTGTCTGTGTGTCCGTGGTAAACTTTAACATTGACATTTTCTCTGCAAATACTTTGTCAGTTGACACCAAATTAGGCATAAAAATAGGAAAAATTAAGTTCTTTCCAGTCATCTTGTTTAAAACAATATTGCACCTCTGGGATGGGCACAAAAAAAAAATGAAGCCTAATTATATGCAAACTGCATTTACTGTTATATTTGTATTTTTTGTATTCTCTAAACTTGGCACTTTGATCTGATATTCTGACCCAACAACAACAGCAGTCATTATTATCAATTTTTGTTCAAACAGGAATTTCTTTTGCTAAGCATGGAAGTTTTATTTATTTTACAAACGTTTTGGTGCAGATAGTAAAAAAGGGAAATTACTCTGTAATTAATGCTAGGGGACTTAATTTGCTTTAAACTGATCTTTCTCATCTTAAACATTACATTTTGAAATTATACTCAGTACATAAAAAGCTTGTGTGTTTTACTCTCAGTGTACAGGGCTTTTTTCTTTTCTTTTTTTTTTTTTTTTTTTTTTTTTTAAAGCGTGAAGCGTTATAATGACAAATACAGAACACATTTTAATGATTTTTAAGTGTATCACAAGTGAGTCTTGAAGGCCTTGCCTCTCTTGTTGTGTTTTGATTTTGTGATGGGTGGTTTGATGTTCGTTGTTTGTTATCTTTGTGGAATCGGAGCTTCACTCTGATAATACTTCGGACCTTGCTTCAGCACATCCGCGTCTGTCTGACGGCTGTCATTTGTGTCTGTTTTCGTGTTACGTTTGTTTGCATGTGTGCGTCACTGACCTTTTTTTTTCCATGATCTTTCCACCCACCAGCCGTGTGCCTTGTAGATGCCGGGCTGTCTCTTCGAGCGAAGAAACACGCACACATAAAGAAGACATAACTTCACTCATTTCTGGTTGTTTTTTTTTTTTTGACCAGCTTCTTGTTGATGGCACATGTAGACTGGGGTCGGCTTTGGGTTTCGTCTGTCTGGGAGTCATTGTCGTTGTCCTTTGTACCGCTTGAATTTTTGTTTTTGTTTCTTATCATTCTTCAGTTCATACGTGCTTGAAGATCTAGATTTACATCTCACTGGCGTTAATTCCTGTGTAGTATATACACTTCCCATGCTTCTAGTTCTTGTCATTTATATGCAGTTCACACAATCTCCAAAGAAAGACAAAAAACATGGGTGTTTTCCAGCCAGGCTCCTGACCTGTCTCTCCATCCAGGACACTGGTGAAGACGGGAGGGGTCATGTCAACCACCAAGGGCCGGGAGTGGGCCACTGACGTCAGCCCTGCCGCGTTCCTGGCCAGCACCGTGACGTGGAGCTGAGTGCCGTGCGTCACAGAGAGACCCGACAGGGAGGCGTGCTGTCGTCTGCCCACGCTGAGAAAGTCCTGCAGCTGGACCCCTCCCGCTGTGGTGCCTGGTGGAGAGACACAGAGCGATGACAGGGGAGAGAGGGAGACATGATGATGATATGATGACAGGGGAGAGAGGGACACATGATGATGATATGATGACAGGGGAGAGAGGGACATATGACGTTAATATGATGACAGGGGAGAGAGGGAGACATGACGATGATATGATGACAGGGGAGAGAGGGAGACATGACGATGATATGATGACAGGGGAGAGAGGGAGACATGACGTTGATATGATGACAGGGGAGAGAGGGAGACATGACGATGATATGATGACAGGGGAGAGAGGGAGGCATGACGATGATATGATGACAGGGGAGAGAGGGACACATGACGTTGATATGATGACAGGGGAGAGAGGGAGACATGACGATGGCATGGTAACAGGAGAGAGAGGGAAACATGAGGATGGCATGGTAACAGGAGAGAGAGGGAAACATGACGATGATATGACAGGAGAGAGAGGGAGACATGACGATGATATGACAGGAGAGAGAGGGAGACATGACGATGATATGACAGGAGAGAGAGGGAGACATGACGATGATATGATGACAGGGGAGAGAGGGACACATGACGTTAATATGATGACAGGGGAGAGAGGGAGACATGACGATGATATGATGACAGGGGAGAGAGGGAGACATGACGTTGATATGATGACAGGGGAGAGAGGGAGACATGACGATGATATGATGACAGGGGAGAGAGGGAGACATGACGATGATATGATGACAGGGGAGAGAGGGAGACATGACGTTGATATGATGACAGGGGAGAGAGGGAGACATGACGATGGCATGGTAACAGGAGAGAGAGGGAAACATGAGGATGGCATGGTAACAGGAGAGAGAGGGAAACATGAGGATGGCATGGTAACAGGAGAGAGAGGGAAACATGAGGATGGCATGGTAACAGGAGAGAGAGGGAAACATGACGATGATATGACAGGAGAGAGAGGGAGACATGACGATGATATGACAGGAGAGAGAGGGAGACATGACGATGATATGATGACAGGGGAGAGAGGGAGACATGACGATGATATGATGACAGGAGAGAGAGGGAGGCATGGCGATGATATGATGACAGGGGAGAGAGGGAGACATGACGATGACATCATAACAGGGGAGAGAGGGAGACATGACGATGATATGATGACAGGGGAGAGAGGGAGACATGACGATGATATGATGACAGGGGAGAGAGGGAGACATGACGATGATATGATGACAGGAGAGAGAGGGAGGCATGGCAGTTATAGCAGGGGAGAGAGGTAGACACGACAGATATAGCAGGGGAGATAGTGAAACATGACAGTTATCGTAACAGGGAACGGAACAAATGACAAAGATAACAAGGGATAGGGGAAGACAGATAGAACAGAGGACATAATTTATGACAATGATAACAAAGAATACAAGAAGACAGGAGAGATATCTATAGCAAGGGACAGGGCTTGTGACAAGGATAACAATGGATGGTGAAAGGCAGACCAGCTACCTTTACCAGGGGACGGAAGAGATAGCAATACTTACAGGGGATAAATGAAGACATGACAAAGATAACAAGGGATAGGGGAGGAAAGGCAGGACAGGTATAACAAAGGATAAAGACAATGACAGGGGGTACAAGGCAAGACAGGGACAAAACAGTTATAACAAGGAACAGATGACATGACAAGGTACAGGGACAATACAGTTATAACAGGGAACAGAAGACATGACAAGGTTCGGGGACAATACAGTTATAACAGGGAAAAGATGACATGACAAGGTTCAGGGACAATACAGTTATAACAGGGAACAGAAGACATGACAAGGTGCAGGGACAATACAGTCATAACAGGGAACAGAAGACATGACAAGGTTCAGGGACAATACAGTTATAACAGGGAACAGAAGACATGACAAGGTTCAGGGACAATACAGTTATAACAGGGAACAGAAGACATGACAAGGTTCAGGGACAATACAGTCATAACAGGGAACAGAAGACATGACAAGGTTCAGGGACAATACATTTATAACAAGGAACAGATGACATGACAAGGAATACAGGGGGTATGGAAACAGGAGAACCATAACGGGGTAAAACACATGACAATAAAGGGAGCAGAAGGCATGACAACGATAAAAGGGGACAGGGGAGGCATGACAATGATAACTGGGAGTAGGAGACGACCTTGATGGGATGACGGGGGACAGGAGAAGACACGTGAATGATGACAGGGAAGACAACCCGTGAACGTTTTTATGGATATATACAACTCCAAAACACACACACTCACACACACACACACACACACACACACACTTACCAAGGGCCCACTGATAGTCGACAATGGGCGAGAGGTCCTCGTCAAAGTGCCAAGAGATTTGAACCACCGACCACTCGGCCAGAAAGACCCCGCTCCACTTCATGGCCAATTCCTGTCCGCCTGCCCCCACCCTGGCCACCTCCTCCAGTGTGACGTCATCCACGGCCAACTGCTGGTCAGGGGAGGTGGTGGTGGTGGTGATGGTGACGGTCATGGTGGGGGAGGGGGCGGTGGCCAGGTAGTGAAAGCTGCACACGTGTGGAGGTGACGTGAAACACAACAACTGAAGCTCAGGCCAGGCTGCACGCCACCACAGCAGACGCATTATTTCAACTTCAGAATCGTGACTCTTTTTGAACTGCTCAGGTCCGAAAGATATCAGAAAGGGAGGATAATATACACCGTTGTGTACACGATGGACACCTGACACTGATGGTGATGACAGTCACAACACGATCACCTTCAACATGCACGTGTTTCCTACTGCTCACCCTCCCATTTTAAACCACTGTCTCTGAGAAAAGAACACTGGTTTCATAACATACTGGCATTCCATCTTCAAGACAACAACAACAATAACAACAACAACAACAGAACAACCAGGTAACTATACACAACTGTACAAAGCACAAGGACAATCCATCAAAGAAAACATATTAGTTTTATTATCTGGATTATTATCGGGAAGAAGTGAGAGACGGGGAGAAATGGAGGATTGGAGTGGGGGAGGGGAGATGGAGACAGAGACAGAGAGAGGGAGAGAAAGAGAGAGACAGACAGAGATAGAGATGAACAGGGAGAGGGAGACGCGAGAGTAGACGGAAGGGAGAGACACATACGCCGGACGGATGGACAGGACTGCGCCAACAGCCACACCTTCCCACACCACCACCACCCAAACTCCACCCTCTCCCACCCCCTGCTCCCGCAAAGAAGGGGTTGAGGACGAAAGTTTGTTCCACTCATTCATTGTTCTGCTTCGTTTGAAATTATATATTGAGTAACGATATGTGTCTTTCTATATGATTTTCTCCATATAATCATAGGAAAGATGTCATTACCATATACTCAGATTCATAATGTTTCTGTGACACTTTTCTCGTTTCCTGTTCATTTGTTGGTACCTCTGTATAATGATCACATAAGAAACACCCACCACCCACTTTTATCCACTTACTTGTGCCACAACATGACGCGGTCGTGCTCTGTGTCACACACCCCGACACACAGACTGGGGTCCAGGGCAAAGGGCGTGGTGACTTCCCCTACCGTCACGTGGCCAGTGACTGGCCGCTGATTGGGCAGCGCGTTGTGGGGGTGTGCCAGGCGGGCAGACAGGCGGTAGAGATGCCCGGGGGTCAATCCTGAGGCGGTCTGTTGCAGGGTTCCCGTCACCACCACGTGCTGCACGCCTGCTGCCGACACCGTGTGGTGCGGGCGGTGCAGGGTCACGCATGACCCCTCTGTCACCTGATGCCAGGACAAATCGTTATTCATGTATTATTGGTTAAAGGTTGAAGGCCCACTAGCGTTATACGGGCATCAGACCAGTGAATTCATATCCACTGTGTCTAGGGCTCTGCAGAGGAATGGCCGATTCATCTCCTTACAGATACACACACACACGTGCACACAAGTGCACACGCATGCACACACACACACACTCAATCTCACACACACACACACACACACACACACACACAGCTCATGCGAGCACACTACTCATATCATTAATTCTGGAAAATCTCACCATCTCTATGACTGACATTGAAAACTCTCCCCTCCCCATTCCACTATCCAGTCCCACACCCCCACCCCCACCCCCAACCAACCGGCCCCACCCCAAAAAAACACAGAGATAGATGGAGAGTATGAGTGGGAGAGAGAGTGAAACAAAAAGATAAAAACACAGAGAAGAAAACAGACAGAGGTAGAGAGAGTGAAAGAGAGAAAGACAGACAAAGATAAAGAGAGAGTGAGAGAAAGAGAGAAACAGAGATAGAGAGAGAGTGAGAGAAAGACACACAGAGAGAGAGAGAGAGAGAGAGAGAGAGAGAGAGAGAGAAGGAAAGAGAGAGACAGAGAGACAGAGATGAACCCACCCAGACACCAGCCAGCCCCAACACCCACCTGCCAGGAAGAGGGCGGCGCGGGGTCACAGTCCGTCAGGTTGTTGTTGAGGGCGGTGTCCTCCTCAAACGACGGGTTGTTGAGCAGGTTGACACCACCCGTGTACACCATCTCCACCACCTCTGGCCCTGACCCGTCCACCCTGACCCCGTCAGACACCCTCACCTCTGACCTCTGACCCGAGGCGTCCTGGGCGTACACCTTGCTGTACATGGTGGTGCCTGTCAAACGAGAGGTGGCTGCAGTGAACCAACAGTGTGCAGCGCTGGCCTCGTGGGGACACGGCCGTCCATGAAATGAGAGGGTGCCGGATCGAATCTCACACTCGCCTAAATTTTCTTCCCTCTGCATCAGACCTTAAGTGGTGGTCTGGACGCTAGACATTTGCATGAGACGATAATCCGAGGTCCCGTGTGAAGAATGCACTTAGCGCAAGCAAAAGAGTGAAGCCTGACACAGGCAACGAATGGTGAACGCCTGAAGGTAGCTTCCAACAGGTAGGCAGACTGCTGCACAGAAGACTTCCTGTTTATGAAGCGCTCAGAGTTTGGTCTCTGACTGGAGACAGACGATACGTACATATCAATAACGACAATAACATTACGAGAATAAGAAAAGAAGAGAGGTAACAAGAAACAGAGAGAGAGAGAGAGAGAGGGGGCGGGGGCAACAAAGGAAGAGCATGAATACTGTTTCTATTAAGATGCTTCAATGGCTAATCTGTTTATGTCTTTAACGTCGGGGTATCCGAGTTCAACAATGGATTTCTCCGAAACGTTTCGTGAAAAACGTCTTCATTAAATTTTGTTTGTCATTGTAATCAAACAAAGGTACTTCTAGTCTTTCACCACTCACACCATTTTTTTCCTACCCTGATCAACAGACGGTGTAATCTGCGAACTGGCTGACGTCATCAAGCCAACGTCAGTGGGCGGGATGATGTCACAGAGGTCAGAGGTGGCATCCGTGCCCACACACCACACGTAGTGACGCACACCGGAACCCACGTCATAGAAGCCGTGCCAGGTGGCGCTCACAGAGCTGCTGGAGGACTGGTAATCTATGTCTCCCATTCCTGGCATGGAGGAAAAAAAACATGCACTTTACTATTGTGGTCAGGTATTGTATTGTATTGTATTGTACTGTATTGTATTGTATTGCAATGCATTGTATTGCTTTCCAATCACAACACATTCCCCTGTGTGAAAGGTATGTGTGTAGGGTCTTTGTCACCACTTTGACCAACCGCTGTGCTATGTTTTATAAAGATTGGATACTAGGCATTGTCTCTGCCATGCCTGCAGTTTTTTTCTATCGAAAACAGCTCATTAATCAAGAAGCAGAGCAACAAGAATCAAACCACCACCATCATTCGAAGCAAATTCTACAGAACCAACCCTCCCCCATCAAGCTAAGCAAGTCACACAGCAATTAGACCACTACCCATCCATTTGGCCAACAACACTTGACTAACCAACTAACCAAACCAACCAACCAGGACAACACACACACACACACACACACAGAGCCAACATTACCTGCCCCATCCCACACGGCCCCGCCCTCTGGTGGTTTGCTGTCCAATGAAAAGCCGTCAGACACGTCCCACGTGACCAGCCCACTGCTGCCATCTGCCGTCACTGTGCTGTAGTACACAGTGCTCTCATCCAGCGCCAGGCCCTGGAGGTCAAGGTCACTGGCGTTTCCCACCAGGAGTTCTGAGGCGTAGATGTCGGCAGCTGTACAGAGCAACATCATGACGTGAAGATGTCGGCTGGACAGACCATCATGTGAACAGTCTGTAGCCGTACAGAGGTACATTAATTATGTTAAGCTGTCCAATGGGTGACCACCTGACATTTGACATTGCTTCCTAGTCCAGCCATCCACACACGGCCATGTAAGGACCACCCAACTTAGAAAAATTCTAATCAAGTCAAAAACAAAACTTTGTCCCCAAACACACAAAAACAGCAAAGACCCTGTAAACAACATGACATGTTATTATAACAAGGTCCTCAAGGCAAATAAAACCAGGTTGTGCTGAGCGCATCAGCTCTTCCACTTAATGAAGCATGTGCTGATGAGTGAAATCTTGTTTAAGTTACAAAATACGTTCACGTTAAACTGCAAGTTATTGTCTGACTAAATCGACATTAAAAAACGAGTTAATATTCCAGTAACCAAAACTTCAGGTGGCTGTTTACATTCTAACAAGACAATTACGTTCATCACCTGACAGACGTGTTCTATAAATTCCCTGTCAGGACAAGGTCCTTCAGTCAAAGTTCCTTCTCATTCACCGCCCCCACCAAATGGAACTCCTTGCCGTACATTCCCAGTCCACTTCCAGCTTTAAAACTAACATCAAGACTAATCTGAATGCATTGTCTTGTCATAGTTCGTAATGTGTATCACTTGGTTAGGCTTACCTGCATGTTTTGATGGATGGAGAAAAGTATTGTGATGTAATTTTATTGGAACTGTTGTACTGTATAGCACTTAGACAAGTTATTTGATTATAAGCTCTATAAAAATGTATTATTACTACAATGATAATGATATGATGATAATAACCCTTATTATTTTTGTTCTTCTTCTTCTACTTCTTCTTAGTAGTAGTAGTAGTAGTAGTAGTAGTAGTAGTAGCAGTAGTTTTATTTCTATTATGATTATTATTCTGCTGGCTCAGATTACCTTCTGGTCGAGTTCCGATGAACACCTGAAAGTTACTGATGGGCGTTGACGACACGAACTTCCCAGTCCAGCTGATGTACACAGATTGTGGTGACGTCATGAAGTCCACATCCTTCGTGCTGTCAGCCGAGGTGTGCTCTTTTATCTGCAACCAGTCATGTGTATAGACAGACTACACTGAAGGGTGCTTATAAAGAGTACCAAACACTTTCATCGTTTATTTCTTGTTTTGCTTTGTTTTGTTTTATCGGCTTAAAGGTTCGATTATGGTTAAAGGCCCGACAGCCTTTCATGGAGACCAGGGCAGTGAATTCATATCCACTGTGTCTATGGATCAGCATTGGAAGGTGGGGCCCAATCCTCTCCTTCAACCATAACAACCTTCCCAAACTGATATCAGGTACCCATCCACACCTGAGTGAAGTGAGGGAAATCGGAGTAAAGTGCCTTTTGCAAAGCTGCAGCATCACGCCGAAAGGGAACTTCTTCTTTGTTCGTGGGCTCCAACTCCCACGTTCACTCCTATGTACATGAGTGGGCTTTTACGTGTATGACCGTTTTAACCCCGCCATGTATGCAGCCATACTCCGTTTTCGAGGGGTGCATGCTGGGTATGTTCGTGTTTCCATAACCCACTGAATGCTGACATGGATTACATGATCTTTAACATGCGTATTTGATCCGCTTGCGTATACACACGTAAAGGGTTCAGGCACAAGCAGGTCTGCACACATGTTGACCTGGAATATCGGAAGAATCTCCACCCTTTACCCACAAGACGCTGTTACCGAGATTCGAACCAGGGGCCCTCAGATTGAAGGCTCACACAATTGGTGGAGTGAGGCAGATCGAAGTGCCTTTTCCAAGGCCACATCATCACGCTGACACAGGGAACAAATGATGCAAAAAGAGGAGGGGAGGGTGTGGGAGTTGGGGGGGTGCAGGAAGGTGGGGCGTACCGCTCTGGCCACCAGGGTGGTGGTGGATGGACTGGAGGGCACGGGGACGATGCCAGCTGACTTGAAGATGGCGTAGCTGCCGTCCGCGTACCAAGCACGTACAAAGGTGGAGTACGCCAGTCTGGCCGTCAGCTTGACGTCTGTACACAGACAGAGGGACAGACAGCGTCACGTGGGGACACAGTTACACAGCGTCACTTCTGTACACAGGCTTAGACAGCATCGCGTCTTTGTATAGTGAGGGTTAGACAGACAGAAAAGAATAGACAGCGTCATGTATTTACACAGGCAGGGTTAGACAGACAGAGAACCAAAAAGAATAGAGAACGTCACGTACGGACAGTTACAAAGAGTCACGTCTGTACACTGAGGTCAGAAAAGAGCAGACAGCGTCACATCTTTACAACGAGAATGTTAGACAGACAGAGGACCGAAAAGAATGGACAGCATCACGTATGGACACAGTTACCGAGAGTCATGTCTGTACACAGACAGAGGACCAAGGGAGTTACTTTAAATTTACCACCCATTAAAGAACAGAACAGAACGACATAACATGGTGCAGTGCAGTTGTGCACAACGTCACATGGTTCCCCACAATGCACATGTACTGTGCTATACTGTACCCACTGCAACATATGCACAATGACTTAATACGATCGCCAGCTGATAAAATAGAAAGGAGCAAGGAAACAAAGAAGGAAGGATGAAACAGGAAAATGATGATGATGTCAGCAGCACCGTGCTGAGAAAGACCAAGAAGAAGAAGAGGGATGGGAATCACAATGCGAGAAAAATGGAGGAGGATAAGAAAGAGGAGGAGGAGGAACAGGTGTAGGAGGAATAAGAGGAGGGGGACTGCAGCAATACCTTGCGGCAATACAATCAGGGAAGAAGTACGAAGGCCGACATCTCTCCACACTCTGTCAGTCACAATGTTAAACACGCCCATGGGCGTGTCTTCATCGCTGCGTCCTGCGCTGATCTCGTAGCGGATTGGCTGAAGGCCCTGAGACGTGGTCACCCGCCATGTGGCAGCCAGATACGATTGGCTCGCTTGGTAGGAAGCTGATGACGTCACCGGTGAGGGGGTGTTTGTAAGGCGAAGGTCATCTTGGTCAAGGACGGTCAGTAAGGCGTTGGGATTTTCTGCAGAGATGGGGAAAGGGGAAAACTACTGTGAACATGTTCTGCATGCAGTGATACAGCAATATAAGACTATAGAACTGTAAATATTTACGAAGATAAGCACATAAACTGTTGACATTTTGTCATTATGTGTCTCACTTCCTCAGGAACACCAGTCGGGATGTAACTTAATTCAGTCCATATTGTCTGTTGCAGAGGCCATCTTAGAGGTGAAACCTCCACATAAACCCTCCATACCCCCTGTGTACTGTGTGCACATAGACACAAACCCCTCCTCACAATCTATGTACTGAGTAGAATGCTTGCCTGTTGGTAATGCGTCTTCATTTGTAAAACACTATGAGTATCCATGATAACGAAAATAATAATAAGAAGAGTATCAGGAGTAGGCCTAGTTGGCCAAGTAGTGTAGCAGTAAGAATAAGAATAAGAAGGAATACAGAAACACCCCCACAGAACCCCCTCACCCTCTGTGTGCTGTGTGCAGGAGGTGGACGGACCACACGTGGCGCCCTGCACGCCGCACACGCAGTGGGAGAGACAGTTGAAAGGGGAACAACGTCTGACGAGCTCCAGTGATCCCCCCAGGATCAACCGTAACTGGGACAGGGCTGGGTGACTCAGCAGACCCACCTATACACACAGATTCATACCTATATACAAATATGCATGCCCGCACACATACTTACCCCCCCCACACACACACACCTACCCCCAATCCCACCCACCCACCCACCCACCCCCAAAAAAACCCACAAAAAACAAACACAAAACCAAACAACATATGGACATCAAAACAACAAACCATTCTGAGTGCAGACCAAACAGCCAGTTGCCCTTTACAAACAACAAACAATATGCAATTTTTTTTTTTTAATTAAAAATATAATATGAAAAGAAAAAAAAACTATGCATACCCCATATTTATCTATACCTATCACGATGTGGGTGCACTGTGGTGTTACACCTACCCCATATCAATTTTTATCAATACATATCACTGAGTGCGTGTGGCGTGGTATGTGCAAGTACCCCATATTGATGTATACATATCAAGGACTGTGTGCTGTAAGGTGTGTACACTTACCCTGTATTCATCAACACATATCACATTGTGTGTGAAGTGTGGTATCTACACATACCATGGTGTGTGTGCAGTGTGGTGGTATCTACACTGTAGATAACACCACACTGCACACACACCATGATATGTGTAGATAACACCACACTGCACACACACCATGATATGCATATCATGGTGTGTGTGCAGTGTCGTGTGTGCACGCACCCCGTTGACAGCCCAGATGGTGACATAGACGTCAAGCCCAGAGGTGAGGGTGGAGGTGGGCAGGGTGTAGACCTGAACGAAGCCTTCATCCTCGTGCTCGTAGTCCGTGCTGTCGGTGTCTGTGTGCAGGGCCACTGATGTCTCTCCGTCCTGTCCACACCACGTTATTGTCTGTACTGTTTGTGTCGTGTCCACACCATGTTACTGTCTGTACTGTTGGTGTCGTGTCCTCACCACGTTACTGTCTGTACTGTTGGTGTCGTGTCCACACCACGTTATTGTCTATACTGTTGGTGTCGTGTTCACACCACGTTACTGTCTATACTGTTGGTGTCGTGTCCACACCATGTTACTGTCTGTACTGTTGGTGTCGTGTCCACACCACGTTACTGTCTGTACTGTTGGTGTCGTGTCCACACCACGTTACTGTCTGTACTGTTGGTGTCGTGTCCACACCACGTTACTGTCTATACTGTTGGTGTCGTGTCCACACCATGTTACTGTCTGTACTGTTGGTGTCGTGTCCACACCACGTTACTGTTTGTACTGTTGGTGTCATGTCTACACCACGTTACTGTCTGTACTGTTGGTGTCGTGTTCACACCACGTTACTGTCTGTACTGTTTGTGTCCACACCACGTTACTGTCTGTACTGTTGGTGTCGTGTCCACACCAAGTTACTGTCTGTACTGTTGGTGTTGTGTTCACACCAAGTTACTGTTTGTACTGTTGGTGTCGTGTCCACACTACGTTATTATCTGTACTGTTGGTGTCGTGTCCACACTACGTTACTGTCGTCTGTACTGTTTGTGTCGTGTCCACACCACGTTACTGTCTGTACTGTTTGTGTCGTGTCCACACTACGTTACTGTCTGTACTGTTGGTGTCGTGTCCACACCATGTTACTGTCTGTACTGTTGGTGTCGTGTCCACACCACGTTACTGTCTGTACTGTTGGTGTCGTGTCCACACCACGTTACTGTCGTCTGTACTGTTGGTGTCGTGTCCACACCATGTTACTGTCTGTACTGTTGGTGTTGTGTCCACACCACGTTACTGTCTGTACTGTTTGTGTCGTGTCCACACCACGTTACTGTCTGTACTATTTCTGTCGTGTCCACACCACGTTACTGTCTGTACTGTTGGTGTCGTATTCACACCACGTTACTGTCTGTACTGTTGGTGTCGTGTCCACACCACGTTACTGTCTGTACTGCTGGTGTCGTGTCCACACCACGTTACTCTCTGTACTGTTGGTGTCGTGTCAACACCACGTTACTGTCTGTACTATTTCTGTCGTGTCCACACCACGTTACTGTCTGTACTGCTGGTGTCGTGTCCACACCACGTTACTCTCTGTACTGTTGGTGTCGTGTCCACACCACGTTACTGTCTGTACTGTTGGTGTCGTGTCCACACCACGTTACTATCTGTACTGTTTGTGTCGTGTCCACACCACGTTACTGTCGTCTGTACTGTTTGTGTCGTGTCCACACCACGTTACTGTTGTCTGTACTGTTTGTGTCGTGTCCACACCACGTTACTGTCGTCTGTACTGTTTGTGTCGTGTCCACACCACGTTACTGTCGTCTGTACTGTTTGTGTCGTGTCCACACCACGTTACTGTCGTCTGTACTGTTTGTGTCGTGTCCACACCACGTTACTGTCTGTACTGTTGATGTCGTGTCCACACCACGTTACTGTCGTCTGTACTGTTTGTGTCATGTCCACACCAAGTTACTGTCTGTACTGCTGGTGTCGTGTCCACACCACGTTACTGTCGTCTGTACTGTTGGTGTCGTGTCCACACCACGTTACTGTATGTACTGTTGGTGTTGTGTCCACACCACGTTACTGTCTGTACTGTTTGTGTCGTGTCCACAACATGTTACTGTCTGTACTGTTTGTGTCGTGTCCACACCATGTTACTGTCTGTACTGTTGGTGTCGTGTTCACACCAAGTTACTGTCTGTACTGTTGATGTCGTGTCCACACCACGTTACTGTCTGTACTGTTTGTGTCGTGTCCACACCATGTTACTGTCTGTACTGTTTGTGTCGTGTCCACACCATGTTACTGTCTGTACTGTTGGTGTCGTGTTCACACCACGTTACTGTCTGTACTGTTGGTGTCGTGTTCACACCACGTTACTGTCTGTACTGTTGGTGTCGTGTCCACACCACGTTACTGTCTGTACTGTTTGTGTCGTGTCCACACCACGTTACTGTCTGTACTGTTGGTGTTGTGTCCAATCCACAGCAGTACACTGCAGTATACGTCTGTCCAGTCCAGTGCAGTGCACCATAGTTTTGTCCAGTGTAGTATTATTTCTGACAACTGTAGTACAGTCTAGTTCTGACCAGATCAGTATAGATCTCACCAGCGTAGTGCACTGTAGCATTTTCCTGTACATTTCAGTCTTCTAAATTTTGATTCAATACTGTTCATTCAGAAATACTTCATTCCCTCCAGTACAGTTCGCTTCATTCCATTACAGTTCAGTCTTGAAACTTTTCATTCATCCCAGTGTAGTTCAGTCCAAGCCAGTACAGTTTAGTCCAAGCCAGTACAGTTTAGTCCTTATCCAATGCAGTTCAGTCCAAGCCAGTACAGTTTAGTCCAAGCCAGTACAATTTAGTCCTTATCCAGTGCAGTTCAGTCCAAGCCAGTACAGTTTAGTCCTTATCTAGTGCAGCTCAGTCCAAGCCAGTACAGTTTAGTCCTTATCTAGTGCAGCTCAGTCCAACCGAGTACAGTTTAGTCCTCATCCAGAACAGTTCAGTTCAACCCAGTAAAATTCAGTCAACCCAGCACTGTTCAGTCCTAATCCAGCACAGTTCAGTCCTAATCCAGAACAGTTCAGTCCAGTCCAGCACAGTTCAGTCCAGTCCAGCACAGTTCAGTCCAGTCCAGCAACACACGCGGCTCCACCCTCACGAACACACGCACTGACCTGGTTCAGATCGGAGGCGAAGGGCGTGGTGCCCACACTGACGTGGTAACTATGGATACCAGAGTGCTGGTCCTGGAAGCCCACCCAGGCCAGGGTCAGGGAGTCTGACGTCCACTGCATCCAGGTGGCCCCGTGACGCTGGAGGTCGGCCGCGTGCTCTGTCTCAATCGCCAGCATGCCTGGAACACAAAACACACATCTTTAACTCTGTGTCAATGGCCAGCATGTCTGGAACACACAGCCAGTAACTCTGTGTCAATGCTGATTCCCAGATGTGGTCCGGGATTTTTGCTCATCTCACTCACCCCGCAAGCCCCCGCCCCCTCCCCTGCATAAGACCTTCAGTGGCGGTCTGGGATCTTCTCATTCGAATTGGACGTTAAACCGAGATCCCGTGTGCACTACACCCATGTAAAAGTACCCACGGCAATAACGGGGACTGTCTTTAATAACAATCTGTAGAACAACCTACTTTGACAGTCAATCATGCATACAGAAAAAAGGGCAGTGCTATGCTTTCCCCAAGGAAAGCAGCCAGAATTTCACACAGATAAATGAAAATAACATGTTCTGGCAAAACGTAAAACAGTGAATGTTGTACATGACAATTTAAAACAAGAGGTCACAGATCAGTCAGACACACGGACAGACAAGAATACACACACAAGCAGAGACTAAACAGCGGAGGGAGGGTAGGTGTTATGCAATATATCAGAGGTAAGATTTCACTGACAGACAGAAGAGTGAGAAAAATAGCATATGATGTATCCTAGCACACACACACACACACACACACACACACACACACACACACACACACAGAGATATACACAGAGACAGACAGACAGACTGACCAGTAGAGGGAGGAGAGCTGTCATGCAATATATCAGCTGTCACAGACGTCGTGCATAACCCTGCCAGGTTGCAGGCTGTGACCTTGACATTGTATACACTGCCGTCGTGAAGGGTCAAGGACGTGAACTTGTACTCCGTCAAAGGCGCCGGAATCTGTATGCCAACAAACCTATC
This sequence comes from Babylonia areolata, assembly GCF_041734735.1. Classification (NCBI taxonomy): domain Eukaryota; kingdom Metazoa; phylum Mollusca; class Gastropoda; order Neogastropoda; family Buccinidae; genus Babylonia; species Babylonia areolata. The sequence continues at coordinate 44,391,217 of NC_134899.1, read as the reverse complement.
AAGTCAGTCATAGCCGTATAATAAGTTAGTCAAACGCATCAAATCAGTTATATACGTAAAAGAAGTTAGTCAAACCTATCAGGTCAGTTAAGGACGCATTACACTGGTCAATTAAATATATCAAACTACCTTGGAGGCTGAAGTTCTTCTGACGAACGAATCAGAGGTACGCATGCTGACATTCTTGCACTGTATTTGCGAACTCTTTCTCCTACAACGTTTTACGCCTGTGGGGGCTATGAGAAACAGACATGGGTGACATGCTTTTATGATTTTCAGTCACGGAGTTTACAAATTCAGTTTTGGTTACGGGTAGGTAGCAGGTGGAAATGCCCATACATGTGTGAGTGCAGGGACGGGTACAGGGACATGACGTAGGACAAGGGGAAGGGTTTGGGGGATAATTACCTGGATGGACCGGGAGGGCAGAGGACAGGGGAAGATTACCCGGATTGGTGAGGTGCAGAACTGCCCACACAGGTGAGAGGGCAGGGATGGGTACGGGAATAGGGACTGGGAGTGGGGAGGGGGGTATTACCTTGATAGATGAAGGATATAACTGACAATACATGTGGCAGGGTGGGGTACAGCGAGATGACATGGGACTGAAAGGATGGAGGGGAGGGTAGAGGGGTAAGAGGAAGAGTTATGTGGATAGGTGTAGGGTGGAAATACCCATGCAGGTGATAGTGCATGGAATGGGTACACTGAGATGATGTGAGAATGGGGGATAGATTGATGAAGGGTGTAAATGCCCATGTGGGTGAGAGTGTATTGAAAAATGGCATGGGATTGAGGAAGAGGGTATTACCTGGACAGGCGAAGAGTAGAAGTATTACCTGGAAAGGCGAGGGGTGGAAGAATTACATGGACAGGTGAGGAATAGAGGAATTACCTGGACAGGTGATGGGTAGAAGAATTACCTGGACAGGTGAGGGGTAGAAGAATTACCTGGACAGGTGAAGGGTGGAAGAATTATCTGGACAGATGAAGAGTGGAAGAATTACCTGGACAGGTGAGGGGTGGAAGAATTACCTGGACCGGTGAGGGGTGGAATAATTACCTGTACAGATGAAGGTTGGAAGAATTACCTGGACAGGTGAGGGGTGGAAGAATTACCTGGACAGATGAAGGGTGGAAGAATTACGTGGATAGATGAAGGGTGGGATTACCAAAGCAGGTGAGAGTTTACTGATAAGTACATGAAAAATGACGTGTGGCTGAGGAGTAGGGGCATCACCTGATCAGGTGAGGGGTGGAAGAATTACCTGGACAGGTGAGGGGTGGAAGAAGAATTACCTGGACAGGTGAGGGGTGGAAGAATTACCTGGACAGGTGAGGGGTGGAAGAAGAATTACCTGGACAGGTGAGGGGTGGAAGAAGAATTACCTGGACAGGTGAGGGGTGGAAGAATTACCTGGACAGGTGAGGGGTGGAAGAATTACCTGGACAGGTGAGGGGTGGAAGAAGAATTACCCGGACAGGTGAGGGGTGGAAGAAGAATTACCCGGACAGGTGTGGGGTGGAAGAAGAATTACCCGGACAGGTGAGGGGTGGAAGAATTACCCGGACAGGTGAGGGGTGGAAGAATTACCTGGACAGGTGAGGGGTGGAAGAAGAACTACCTGGATAGATGAAGGGTGGGACTACCAAAGCAGGCGAGAGTGTACTGAGAAGTACATGAAAAATGACCTGTGGCTGAGGAGTAGGGACATTAACTGATCAGGTGAGGAGTGGAAGAATTACCTGGACAGGTGAGGGGTGGAAGTACCCGTACAGGTGGGACTGTAGCGACAGGTGCTGGGAGGCAATGTGGGACTGGGGGTCAGTGAAGGCCCAGCGGACGGCCAGGAGATCTGTGCTGACCACTGTCCTGCTGTCCACACTACCCTGCCCTGACCACAGCTGTGCGGCAGTCTGGACCTCTGGGCCACTGCTGTCCACCTGGAAGCCGTTGGAACTCACTTCCACCTGGTTACCTGTGTCACACACAGACACACACACACACACACACACACACACACACACACACACACACAAACGGTTCAGTCGTGCAAAAGAGTCCCATGGTAAGAAACTCGGATGTGTCCCAATTCAAGGCAATGAAAAAACACTTTCCGTCACTGGGAATGGGAAACGAACAGATGAGATGTTTTCTATGGGGTACGAATAGTTTAGTTGTACAGACGTGTGGATCCACCCCCCCCCCCCCCCCCCCCCCCCCCACTCCCCCACCCCAACCCCCCACACACAAATGCCTGCACAAATTCACACACACACACATATATACACAGACACACACACAGACACACACACACACACACACACACACACACACACACCTGCGGCATCCCAAGCGGTGACAGTGATGTAGACAGTCTGTCCTTCAGGCAGCGGGGAACTCAGGTCTTTGCTGAAGGCGGAAAACACCAGTCCCACGTGACGCTGGTTCATGACGTCACTTCCGCCGGGTGTGGTTCCCACCCTCCAGGCAAAGCTGTGCAGCCCTGACCCTGCGTCCTGGAACCCGCGCCATTGGGCTCCCACCACATCCCTGAAACATCCCGGTGACCCCACAGTGACCCCACCACATCCCTGAAACATCCCGGTGACCCCACAACATTCCTGAAACATCCCAGTGACCCCACAACATTCCTGAAACATCCTGATGACTCCACAGTGACCCCAGCACATCCCTGAAACATCCTGGTGACTCCACAGTGACCCCACAACATCCCTGAAACATCCCAGTGACCCCACAACATTCCTGAAACATCCTGGTGACTCCAAAGTGACCCCACAACATCCCTGAAACATCCCAGTGACCCCACTACATCCCTGAAACATCCTGGTGACTCCACAGTGACCCCACCACATCCCTGAAACATCCCGGTGACCCCACAGTGACCCCCACCACATCCCTGAAACATCCTGGTGACTCCACAGTGACCCCATTACATCCCTGAAACATCCCGGTGACCACAGTGACCCCATTACATCCCTGAAACATCCCGGTGACCACAGTGACCCCATTACATCCCTGAAACATCCCAGTGACCACACAGTGACCCCACAACATCCCTGAAACATCCCGTTTCATCATCGACCACATTGTGACCTCATGACATCAATGAACATCCAAAGAAAGAAAGAAAAAGAAGAAACGACGAAAAGAAAGAAGTTTGGAATTCAAGTACAAACCTGTATACTTGATTGCATTGATTGCTTGATAGCATCTTCGTCTTCTTGAAAGAAAGAAGGAAGGAAACTACAGACGAAGAAATATCGGAATAACGAAAGAATATTAGAAAGAAAGTAAGGAAAAATGAAGAACGAACAAACGAACGAACGAACGAATGAATGAAAGAAAGAATGGAAGCAGACCTATGTGCATGGTAGCTGATGTCCTTGTCTCCAAGAAAGTAAGATAGAACAAAAGAAAGAAAGAAAGGAAGACGTTAGAAGAATGAAAGAAGAATACAAGAGGGAATGAAAGAATGGAAGCAGACCAATGTGCATGGTAGCTGATGTCCTTGTCTCCAAGAAAGAAAAAAGAAAGAAAGGAAGAAAGAAAGCATACCTGTGTACCTGGTAACTGATGTCCTCGTCTTATGAAAAAAAAAAACGAAACAAACAAATACGCACACACAAAGAAACAATCAAAGAAGGAAGCAAGCAGACCCGTGTGCCTGGTCACTGATGTCCACGTCTCCAAGAAGAAAGAAAGAAAGACAGAAAGAAGTAAAAGAAAGACAAAGGGAAAGGAAGTAGATTTAAGTGCCTGGTAACTGATGTCCTCATCTCCAGGAAAGAAAGAAAGAAAGTAATGAAGGAGGCAGACCAGTGAGCCTGGTATGTGATGTCCACGTGTCCAGGAAAGAAAGAAAGAAAGAAGAAAAGAATTGTAATGTATTACTCTTTTTTGTCACAACAGATTTCTCTCTGTGAAATTCGCGCTGCTCTCCCCAGGGAGAGCGCGTCGCTACACTGAGAGCGCCACCCTTTTTTCTTTTCTTTTTTGTCCTGCCTGCAGTTTTTATGTTTCCCTATCGAAGTGGATTTTTCTACAGAATTTTGCCAGGGACAACCCTTTTCTTGTCGTGGGTTCTTTTACGTGCGCGAAGTGCATGCTGCACATGGGACCTCAGTTTATCGTCTCATCCAAATGATTAGCGTCCAGACCACCACTCAAGGTCTAGTAGAGGGGGAGAAAATACTGGCGACTGTGCCGGGATTCGAACCAGTGCGCTCAGATTCTCTCGCTTTCTACGCGGACGCGTTACCTCTAAAAAGGAAGGAAGCAGACCTGTGTGCCTGGTAACCGATGTCCTTGTCTCCAAGAAAGAAAGAAGAGAAAGGAAGTAAGGAAGAAAGCAGACCTGTGTGCCTGGTAACCGATGTCCTTGTCTCCAAGAAAGAAAGAAGAGAAAGGAAGTAAGGAAGAAAGCAGACCTGTGTGCCTGGTAACCGATGTCCTCGTCTCCAAGAAAGAAAGAAGAGAAAGGAAGTAAGGAAGGAAGCAGACCTGTGTGCCTGGTAACCGATGTCCTTGTCTCCAAGAAAGAAAGAAGAGAAAGGAAGGAAGTAAGGAAGGAAGCAAACCTGTGTGCCTGGTAACCGATGTCCTTGTCTCCAAGAAAGAAAGAAGAGAAAGGAAGTAAGGAAGGAAGCAAACCTGTGTGCCTGGTAACCGATGTCCTTGTCTCCAAGAAAGAAAGAAGAGAAAGGAGAAGTAAGGAAGAAAGCAGACCTGTGTGCCTGGTAACCGATGTCCTCGTCTCCAAGAAAGAAAGAAGAGAAAGGAAGTAAGGAAGAAAGCAGACCTGTGTGCCTGGTAACCGATGTCCTCGTCTCTAAGAAAGAAAGAAGAGAAAGGAAGTATGGAAGGAAGCAGACCTGTGTGCCTGGTAACCGATGTCCTTGTCTCCAAGAAAGAAAGAAGAGAAAGGAAGGAAGTAAGGAAGAAAGCAAACGTGTGTGCCTGGTAACCGATGTCCTTGTCTCTAAGAAAGAAAGAAGAGAAAGGAAGGAAGTAAGGAAGAAAGCAAACGTGTGTGCCTGGTAACCGATGTCCTTGTCTCCAAGAAAGAAAGAAGAGAAAGGAAGGAAGTAAGGAAGGAAGCAGACCTGTGTGCCTGGTAACCGATGTCCTCGTCTCCAAGAAAGAAAGAAGAGAAAGGAAGGAAGTAAGGAAGGAAGCAGACCTGTGTGCCTGGTAACCGATGTCCTTGTCTCCAAGAAAGAAAGAAGAGAAAGGAAGGAAGTAAGGAAGAAAGCAGACCTGTGTGCCTGGTAACCGATGTCCTTGTCTCCAAGAAAGAAAGAAGAGAAGGGAAGGAAGTAAGGAAGAAAGCAAACCTGTGTGCCTGGTAACCGATGTCCTTGTCTCCAAGAAAGAAAGAAGAGAAAGGAAGGAAGTAAGGAAGGCAGCAGACCTGTGTGCCTGGTAACCGATGTCCTTGTCTCCAAGAAAGAAAGAAGAGAAAGGAAGTAAGGAAGAAAGCAAACCTGTGTGCCTGGTAACCGATGTCCTTGTCTCCAAGAAAGAAAGAAGAGAAAGGAAGTAAGGAAGGAAGCAGACCTGTGTGCCTGGTAACCGATGTCCTCGTCTCCAAGAAAGAAAGAAGAGAAAGGAAGTAAGGAAGAAAGCAGACCTGTGTGCCTGGTAACCGATGTCCTTGTCTCCAAGAAAGAAAGAAGAGAAAGGAAGGAAGTAAGGAAGAAAGCAAACCTGTGTGCCTGGTAACCGATGTCCTTGTCTCTAAGTAAGAAAGAAGAGAAAGGAAGTATGGAAGGAAGCAAACCTGTGTGCCTGGTAACCGATGTCCTTGTCTCCAAGAAAGAAAGAAGAGAAAGGAAGTAAGGAAGAAAGCAAACCTGTGTGCCTGGTAACCGATGTCCTTGTCTCCAAGAAAGAAAGAAGAGAAAGGAAGTAAGGAAGAAAGCAAACCTGTGTGCCTGGTAACCGATGTCCTTGTCTCCAAGAAAGAAAGAAGAGAAAGGAAGTAAGGAAGGAAGCAGACCTGTGTGCCTGGTAACCGATGGCCTTGTCTCCAAGAAAGAAAGAAGAGAAAGGAAGGAAGTAAGGAAGGAAGCAGACCTGTGTGCCTGGTAACCGATGTCCTTGTCTCCAAGAAAGAAAGAAGAGAAAGGAAGTAAGGAAGAAAGCAGACCTGTGTGCCTGGTAACCGATGTCCTCGTCTCCAAGAAAGAAAGAAGAGAAAGGAAGGAAGTAAGGAAGAAAGCAGACCTGTGTGCCTGGTAACCGATGTCCTTGTCTCTAAGAAAGAAAGAAGAGAAAGGAAGTATGGAAGGAAGGAAGCAGACCTGTGTGCCTGGTAACCGATGTCCTCGTCTCCAAGAAAGAAAGAAGAGAAAGGAAGTAAGGAAGAAAGCAAACCTGTGTGCCTGGTAACCGATGTCCTTGTCTCCAAGAAAGAAAGAAGAGAAAGGAAGTAAGGAAGGAAGCAGACCTGTGTGCCTGGTAACCGATGGCCTTGTCTCCAAGAAAGAAAGAAGAGAAAGGAAGGAAGTAAGGAAGGAAGCAGACCTGTGTGCCTGGTAACCGATGTCCTTGTCTCCAAGAAAGAAAGAAGAGAAAGGAAGTAAGGAAGAAAGCAGACCTGTGTGCCTGGTAACCGATGTCCTCGTCTCCAAGAAAGAAAGAAGAGAAAGGAAGGAAGTAAGGAAGAAAGCAGACCTGTGTGCCTGGTAACCGATGTCCTTGTCTCCAAGAAAGAAAGAAGAGAAAGGAAGGAAGTAAGGAAGGCAGCAGACCTGTGTGCCTGGTAACCGATGTCCTCGTCTCCCATCCCGTCCCACACGGCTCCCCTCAGGGGCGGAGTGACGTCAATCATGACGCCATCTGACGTCACCTGCGTGCAGTCGTCCAGCGCATTACAGGCAGTGACGGTGGTGTAGTACCTCACCTCGTGACGCAGGGGGACGTGGCTCCACCGAACCTCTGATAAGCAACAGGGGAAAACTATGATTATAGTCACACCATAGATGCCATGTGATTCCTAGAGAATAGTGGCAAGATAATAATAATAATTAATGATAATTATCATACTTATATAGCGCTGAATCTTGTGCAGAGACAAATCAAAGCGCTTTCGCACAAGTCATTCACAAGCATGCACAACTCTAAAACTGGAAAAACTGAAAGACAATGAAGAGGCGGGGAAGGGAGGCTATTTTGTGAAGAGGTGGGTTTTAAGGCCAGACTAGAAAGAGCTGAGTGTGGAGACCTGACGAAACGAAAGAGGAAGTTCATTTCAATTACAAGGTTCAGAGACAGAGAAAGAACGGCGGCCAACAATCGAGTGTTTGAATCTGGGTACGCGTAAACAGAGTGGATCCGAAGCCGATTGTAGAGAGTGAGACGGAGGCAGCCACAGAGATAGGAAGGGGCAGATTTTTGAATACATTTACAACATAGAGTGCTGATCTTGTACTTTATTCTGTGTGCGACAGGGAGCCAGTGGAGATGCTGCAAAAGAAGAGTGATGTGCTTAGATCTTTTCTTTCTGAGAACGAGTCGGGCAGCAGATAGTTATTACTGGAAAAAAAAGATATTCTTTGTCTAACTGAAACTTGGCTTCGTCCAGCTGGTGAAGAGGCCAAGTGCAAAGATTTGTCTCCACCCGGTTTTATGACCTACAGTTTCCCACGCCCAACACGCGGAGGTGGCACTGCTTTTCTAGTTGGTCAACGTCTCTCTCAGTTTCTGTCTTGGAATAATACTTTCAGCTTTGATCATTCCAGTTTCGAACTGACACAGCTCACTTTCTCCTTCCCAAATAGGCCACTATATAATTTTGTCTCTATCGCCCACCACCTAGCAAGAAGAACCAACTTCCTGACAATCTCTTTCTTGAACAGTTTCCCAACGTTCTAGAACACATTAACATTTTAAAAGGCCATTGTCTCATTATAGGAGATTTTAACTTTCACTTTGATAAACCCTCAAATGCCAACACTGCAAAACTAATAAACCTTCTAGACTCTCTCTGTCTCAAGCCATCTCCACACCAACCCATCGTCAAGGACACATCCTTGACTGTGTTATTTTTAGAAAAGATGACAATTTTGTACAGTCCATTACTATCGACAACACTCTGTCCTCTGATCATTTTACTGTGCAAATGCAACTGAACCTTTCCAACCCCCCTCCTTTGTTGAAGCCAGAAACATAACCTCCACTGACATTTCTGTATCTAAGTCTCATTTGCAGTCCAGACTTAGTTCCCTTCAATTACTTGATGCTGAAAAACTATAAAATAAAAAAAAATCTCCCCCTTAAAGATCTTCTTGACAAATTCGCTCCACCCACTTTTCGCAACATTTCCAACTGGCCACCCACCCCCTGGTTCTCTTCTGCCCAGCCCCAGTTACAGGAAGCTAAGACAGAAAGAGGGCTGAGAGGCAATGGTTGAAGACTAACTTACACGTTCACAAACAAATTTTCCAAACTGCAAATAATCTTGTCAATAGAATTATAAACAATGCAAAATCATCCTTCTTCAATGCTGAGATACTTGCCTGTACCACATCTAAGCAGCTATTTAATATCACAAACAGTTTACTAAGTAAGGCCAAGACTTCTCCTTCACCATTATCTGGTAGTCTAACTGAACTTCCCCAGGCTTTTGCTGATTTTTTCATGTCCAAGATCAAAGATATTCGTACTAAACTCGATTCTGATTCTGTGTCCCCTCCTGCTGTTGCGCACTACAAGTTTTCTGGATCTCCCCTCACTGCCTCCGGACCAGTGTCTGAAACAACTGTACATGACCCGATCAAAAATACTGTAGTAAAACCTTGTGAACTTTACCCCCTGCCTCCATCCCTTCTTTCTGAATGCCTTGACATTCTACTTCCCTATTTCACTTCCATCATTGATAACTTCCTACTGTCTGTCACCTTTCCATCGGTGTTTAAAAACTCAGTTGTCAAACCACTTCTGAAAAAGTTATCTCTTGATCAAGGAAATTTGAAAAACTATAGACTCGTTTCCAATTTATCTTTTCTGTCCAAAATAACTGAAAAGAATTGTTCCTTGCAACTCTCTTAACACCTCAACAAGAACAACCTGTTTTATTCCTTGCAATCAGCTTATCGTGTTGGTTACAGCACTGAAACTGCTTTAATGAAAATTGTCAACGATCTTCTTACAGCTCTAGACAGAAATGGTATTTCTCTTTTTTCTCTTCTTGATCTGTCAGCAGCCTTTGATACCACTGATCATAACATTTTGATAAACAGACTCTCCCATACTTTTCGTGTGTCTGGCACGGCTCTTACCTCTCCAACCGGAACCAGACCGTTACTATGAACCGTCTGCACTCAAGACCCGCTCCCATAGAATTTGGTGTTCCCCATGGATCAGTCCTTGGACCAGTTCTTTTTCTACTTTATATACAACCTGTTTCAGAAATTGTATCCCATCATTCCCTCTCACATCACAGTTTTTCGAATGATAACCAAATTTACAAGTCTGGTCCAATCTCTCATCTTTCTGAGATTATCACCTCTACTCAACAATGTATAGCTGGCATAAAATCGTGGATGGTAAGCAAAAAAAAAAACAACAAAAAAACAGAAATGATTTTTCTTGCTCCTAAACGTTTGCTAAATTCTGTTTCACTTTCCCAAGCTGTTCAGTTAAATGGGTGCAATATTCAAACTTCAAAAATTGTTCGCAACCTGGTGTTTACATTGACCCGACTCTATCCTTTGAACCGCAGATTTCCTCGATCTGTCAAATATGTTACCTCGAATTACGTAGAATAGGCTCTATTCGGCGCTTTCTGTCTCACGATGCAACAAAAACCCTTGTCTGTTCCCTGGTCCTATCTACGCTTGACTACTGTAATTCTTTGCTCGCTGGATGCCTCAGCTACTTGTTATCCAGACTTCAGAGACTCCAAAACCATGCTGCACGGCTTATCTTCCGCTCTCCCAAATCTGCTCATATTATTTCACTCCCTCCACTGGCTACCTACTGAGAAAAGAATAGATTACCAACTCTCTCTCCTGTGCTACAAATTTATTATTGACGTGTCTCCTTACTTTTCTGAGCTTCTGCATTACTACTCTCCATCTCGCCAGCTCCGTCATCAGGTGATGGCCGTCTCTTAAAAATTCCCTCCTACAGAACCAGATCATATGGAAAACGCACTTTCTCTTTCCAGGCTTAATCCGCAAGGAACTCACTCCCGTTTCCTGTCCGTCCTGCTGTTTCTTGCCCTTCTTTCAAAACCTCTTTGAAGACTCATTGTCTTCACTTTTAGGTTTTAATCAAGTTATTTTTTTTCATATTTCTACTGTTTTTACTATCTTTAAACGTGCACATGTCCATACGCCTTGAACGATCGGGATGTGTGTGCGCGCACGTGTGTGTGTGTGTGTGTCTACATCTTGTGTGGAGTGGGTGTGGGTTTGTGGGATGGAGTTGAAACGGGATGATCTGTGCGTGCGGGTGTATTTGTGTGTTTTTAGTATGCACGCGTCATTGCATTTTTATTGTAAACACCCCAGGGCTTTTGTATCATTAGATTGGGCGTACCAAATGCCCTTTTTATTTATCATTATTATTATCATTATTATGCACCTGTGAATTGCCCTGTTTTGTATTGCATTACATTGAATTATACTGTACTGCATTGCACTGCATTGTACTGTATCGTTTGTTAGTGTGTTTTTTGTTGTTGTTGTTGTTGTTGTTCTTTTGTTTGTTTGTTTGTTATTTTTTCACAACATCTTTCTGTGTGTGAAATTCTGGCCATACCCGGGATGAACGCGGCACCATTGTGCAGCGCAACCCATTTTTACTTCTTCTTTTTTTCTCTGCCTGCAACTGTACTGGGTCTCCCATCAAAGTGGATTTTTCTGCATAATTTTGCCTTTGTTGCTGTGAGTTCTTTCACGCGTGTCAAGCACACGTTGCAAGGCAAGGGACCTTGGTTCTTCTTCTCGCCCAGACCACCACTCAAGGTCTAGTGGAGGTAGCAGTAAAAACCACGTTGTGTACATGGGGAATCTAACCCATGGACATTCGCTTCCTGGTCGGGGGCATTACCACTAGGCCACCGCTCTACCAGGTGCCGCCATGCACACCTGACAGACATTTCTCTAACACCTGTGCACACCACTAAAGCCACAGTTGTTGTTTCTTTACATGAAGCCCACGGTTTCATGCAGGACAACATTCCTTGATTATGCTGACCATTGCACAGATATACACATGCAGCTGTACTTACAGAGGAAGACTCGCATGACATGCCCCTGCTCTCAAACACACACACACACACACACACCCTGAGACAGGCCGACGTCCATGTCCTTGACGACGTCATCACAGGCGGGACCCGTGCCCAGTCTGACGCTGTATGACGTCATTGGGGACAGCGTACTGCCGAACCCTGACCAGAAGGCCATGACGTCATCAGCTGACGTCACAAAGTCCACGTCCTCTGGCGTCTGCCCGGCACGTGGAGAGGGGCCGTCCATCACGTGACCCGACAAGTCCGACGTCGTCATGACAACCACTGGTCTGGACACTTTGGCTGTGCGGAGTGCTGCTCGGTTGACTGCCTGCAGGAGAGAAAAGACCCACCCCTTTACCCACTATGTTGAGTGTCATCACCCCTCTACCTGTGGTATACACCGTGTTGTCATCACCCCTCTACCTGTGGTATACACCGTGTTGATTGTCATCACCCCTCTACCTGTGGTATACACCATGTTGTCATCACCCCTTTACCTGTGGTGTACACCATGTTGTCATCACCCCTTTACCTGTGGTATACACCGTGTTGGTTGTCATCACCCCTTTACCTGTGGTATACACCATGTTGGTTGTCATCACCCCTTTACGAGTGGTATACACCATGTTGGTTGTCATCACCCCTCTACCTGTGGTATACACCATGTTGTCATCACCCCTCTACCTGTGGTATACACCGTGTTGATTGTCATCACCCCTCTACCTGTGGTATACACCATGTTGTCATCACCCCTTTACCTGTGGTATACACCATGTTGTCATCACCCCTTTACCTGTGGTATACACCATGTTGTCATCACCCCTTTACCTGTGGTATACACCATGTTGGTTGTCATCACCCCTTTACCTGTGTTATACACCATGTTGTCATCACCCCTTTACCTGTGGTATACATTATGTTGGTTGTCATCACCCCTCTACCTGTGGTATACACCATGTTGTCATCACCCCTCTACCTGTGGTATACACCATGTTGTCATCACCCCTTTACCTGTGGTATACACCATGTTGTCATCACCCCTTTACCTGTGGTATACACCATGTTGTCATCACCCCTCTACCTGTGGTATACACCATGTTGTCATCACCCCTTTACCTGTGGTATACACCATGTTGGTTGTCATCACCCCTTTACCTGTGTTATACACCATGTTGTCATCACCCCTTTACCTGTGGTATACATTATGTTGGTTGTCATCACCCCTCTACCTGTGGTATACACCATGTTGTCATCACCCCTCTACCTGTGGTATACACCATGTTGTCATCACCCCTTTACCTGTGGTATACACCATGTTGGTTGTCATCACCCCTCTACCTGTGGTATACACCATGTTGGTTGTCATCACCCCTCTACCTGTGGTATACACCATGGTGTCATCACCCCTTTACCTGTGGTATACACCATGTTGTCATCACCCCTCTACCTGTGGTATACACCATGTTGTCATCACCCCTTTACCTGTGGTATACACCATGTTGGTTGTCATCACCCCTTTACCTGTGGTATACACCATGTTGTCATCACCCCTTTACCTGTGGTATACACCATGTTGGTTGTCATCACCCCTTTACCTGTGGTATACACCATGTTGGTTGTCATCACCCCTTTACCTGTGGTATACACCGTGTTGTCATCACCCCTTTACCTGTGGTATACACCATGTTGTCATCACCCCTTTACCTCTGGAATACACCATGTTGTCATCACCCCTTTACCTGTGGTATACACCGTGTTGTCATCACCCCTTTACCTGTGGTATACACCATGTTGTCATCACCCCTTTACCTCTGGAATACACCATGTTGTCATCACCCCTTTACCTGTGGTATACACCATGTTGTCATCACCCCTTTACCTGTGGTATACACCATGTTGTCATCACCCCTTTACCTCTGGTATACACCATGTTGTCATCACCCCTTTACCTGTGGTATACACCATGTTGTCATCACCCCTCTACCTCTGGTATACACCATGTTGTCATCACCCCTTTACCTGTGGTATACACCATGTTGGTTGTCATCACCCCTTTACCAGTACCTGTGGCACCACATATAGACCATGTGGATTGTCATTATTTTTTTACCTGTGGCACTGTATATACCATGTTGGTCATTGTTCCTTTACCTATGGCGCTGTATATAGCGCTCTAATCGTGATTTCCCCTTTACTCTAACTCCATACAGAACACACTGGTGGTGACTGCCCCATTTTCTGTGACCCCGTAAATAACACACTGATTGTAATAATAATCAAAAATATATATTCATATAACGCTGATTTTGTGAAGAGACAAATCAAAGTAATCAAAGTGTTTACACACCATTCACACACAAGCGTGATTTAGAGAGATGAAGGACAATACTTATAATCACATGTAAATAGAAAGTTAAAAAAAAAACTGCAGTCTGGAAGAGGCAGGAGAGGGGGGGCTGTTTTGTAAAGAGGTGGGTTTTAACTCTCTCCATACGAACGGCGAAAGAGACGACGTTAACAGCGTTTCACCCCAATTACCACCATCAAAATATTGCAAGCGGAAGGCTCTTATACTGAAGAGGTGAATGTTGACAAAGGATACCACAATTCTGACGACGGAAGCTAAAGGTTGGGTCATTCAGACACCCACTGGACATCCGAGGGGTCTGTGTAGAGGAGAAGAGAGGACTGGCCGTACTGAGTGAGTTAAGGCCAGACTTGAAAGAACCAACAGAAGAGATTCGACGAAACGAAAGAGGGAGCTAAGGTGCAGAGGCAGAGAAAGAGCGATTATTCAGCTAACAGTGAATCCATTTAATTGGACACACTCCATTCGATTCAACCAAAGAAGACCTTGGCCCCACAATTCCACCAACCCACCCACACACCAGCCAAAACGTACGGTAATGGTGACGTAATAAGCGTGGCCGTTAAGCATGGTGACGTCCGTATGAAACTCGCCGCAATCGTCAGTGACCTTTCGACCCTTCATGAGGTCATCATGACCTGGCCTTGACCCCAGGGAGACCAGGTAGTGATCGACACCGCTGTCCTGGTCGGTGAACATGTCAGTCCAGCTGTGAGAGACACAACACACCCTTGTTACGGTGTTCTCTGATATCACTGTCGTCATCATCATCATCATCATCATCATCATCATCACCACCACCACCATTATCATCATCATCAACATCATCATCACCACCACCATTACCACCACTATCATCATTATCATCATCATCATCACCATCACCACCACCATTATCATCATCATCAACATCATCATCACCAACACAACAACCACCATAATCATCACAATCATCATCGTCGTCGTCGTCTTCATGATCATCATCATGATCCATGCACCATTATCACCATCATTCTACTCCCATAGACAAAATCATAGGATGAATTTCAACACCTGTCGTTTCGCAGAGCTGGAATGCAGTGAAACTTAAAAAAGAAAGAAAGAAAAAAGATATCCCTCGCACACCTTAACAACGACAAAATCATCAAGAAGAGGATGAACAAAAACAGCAACAACAATGCGAAGGAGAAGAAGAAGAAGAGCAACGGCAACAGCAACAGCAACAGCAACAACAACAGAATCATAGCAACAACAACAATGAGCAGAAGAAGGAGAAGAGTAATGGTAATAGTAATGATCCCCCACCCCCACCCCCCACCCCCCCCAAAAAAAAAGTTATGACGATGATAATGATAATGAGGATGATAATGATATTAAGAGGAAGAATAACAATAATAATAATATAATAGTAATAATGATAGTAATAATAATAATAATAATAGTAACAATATCAATATCGTCAGGTCTTGAAAACAGCAATGGGACCCACCAGAGACTGAATGCAGAAACGGAAGTGATGAAGGGCCGGGGGAAGTGGAAGTGGTCTGACGTCACGAGGGGAGGGGTGGTGTCCACCACAAAGCCTTCACTGCTGACCGCCACAGTCCGCCCCACGTGGTCCTGGGCTGTCACGCCACACACACACACACACACACACACGCACGCACGCACGCACGCACGCACGAACACACACATACACTCACACACACGCACGCACGCACGAACACACACACACACACACACACACACACAGTCCACTACCATAAGGCAAAAGACAATACTCCATGCATGTACACTAACACACTTGGCCATTTCAAAACCATCACACACTCCAATCAGAAAGTCCAGTAAGAAAATGTCCATTAACCAGACGTCAGGTCGACAACAGAATAAATAAATTCAAAAATATGCTTCATGAATAAAGACAGAAAACGCAACGGTTGACAGCCATGCAACTACCAGACATACAGTTTCGTAAAACAAACTTTCTGTTTATGGTTTCAACACTTTCAAAGGATATGATGATGGTTAAAAGGATCTGGGAACTGTTATTCAGGAACATTATTTTCCGTCATGTCTCTAGCCTACTTCAGCAAAACAAAGGTCTGAAGGCTAAAGGCATAGTCCACTACAGAGATTCACCTTGGGCCCGTGCTGTAGACACACCCTCCTGGTCACCGGTCTAAAAGAGCGCGACGTTATGAAACTGACGGACAACTTGAGGGAAAGCGGGAACCTAACTCTAGCTCGCTCTGTTCCCCTGAAAACTGTGAAAGAGGAGACTGTGTTGCTGTAGACACAGTGAGGTGGCAGGTTCAGAACAGTTATTCTTCTGACAGACACCATCTGCATGACTGACCTTGCACAGTGACGTAATAAAGATGGCCGTCCTGCATGCGGAGGGAGTGCAGGGTCACAGAGTTGACCAGTCCTACGTCATGGAACTTGTACACCTCCTGTCCACCCCTCACCGACCCTGAACACACCAGCTGACACGGTGACGTAAACACACACACGCACACACACACACACACACACACACACACACACACACACACACACTCACTCACTCGCACTGGTATGACAGAATGGCCACTGTGGTGAAGAATTTCACGACATCAACATCAGTGATAACAACATCAAGAGCATCACAACAGAACACTCACCAACAACCAGAACATAGAACATAAGGCTACTATTGATATGAACACTTTAAACAACAACAACGGCAGCAGCAGCATCAACAACAGAAGCAACAACAACAGCAACAACTACAACAACAGCAACTACAGAACAACAGCGACAACAACAACAACCCAGAATATTCTCCGACAGCCAGCTGGCAGGGCAAAATTTCACAATGATGATCATTCAAACAACATCAACGACAACAACTGCGACGACGGCAGCGTGCTAACCTCGTCCACAGCCACCTGACAGGACACAACAGTGAGGACTCTCACAACATCGGAACAGTAACATCAACACCAACACAACCACCAACACCAACACAGCAACAACAACACCAACAACAGTATCGGAACAACCGCAACACCACCACCAACACCAACAATAACGACAAGAACACCACCAACAACAACAATAACACCAACAACAATAACACCAACACCACCACCAACAACAACAGCAACACCAACAACATCGGAGCAACTGCAACACCACCACCACCACCACCACCACCAACACCAACAACACCACCAATACCAACAATAACACCAACATCGCCAACAATAACATCGCCAACAATAACACCGCCAACACCAAAACCATCACCACCAACAACAACACCAACAATAACACCACCAACACCACAACCAACAACAACACCAACATCAACACCACCACCACCACCAGCACAGACCACTGACCGACAGCCAGCTGGTAGGACAGAAGACCGCTGTGGTGAGCGCTCTGTCCCAGTTCCTCGATGTCACTGAAGCCACTCCACCGGACAGGCAGCGCTCTGCCCGACGTCTGCAACACAGCACAGGGGACAGCACTCACTCCTGTCAGTGACGTGAACTGGATACAGGGTCAAGCCACAACAGA
>NC_134899.1:44166509-44366509 GCF_041734735.1 Babylonia areolata | reverse complement strand
AAGTATTGATATTACGCAAACTCCCCGTGAAGTGGGCTCTAACCGCCTTTCAGGAAACAACACACACACACAACAATGGACAATGGCATGGCTCTGAGCAGGTTTTCTCCCGTCTTTCCATCTCAGATGACCATGATCAACTTGTGAGACATCTCTCAAGAGATGTGATGATAAGTCTACTTGTCAGTAGCGTTCTCTGGGGGTCTCATGATTATGATCGATTTCTCAGACTTGGACTTCTCATGATATGATCTAAGACTGATTCCAAGACTGTGAAATCGTGTGATGTCACCTGGAATACTGACAAATCCGATATCACAATCACTGACTCGATGCAATGACGGTATTAATAACAAGAAAATAATAACGATGAAAATAATAAATGGTTTTGTTGAGCACGGGGGACACCATTGGAAATATGGTGTTGGGAGTTCTGATCCGGTGTTCACCAGTTATCAAAGTTTGAAGCCCTATTCGGCATGGCGTCGTGTGCTTGGGAAAGGCACTTTACTGCGATTTTCCTCACTCAACCCAGCTGTGAATGGGTATCTGAATTCGGTCGGCGGAGTTTAAAAGTGGCGGAAGAAGAGGATTGGGACCTTCCTAAGTCAAACCCCAGACACAGTGAGGATGAATTACCTCCCCCTTTGGTCATGAAAGGCTATGAGACCTTTAACTTTAACCCTTAGCTTGCTGAGCACAGTACTCCGCTCTAGAGATGAGCGAGCTCACCGTGCATGTGCGATACTCACATCTTCATGATGCTCTGGCGACCAGGTCTGATCGTCTGCAACACGTCCACAAATAGATACCACAACATCAACAAACAAGCAACTGTCAATGTGATGCAAAAGGAGGCATGGGAACAATGGTAACACAGCAAAACAACGCAACAAGAAAGAACAATAGCAGCAAGGTAATGAAAGATTTCTGACAACAACAAAGATAAGAGGTACAAATGTAGATCAGCATCTTTTCAAATAGCTGCTTCAAAGAGTCTCACGCGAATACAAAACAAAAAAACTGTCCTTCAATACTAAATAATACTTATTACTGTTAAATTGATATTCATCATATCCACATTTAATGGTGATTATATAATGCAACATCTTGACCTTCAAGGACAACATTTGCACAGACATTTGTACTGTTTTAAAGAAAAAACGTTGCAATTTCTACACAAATCTGTGATTTTAGCTCAATGGAAATATATCACAAATCTTTTAAAACCCTCCTTTACTAACAAGTGCACGTGTGACCAAACTGGGAAAAACATGTGGACTTTCCTGTTGTTGCTTTTTTTTTGTTATACCTAAGGCATCGTTTGATCAAAAAATAATAATCATAGCCTACATTTCTGGAAATATCTTTAACATTGGTACAAAGTGGTGTCATCCAAATGGTGTGACAATGCAGTGAAATGAATACTGAACAGCTGAATCTCACCCGTGACTGCGCTACATCCGGGTCCGTCCAAGACAAGTATGTCAGTCTCGCTGTGGTCCGCCTGAATGACTGTGACGCCATCACTCGTGACTGTGACGTTTCCTGATGACGTGGTGGCCACCACAGTGACGTAATATGCCTGTGCACACGTCAGTCACACAAGTACGTTTTTGTAATGCAACAAAGAAAGCTGGGGAGAGAGTGAGAGAGAGAGAATTCAGAACTCAGAACTCAAAACATTTTTTTGTTTAAGGGTTAAGATTTTAGGCATGGCATTTTCTTCCAATCTGTCCTTGAGAAAGAGAGAGAGAAACAGTGAAGGGTCAGTATTCCACTATCAGCGGGTTCAAGGGATTGTCCCTGTAACAGGTAACGCACAGATTTGTCGTTCACTTGAAATATAGGGATACACTTTGTAAACGAATTATCATTACAGACCTTCATTTGAGACTTACAGTAAGAAATCATACTGGACCACAGTCAGTATCACTTCTCTTTACAGACCCTCACTTCCGAGTCAAAGGAACAAAGTGATTTTTAAACTACGGTCTTTCTTTTGGCAATGTCTTCTAGTTGTCAAATAGGTCAAACGTATGGTCAAAAAAGATGGGAACTGTGTGATATTTGAAATGGGATCCATGTATGGCAGTGCAATTATTAGAATATTCACTGTCAGTTTTTCCATTCTTCCTAAGGCTGTCTCTTTATCTCTCACCAGTTATCAGTTATCCAAACATACCACCTCTGTCTCTCTCTCTCTCTCTCTCTCTCTCTCTCTCTGCCTGGCCCTCTCTCTCTCTCTCATTCTCTCTCTCTTCTGCAAATACCTAACACCCCCCACAACCCCCCTCACAATTGTATCTCTCCGTATCTCTCTCTCTTCTGCCATTACCTAAAACACCCGGTCCATACCCTCCCCCCCCTCCCTCCACCCACCCCCGTTGTCTCTCTCTCTCTAACTTACATGACACCCGTCCCTTGTTGGCTACCTAGCACCCGTCAAAGAGCATTCACACAACACACACAGTGAAGGAAGTGTAAGAAGTACCCCTTCATGGCCCATCCTCTCTACTTCTCCGCCAATACCTAGCACACTCCCTCTTCCCAATCTCTCTCTCGCATTTGCATAACCTCTGTGCCTTTTCATAGCACCCTCGAAGGGCACTTCACACATGCATATCTCTGTCTGTAGCACCCTTGAAGGACACTTCACACAACACGCATAACCTCTGTGCCTCTCTGTGGGAAACCTGGCATCTACCAAGGGCCCGTCACACAACATGCGCTGTGAAGGAAGCATGAGCAGTAGTAACGCCTCCCACCCCACCCCCTGGACCCCCTCCCCTCTCTCTCTCTCCTGCCATTACCTACTGCCACCCCAACTCCCCACCTCTCTATAACTTGCATAACCTCTGTCCATTTCTGTGGGAAACCTAGGACCTATCAAGGGCCCTTCACACAACATGCATAACCTCTGTCCATTTCTGTGGGAAACCCAGCACCCACCAAGGGCCCTTCATGCACAGTGAAGGAAGCATCATGGCCATATCACTCACAGTGTCCAGCTGAAGACTGAGAGCTGTGAACACGTGATCTTTGTCCATCCCCACCCCCACAAAGGGGCTGACGTCATCGGTCCCTGGCTGGGTGCCCAGCCCCAGGGTGTAGGTGATGTGGGGGGTGGTGGCCTCAAAGCCTGTCCACTCTGCCTTCAGGCTGGAGGTGCTCAGCTGGTAGTCCGCGTCTTCCCCCCTCTGTCAGCACGTGTACGGTCACACACAGTGAACACACACACACAAACACACACACAAACACACACACACACACACACACACACACACACACACACACACACAGAGAGAGCGCACACACACACAGAGTGAACACACACACACACACACACACACACACACAGAGTTAACACACACACACACACACACACACACAGTGAACACACACACACACACACACACACAGTGAATACACACATACACACACACACACACACACAGAGAACACACACACACACACACAGAGAACACACACACACACACACACACACACACACACATATTTTATGCACTTATCAAAGTTGTAACTGGAACAAAGGTGAAGAAGACCAAATACACACTGCTGACTGACACCCTGACATGAAAGCTCTGTCGTATCTCAGTGAAGTGACAACCGTTCAACAACTTACATAATCAGTGCAGATAAGGTGCCCATAACACCAGCAAAAGCAACGCATAATAGGTATAACAAAGACATACACAATAACGCCCTATATGCGAGTTTTTATGTTATTTTTGCTTGTTAGTTCTCGGTTGTTTGTCTCGTTGCTTTTTTGAGTTCTGCATGTTTTCTGGTTTCCTGTTTTTGGACACACACACACACACACACACACACACTCACGCACACACACACACACACACACACACACATGTACACACACCTGAAGCCCCAGAACCATCTCCTCCTCCTCCGCCACCACCTCGTACACCCTCCCTTCAGAAGCCAGGCGTGTGTCATGCACATAGGGGTCAGAGGTCAGCTGAAGGTCAAGGCCCACAACGTTGGTGACCTTGACCTTGGCGCGGTAGACGTGGTGCTGGTGCAGGCCCCAGTGGAGGGAGGGGAGGGGGAAGGGAGCGCAGGAGGGGGGAGTAGTGGAGGCACAAGGGGTGGAGGTGGAGGGGGAGGTGTGGGAGTGGACGACGCTGCCTCCCGTCTCCTCCTCTGCTCGGAAATGAGCAGGGGTTTTACTTTGACATCGTCACTTATATAGATGATAAGTGTTCAAGTACGGAGAGGGAAGGAAAGAGAGACTGAGATACAAGGAGGCAGAGACAGACAGATAGACAGACACAGATACAGAGAGACAGAGATTGTCTGGCACAGAGGCAGACAGTGACGAAGCGAGAAAAAGAGTGAGAGACAGAGAAACAGACACAAAGCGAAAGAGAGACAGACAGACAGAACCAGAGAGACAGGGAAAGACAGAGACAGACAGACAGGGAGAGACAGAAACACAGTGAAAAGAATCAGACACAGACATAGATAAAGACAAAAACCAAGTGACAGGTTGGACAATACAAACTGAGACACAGACACAAAACCATACAAACGGAGAGGCATAAAGACAGAGACAGAGTGTGCTGCCATCACATCTGTTGGAGGTAAAAAGATAAAAGTCCCACAGCCTTTTATGGCCATTGGGGCAGTGAATCCACATGGACTGTGTCAAGTGCTGGGTACAGGGAGGGAATGAGGACCCAATCCTCTCCTTTCGCTGTTCTAACCACCCCCAGACCAGTCAGGTGACCATTCACACCTGGGTGGAACATTTGAGTAAAGTGCCTTCCCCAGTGAGTTTCAGTTTCAGTTTCTCAAAGAGGCGTCACTGCGTTCGGGCAAATCCATATACACTACACCACATCTGCCAAGCAGATGCCTGACCAGCAGCGTAACCCAACGCGCTTAGTCAGGACTGACTTTCCCATGGATACAACAGGATATCGACACAGGGCCTCGAACCCTGATCACTGATGAACACTGGATCAGAAGTCCATTGCCTGACCGATTCCACCACAGCGCCTCCCTCCCACCACACCCACGTGCACGGCAGTGAGGCATGGAGGGTGACCCAGAAGACAGGACTCCCAATCAAGAAGCCAGGCTTCCTGGGGCAAGGTGGGACAGGACCTGCACTTTGTTTCTCTTCACTCCGCTACACGTGGATAGGAGGTCTGGGTGCTAGTCATTTGCGATCTCTGTTCTGACATCACTGTCTACTGCGTTCTCTCTGTACCACAAACACTAAGCTGTCCGCCATCTCTGTCTGTGTCGTCTGTGTCCACACAGTGTGGTGCGTGTTGCACAGTGTCTACTCACCCAGGGCCACACTGAACTGCAGATGGTAGGGATCCACGTCTGTGAAGAGGGCATTGTCCCAGGTCACCAGCAAGGCATCAGAGGTCAAGGTCAACGTCACACTGCCGGAGTAAAAGGGAGGGGTTCGAACCAGAGTGACAGGGCCCAGTGGCTGCAACATGGGAGTAGATATGGCTCGCTGACGTGACACGACAGAATGAGAAATGGACAGTGACACAATGGAGTGATACATGTTTAGGAGGTGAGCAGCATTACAGAATGTTCGGCATGTAATGACAGTCTCATCCCAGCCCAATCCCCGATCTGGCACAGACATGTGGGAGCCATGGGGACCCTGCAGGTGTCATTTCCTCCATCCGTCATCCAACTCTTTCCTCTACCTGCCTCTTCTTCTGTCGCTTTCACAAAATGATATTTGATAACAAAATCCTGGAAAATTGCACGTTCTCCGTTCTTACTGAGAATTCCATACAAACTACAATTGGTAAAAGTTTTGGTTTTCTTTATGATAATTTATTTCAAGCACACACTTCATAAAATGATCAAACCGTACATAACAACTGAAAAAAATATATATGAATATTTCTATATATGTCTCAACGTTCCGTACACACACACACACACACACACACACACACACACACACACACACACACACACACACACACCAACACAGCACGAAGTCCAGCCCTGTTAGTAGCCCTCAGCAGAATGAAGAAAGGCGTCCCTTCTTGCAGTCCGGGGTGGTGCTGACGGTAGAAGCTGCGCTGATGGGTACTAGTGAATGTCGATATGTCCGCCACTTCTGTGTCTGGGGTCGTTGCAAGGCCGACCTCGTAATCATGGATACCACTCTCCACGTCACTTCCACTCCAGTTCAAGAATAACTGCAAAAGAAATGGAGAGGTAGTTTCGTTTTTGTGCGGTAACACATACAGGACTAACATCAGTAACAGTAACAACAAGGAATGTTTTCGTCAATGGAGAAAAAAAATATACTACATCAATATCAATTCAGAGTCGACTCGTCACATAAAACTAATAGAGTTTCAAATTCAAAGTGGAAAATTGCGACAAAAGGTTGAGGAAAGAAACTTGAATCGTACACGACTGCCGGAAATCAGGTGGAGAGAGGAGACAAGGGATGTCATACATCATAGCCATGAGTCATGTAGAAGGGGCAAAGAATGTCTTACATCATAGCCATGAGTCATGTAGAAGGGGCAAAGAATGTCATACATCATAGCCATGAGTCATGTAGAAGGGGCAAAGAATGTCATACATCATAGCCATGAGTCATGTAGAAGGGGCAAAGAATGTCATACATCATAGCCATGAGTCATGTAGAAGGGGCAAAGAATGTTTTACATCATAGCCATGAGTCATGTAAATGGAACAAAGAATGTTTTACATAACTGACAGGTGCTGGGTAGAAGGAAGAAAGGATGTCTGACAGGTAGAAGGAATAAAGGATGTCTGACAGGTAGAAGGAACAAAGGATGTCTGACAGGTAGAAGGAACAAAGGATGTCTTACATAATGTTCAGGAGCTTGGTAGAAGGAACAAAGAATGTCTTACATGATGTTCAGGTGCCAGGTAGAAGGAGGAAATGAAGGATATGTTCAGGGCACCATGGGCACAAGCTTCTACTCCGGGTACTGGTGACGTCACTGCGCTCTCTGCGTACATCTCTACGTCTACATCATCTGTGGCGGACACTCTGAAACGTCAGAAATGGTCCTCTGATAAACGATACTGTTGCAGTGAATGTCGCAAGGGCAGAGCCATTTGAAACCAAGAACTTCGTCGGCTTCTTCCTGCCATAGACCGTATTCACTGTTTGAAATGTTACTTGCAGCTTAAGATATACACTTTTCACAGGCTCTGCTACACTTTCTATGACTGCTTTTAATCGTTAGTGTTCAGTGCGCTATAAACCCACTGAAGAAAATGAAAGGCAGAAAACAACAGGAAAAAGAACTTATCAAAAGAGACTTAAGATAAATAGATAATGAAACAATCGAAAAACTATTGAAACTAATCAATTTTAATAACGCACACACACACACACACACACACACACACACACACACACACACACACACACACACACAGACTCACAGACAGGCGTTGTCAGGGCTGTCCACCACACGCCGTGTGCGGTCGGTGTCCAGGAGCCAGAGCGAAGCGTCGCCCCCCTCCTGTTCCTCACGGAACACGCCCCCCACCACCCGTGCCCCGCCCACATACACCCGGGACAGGGAGGGCCGGGTGGAATCCACCCGTACCCCGTCAGAACACACCGGTCTGCTCATCTCCAGGGCACGGTTGAAGGCCACCACTGTGACGTAATACATCCCTTCACTCGGGGCCTCCCAGGACGCAAAGGTGTTGTATGTCAGCTTGACCTGGATCCATGTGAACATATTGTATCAGTGAATGATTAACTTGTTTATTTATTTATTTATCTATTTATCCATCTATTCCTTTATACTATACTGAATGTACAGAACCTACGCAGATACACATACTAAACGCACACTGCGTTCGTGCATGTACACACACACTCGTATTGAATTGACCCACTCAGGTAATTTGACATTTTCTTATTATTAATAATATGAAAAAAACTAAAACATGAAAGACAGCAGCATAAAGAAAACGCAACTTCTACAATCTCCAGCTGATCAACGAACAATATCGATTTACAAACAACATTGATTAAAAAAAAATTTAAAAATGAAACATATACAACCAGCGGAAAGCACCAAAACATGAACAATGACGTCCACTTAAGGTCATGGGGATTATGGCCAAACAATAACAACGAAAACAACAGTAACAACAAGAAACCAGAACAAACAAAATACGGACATTACCTTGGCGCCCTCTGTGTCATTGCCAAACATTAATAGTGAAAACAACAACACAAAAACGTAACACAAGCAGAACGACATGTGTTGTAGCCAACCATAACGACGAATACAAGACCATCATCAACACAAGACGAGGACAAAGACAAACTCTGTTATCTTCAGAACTGAGGTCAAACATCAAGTACGAAACCAATGTTTGAGTGTAGGCATGTACATGTATATGTACATATATTATTATGTATGCGTGTTGGTGTATGCGTACGTAATACAGGAATCTTTATTTGATTTTCACTGTGTAATATTGTCATTTCACAGTGTATTCTAATTTCCTTCGTATACGCGAATGTGTATTCATGTGAAAGGCATTGGCAGAACAAGAAAGAACCTTCTGAGTAAGGAGAGACAGACAGACAGACAGACAGAGACAGAGAGACAGAGAAGACAACAACAATGAGTCACCCTGGCATCTTGAGTGTTGTGGCCAAACACAGCACTGTCCAGACACTGGCTGTCAAAGGCCACCTGGTAGAACTGCAACCCGCTCTCCCGGTCAATGAAGCCCCACCAGTGCGCGTTCAGCTCGCGTTCTGATTGGTAGTCCACCTCACGTGACCCAGCCATCCCGTCGTGCACCGCACCCACCTCAGGGGGACTCAGGTCCACCGTGATCTGCCGACAGCAAACTGTGTTAAATACAGGGCTCCCAGTACTAGACTTTGTTAGATACAGGTTTCCCAAACCACACTGTGTTAGATACAGGGCTCCCTGTGCCAGACTGTGTTAGATACAGGGCTCCCAATGCCACACAGTGTTAGATACAGGGCTCCCTGTGTCAGACTGTGTTAGATACATGGCTCCCTGTGTCAGACTGTTAGATACAGGGCTCCCTGTGCCATACTGCGTTAGATACAAGGCTCCCTGTGTCAGACTGCGTTAGATACATGGCTCCCACTGCCACATTGCGTTATATACAGGGCTCCCAGTGCCAGACTGTTAGATACTGGGCTCCCTGTGTCACACTGTGTTAGATACGGGGCTCCCAGTGTCACATTGTGTTAGATATAGGACTCCCACTGCCACACTGCGTTACATACAGGGCTCCCGCTGCAACACTGCGTTAGATACAGGGCTTCCAGAGCCACACTGTGTTAGATACAGGGCTCCCAAAATCAGAAAATATCATTTAAAATACGGTATTGAAGGTACAATACAATGCAAACCAATGCAGTACAATACAATAAAAAAGAAAAAGAAAAAAAAGATGCCATATCCTTTTACAGCGGTTGGGGCAATTAATTCACATCCATTATGTCCAGGGCTTGGCATAGGGAAGGAGGGGCCCAATCTTCGTCCACCTTTTTCAACTTTCCCAATCAAGGTGGAGCGAGGAAAATCGCAGTAAAGTGCTTTTCCCAAAGACACAGCACACAATGCTGAAAGGCGTGTTCTGGGTTCCTCCATCTTTTTACAGACCCGTGCACTGACCTGGTGCAGGGAACAGCCACAACACACAACACTCCAGTCAGTCCACTGACACCAAAATTGCCCGGGGGTGAGAGGGGGGCGGAGGGGGTCAGAACTGACGTGGTACCCACCTTCCCCTGTCACTGACCTGCTTTCGCAGCGTGGTGGAGAGGTTGGCGTGGTTGAACACCTGCACCTCCAGGTAATAGTCGTGGTCGTGGGTGGCAGTGTTCTTGTCGTGGAAGATGCCGCCGTGGCTGTTGCTGTTGCTGTTGATGACGGCGGGCGACACTTGGAAGTGGCGGTGGAAACAGCCGGCCGCTCCGGTGCAGTAACAGTTGGGGCCCCGCGGGTAAGAGCCGTAGGTGGACTGGCACTCTGCCAGAGTCTGGAACAGTTTCAGTTTCAGTTTCGTGGAGGTGCCGAACCATGCGGGCTATTCCACACACGCCACACCACATCTGGTTAAATGTGGAAGAAAAAAAGACCAGATACCTGAGCCACGGATAATCCCAACGCGACGCTCAGGCCTTGAGAGCCCACCATAGGTATGTTTGGATCATTGAAGCAAAGTGAAATTTCAAAAAAGAATAAAATGCACAAATGAATACATGCAGAAAGAATATAAGAATATACATTCACAAAAAGTTATAGAAAAAAGTAGGAATAGATACTGGCCTCGTTGAATGAACATGTGCTAACCCACACACGAGACACACACACACACAGAGAGAGAGAGAGAGAGAGAGAGAGAGAGAGAGAGAATGTGAATGCGAATGGTTTATTCATCAGGTCATGGCCCCTCGTGAAGTGGCAAGTGAACAATTACAATTACAAAACATTCAAGACTAAAATCAAATTTCAACAAAATAATACTTGAAAAGAGAAACAACAGTTCATCACATGCTACGAGGTTACAGTTTCTCTAAGCTGAATGGGCGTGAGAGGGGGAGAGAGAGACAGACAGAGAAAAAAAGAGACAGAGTGAGACAAAGACAGAGAGAGAGAGCAACAGACAGACAGACATGCAGACAGACAGACAGACATGCAGACAGAGAGACAGACAGACAGAGAGATAAAGAGACACAGAGAGACACAGAGAGAGAGAGAGAGCAAGAGACAGACAGACATGCAGACAGATAGAGAGACAGACAGACAGACATGCAGACAGACATACAGAGGCAGGCAGACGGACAAAGAGGGCAGGATCTGACCTGCGTGTTTCCCTGCGGAGTGACGGCAGCGATGCCGTGCAGAACGTCGGCCCCACTGAAGTCATCGTACACACGCCACGTCACTGTCTTCAACCCGCTGTGCTCATCATAGGCCTCCCACTCTATCCTGTGGTACGTCAGTGGCGTCATCACCCTCACCGTCATCATCGTGGTCGTCGTCATCATCATCATCATCATTATCATCAGCAGCAGCATTGCCATCATCACCAACATCATCATCATTATCATCATCGTCACCATCACCATCAGCAGCAGCAGCATTGTCATCACCATCATCATCATCATCATCATTCGTCGTCGTCGTCGTCATCACCATCATCATCACAGAAAGGGGATTATACAACATTATGGACTGTGTTGTGTGATAAATAACCAGCAGTTTTAAAACATTAAGAACATTAAAACAATTTTAGACATTTTAGCCTGGCAATCATGTTCGCCACCTTCACCGTTTTCATTCTACAGTGGACGTCAAAGACTACATACACTCTTCTGTAGGATCATTTACATCGTCAGCGTCGTCAGCATTATTGTTACTGCACTATGGGCGCATTGGAATGTTCAATGTTGTCATAGTACTGTAGAAAAGACATGTTTCTCTGATATTCCAGAGAGGACATGTCACACTAACATTGCGGACTGCATAAATGAGACGCTGCCTAACATGCTGGTCTGCATAAATGAGATGTCAGCTGATATTCCAGGCTACCGTAAGACATGTCACACTGATATCTCAGAAAGCAGAAAATATTCCAGACTACAAAAGCAATGTTCCAGACATAAGAAAAGAGATGTTGCTCTACCACAACAGCTATTATTATCATTCCAGAATATAATATGTTTTTGTTCAGTACACTCAGTGTCTTCTCCAGTGTCTTCACTTCTGCGTCTTCTTCACAACACGCATTTCTTTCCTTGGGTATCATTTGCTGATGATTGTTTCCCTCTTATAACAACAATCATTGTATCATTGTATTTCTAATTTTTGTCACAACAGATTTCTCTGTGCGAACTTCGGGCTGCTCTCCCCAGGGACAGCGCGTCGCTACACTCTGTGTGTGTGTGTGTGTGTGTGTGTGTGTGTGTGTGTGTGCGTGCGCGCTTGGAGTTGACTTCATCAAGATTTTGCACCTTATAAATATTAGTAGTAGTAGTAGTAGTAGTATTTTTATGTATTTATCTCTTTTTTTTTTCTCGAGGCCTGACTAAGCGCGTTGGGTTACGCTGCTGGTCAGGCATCTGCTTGGCAGATGTGGTGTAGTGTATATGGATTTGACCGAACGCAGTGACGCCTCCTTGAGCTACTAATACTGATACTGAGAGCGCCACCCATTTTTGACTCACTAGTGTAAACAAAGTGAGTCTATGTTTTAACCCGGTGTTCGGTTGTGTGTGTGTGTGTGTCTGTGTGTGTGTGTCTGTGTGTCCGTGTGTCCGTGGTAAACTTTAACATTACCATTTTCTCTGCAAATACTTTGTCAGTTGACACCAAGTTTGGCATAAAAATATGAAAAATTCAATTCTTTCCAGTCATCTTGTTTAAAACAATACTTCACCTCTGGGATGGGCACAAAAAAATTAAAAAAGAAGCCAAATTATATGCAAACTGAATTTACTGTTATATTTTTTTTTTTATTCTCCAAACTTGACACTTTGATCTGATATTCTGACACAACAACAGGAGCAGTCATTTTTATCATTTTTTGTTCAAACAGGAACTTCTTTTGCTAAACAGGAACTTTTTTTTGCTAAGCATGGAAGTTATATTTATTTTGCATGTCTTTGGTGCAGATAGTAAAAAAGGGAATTTAATCTGTAATTAATGCTAGGGGGCTTAATTTGCTTTAAACTGATCTTTCTCATCTTAAACATTACATTTTGAAATTATACTTAATACATAAAAAGCTTGTGTGTTTTACTCTCAGTGTAGCTTTCACTATGTTCATTCGCCCAAGTGGTCTTTTTCGGAAAATACTAAAATCAATACGACGAGTGGACTTTATAGATCTATTGGCTGAGCCCTGAAGGTCATGGGCAAAAATCAATTGCGTACACATATTTATACATATTCAAAGCGCGAGCTCATATTCTTCGCGAACGCGAACGACGCCATTTTGTTTCAAGTTGTTGACCTGCCCGTTCAATCCTATATTTAATGGACAATACACGATAACATGTGATGGAAAGTTGGAGAAGGAGACCGTTAAATATTTATTCAGAGAAAGATCTGTGAACGTCTCATCACTTACTGGATTGTGCCCCAATCTGCCATAAAAATATCCATAGAATCAGTCGGAAATCACAGTCAAAAATAATAAACCATGAGAGTTAATACCCTTGAATAGATGAAACGCAAAAATTTCCAATCTTGACTTTTCTCAAAATGAAGTCCTTTTCACTTCATATGACGTTTGGAAGTACTTGTACTTGGCTCTACATTTTATTTGTTTAACAAAATACTCAATTTTCATATCAACTTTAAAACTATAAAACTAGAATGAACATAAATGAGAAATTGAATCGACCATGTCAACCGGGTGTAACTAACTGAAATTTGTACATCTATCTAGATCCAGAGAAAACTAGCGTCCAGACCACCACTCCAGGTCTCGTGGAGGGGGAGACAATACTGGCGACTGTGACGTGATTCGAACCAGTGCTCTCAAATTCTCTCGCTTCCTAGGCGAACGCGTTACCTCTAGGCCATCACCCCACATAAATCATGTCCCTTTTAAAGAGCGAAACGTGGAATAAAACAAGAGTAAAATAAAGTAAGATCTTACATCATTTCGTTCAGTTCTTCCATGCCGTGCACGCTGATGTTAACGTGATGATCTTTTGTTAACCACAGGTTGCGGATGACGGGCGGCGAGCTGTCTACATGCACCGTCACAGCCTCCTCCGCATACACGTCGCGCACGTCATAGGCGCGCACCCAAAAGGTCAAGGTCTCACCGTCCTTGACATCAGGCTGGAAGGTTTTGGTTCCGCTGAGGTCAGGTTCAGCCTGAAAACTGCTGTCTGCTGGGGTGGTGAGGGTGGTGCCCCCTTGACTGTCTTTGCTGTAGGCTGTGGTGAATCTGACGATGCCTGAAATGACCCCATCAAGCGTGACTCAGTTTCCTGTCAGATGTACGTGTTCACCTGCAGCAGGTCCGATTCGCCTGTTCCCGTTCCGCCCACTCTTTCATCATGCCGCCATGATCAGTGGCCTCTTGAGAGTTGGACTCTATCCTGTTTGGCCTACCTACCATTCCTGTTTCACCTGTCCGTCTCTCTCTCTCTCTCTCTCTCTCTCTCTCTCTCTCTCTCTCTCTGTCACACACACACACACACACACACACACACACACAAACACACAAACATACACATACGCGCACGCATACACGCACAGATACACACACGCGCGCACATACACACATGCACGCACACATACGTACGCACGCGCACATGCACGCGTACGCACACACCCACCTACCTGCCCGTCAACGTGTCTGTACATACACAATCTCTGCCAGAAAGCGGTCAGTAGATTTCTGTTGTCAGTCCACAGGTCAGTGGTCTGTCTAATGAACTAGATGTCTGTTATCTACCTACCAATAATTGTTGTCTACCTGTCACACACAGCCTTACCCAGAACGTGGTCACTAGCTGTCCTGTTGTCTGTCTACCTGTCTGTCTACCTGTCTGTCTACCTGTGTGTCACACAGAGACTTACCCAGAACGTGGTCACTAGCTGTCCTGTTGTCTGTCTACCTGTCTGTCTACCTGTGTGTCACACAGAGACTTACCCAGAACGTGGTCACTAGCTGTCCTGTTGTCTGTCTACCTGTCTGTCTACCTGTCTGTCTACCTGTGTGTCACACAGAGACTTACCCAGAACGTGGTCAATGGAGGCCACAGAGCGCTCCCCTTCCCTGTCTTCGTACTCTGTGTCCACCCCGGGTGCACTGCCCACTGCCGCTAACAGATGGTTGTGGAGATGGAACTCGTTGCTATAGCGACCGTTCCACCTCACCCTCACCTCACCCTCCGTCTGCTGCCATCGCCATGACGTCACTTCCGCCGCCGTGGTGACGCGCAGGGGGGAGGTGGGGGTGTTGTAGGTGACGATGGTGGAGGTGGGGTCGGAGAGGAAGACACGTCGGCAGGACTTGTGGTTGGTGGCCTTGTCCACTGCCGTCAGCACCATGGAGAACATGCCAGCCTGCGTCGTGGTGATGGTCACTTCGCTCTGACGGATCGGCAACAGTGACAGGGACAGACATACAGACAGTGAAGGCTGTGGCTGCTTGATGGTGTTTTGCGTATTATGTCCGTCTCTCTCTCTCTCTCTCTCTCTCTCTCGATATATATATATATATATTACTATCATGAGCAAATAATGAGGGATATTAAAAACCACGCACTTCGGTTCTCTAAGGTGCCCAGCGCTAGTCAGTTCTTAATGGTTTCAAGTTAAATCAAGACTGATTTTCGACGCTTCTTCCCCTTCTTCAAGGAAAGTGAAGCCGACCTGTATGGTGTCGTACTGGTGTCAAACCTGTCAATGTTATGTGACTGTGTGCTGTTGTACTAGTGTCAAACCTGTCAATGTTATGTGACTGTGTGCTGTTGTACTAGTGTCAAACCTGTCAATGTTATATGACTGTGTGCTTTTGTACTAGTGTCAAACCTGCCAATGTTATGTGACTGTATGGTGTTGTACTAGTGTCAAACCTGTCAATGTAATGTGACTGTGTGCTGTTGTACTAGTGTCAAACCTGCCAATGTTATGTGACTGTGTGGTGTTGTACTAGTGTCAAACCTGTCAATGTTATGTGACTGTGTGGTGTTGCACTTGTGTCTCACCTGCTAATGTGATGTACTTTGTATTATGATGTACTAATGTCACACCTGCCGGTGTAATATATCTGGTATGGGATGTACTAGCATCTCATCTGTGAATGTTATGTACTTTAGGTGGTGTTGTACCAGTGTCACACCTGCCAATGTTATACATCAGGTATGGTGATGTACTCGTTTCTCACATGCCAGTGTTAATATACCAGGTATGGCGACGGATTATTGTGATAATGATAGACTGGTGGGTCACCTACATATATTACCTAGGTGATGATTAACTGGTGTAAAACATACCTGTGTTATGACATGTACCCAGGGTGATCACTGACTGGTGTGTCACCCACCTGTGTAATGATATGTACCCAGAGTGATGAATGACTGGTGTGTCACCCACCTGTGTAATGACATGTACCCAGGGTGATGACTGACTGGTGTGTCACCCACCTGTGTTATGACGTGTACCCAGGGTGATCACTGACTGGGGTGTCACCCACCTGTGTAATGACGTGTACCCAGGGTGATGACTGACTGGTGTGTCACCCACCTGTGTAATGACATGTACCCAGGGTGATCATTGACTGGTGTGTCACCCACCTGTGTAATGACATGTACCCAGGGTGATCACTGACTGGTGTGTCACCCACCTGTGTTATGACATGTACCCAGGGTGATCACTGACTGGTGTGTCACCCACCTGTGTAATGACATGTACCCAGGGTGATCAGTGACTGGTGTGTCACCCACCTGTGTAATGACATGTACCCAGGGTGATCACTGACTGGTGTGTCACCCACCTGTGTAATGACATGTACCCAGGGTGATCACTGACTGGGGTGTCACCCACCTGTGTAATGACATGTACCCAGGGTGATGACTGACTGGTGTGTGTCACCCACCTGTGTAATGATATGTACCCAGGGTGATGACTGACTGGTGTGTGTCACCCACCTGTGTAATGACATGTACCCAGGGTGATGACTGACAGGTGTGTCACCCACCTGTGTAATGACATGTACCCAGGGTGATCACTGACAGGTGTGTCACCCACCTGTGTAATGACATGTACCCAGGGTGATCACTGACAGGTGTGTCACCCACCTGTGTAATGACATGTACCCAGGGTGATCATTGACTGGTGTGTCACCCACCTGTGTAATGACATGTACCCAGGGTGATGACTGACTGGTGTGTCACCCACCTGTGTAATGACATGTACCCAGGGTGATCACTGACTGGTGTGTCACCCACCTGTGTAACTTCACCCGTGGTGGCGATGGTGCTGTGCGTCAGCTGGCCCCCAGTGTACTGCAGGTGATAGACGTTGTACTTGTAGTGGTCAATGCCGGCATCGTCATCCATCCACCCGCGCCAGGACATCGTCTGTTGGCTCTGTGCACACAGCAGGTCTGTCAGTTTTAACCCCTTTCCTGCTGAAACTGGATACAATGGGATCGATGTGCATGAATCTAAACAGCAGTCTTTACTTTATGCGTGCTTCAAGCTGGTGTAACAGAATGCGGTCCCAATGGAAGAAGTCCAAAATACAGCGTGGTGACTGACATCCTGAGTTTTTTAAGTTCAGTTATGTCACGTCGGGTGGAGGATGACAGTAACACTCATAAATCAGCATTTATTTGGGTATTGGCTGAAACGATTGCTAATTGTTTAAATTGATCTCTCTCTCTCTCTCTCTCTCTCTCTCTCTCTCTCTCTCTCTCACACACACACACACACACACACACACACACACACACACACACACACAGGAAGACAGAGAGAGGAAAAGAGAGAATACTGCCACTACAGTATAGTGCAGTTCTTTCAGACAACTGCAGAGAGAGGGGGGAGGGAGAGAGACAGACAGACAGACTAGAGAGAGATAGAAAGATACAGAAAGGAGCGAGAGAGAGACAGACAGACAGACGGAGATGTCACAATTACTCACAGATGTAGTGACGTCACTGAGAATCAGCATGGAGGCCTGGCAATCATCTGAGTCGGTACAGTGGTAAGGATTGACTATGTCAAAGTGTAACTGTCCCAACAAACATCACAGCCATCTGTCATATTTTAACAACGACGACGATGATAACGACGACAACAATCACAACAACAACGATGATAATAATAAAACTAATAATGATGATACCACTACTATGGTTCCCAAATGAGGATTGTCATAGCCGGGGGCTGTGGCGGGGCTAAGCTCCCACCACCTAAATAAAGTGCTCCCATACGGCGTGCGTCTCAAACAGCCTCTGAGAGCCAAGCCCAACTCCTGGCCTGCCCGTGTGGCTTAGCCTCTAAGCCCGGCGGAACTGCTTTTACTGACAGGAGAAGGGGCGAAAGGCGGGTCTCTGGCGCCTCAAAACCAGATGCTGCGGGCAGATGGAGCTCGTCAGCCTGGGAGAGCAGTCCATCTAGGGGAAGGAAAATCCTGATTCCAAACCCCTGCTGCATTGCGGCATACCCGGTCACGGGTAAGGCTTCGGGAGTAAACCCTGAAGAAAAATCCGGAGTTGGAGCCCCTAAGGCGGTTGGACGTCGCATTGACCTTCTTTCGGCAGCTCCTGCAGCCAAACTGGTGCCGAACGTATCGCTCTGCGTTCCTTCTGGACTACATCGGTGAGGCCGAGAGGGGGATTCTGACGACTGGGCAACCCAGGATCTCCATAAACTTCGCCCAGGCTCGCGTCCTGGAGAGGTCACTTCAGTGCTGCTGTCCCCAGCGACAGGAACAACACGGGAGGCAGCAGTTACGAGTTATAAGCTAGGACTGATTGGCGTAGGTCAAGGCGCTACAGGCTGCCTCCGACAGACTACCATCGTAGTCCCTCTGGTCAGCTACCGCCAGCTCCAAGCTGGGCAGCCCCCAGCCAATAAGGTGCTGACCCGCCACAGTCTGCCTGCTTCAATGGGTGCTTGGAGCTTGGGAAAAGACCGACAAGCAGACTGAAACCCTGCACCAGGCAAAAAACGAAAAAACAAAACAAAAACTACCCATTTTGCTGTTACCAAGCTGGAATGTCAGGACAATGTGTCCTGGCCTCTCAAATGATTCACAACATGTCGATGATTCCAGGAAAACAGCCGCCATCATCGACCGTGAGCTCACAAGGCTCAACATCGACATTGCCGCACTACAGGAAACAAGACTTTCCTTAAGCGGCAGCCATAAGGAACATAACTACACGTTCTTCTGGCAGGGCTAGGAACTTCAAGAGACAAGACTGCATGGCGTTGGATTCGCCGTGAGGAGCTCTCTACTGTCCTCTGTGGAACCGCCATACAGTGGCACAGCCTACATCCTCGCCATCTGCCTGTCAACCACTTCTGGCCCAGTGAACCTTCTGAGCATCTATCCTTCCACACTCTGCTCTTCTGCGGAGACCAAGGACCAGTTCTACGAGAGCTTGATACCAGCATCCGAGACATCCCTGCCACAGAACAGCTGTACCTTCTTGGCGACTTTTATGCCCGAGTGGGTTCTGACCACGACTCCTGGCCCAGCTGCATTGGCCACTTCGTTATTGGCAAGCTGAACGATAACGGGCAGAAGCTCCTAGAGCTTTGCTCCTACCACAACCTCTGCATAACAAACACGTTCTTCTCCACCTAGCCACACCACCGAACTTCCTGGCGACACCCCAGATCCTGCCACTGGCACCAACTGGACCTCATCATCACTCGAAGGCCCTCGCTGAACTGAGTACTCATCACACGTAGTTTTCACAGTGCTGAGTGCGACACCGACCACTCCCTGGTTGGCTGCAAAGTCTGCCTCCAACCAAAACGGATCCACCACTCAAAGCAAAAGGGTCGGCCTCGCATCAACACTGCCAGAACAGCAATCCTAAACCTGTGCAACTGCTTCGCCAACTCCATCGCGGATGCCCTCAAAGACTGCCCTGCCGGCAGTGCTGAATCACATCCGTGACGCCATCTACAACTCAGCCACAGATACCTACGGCAAAAGAGAGAGGCAGAATCCAGATTGGTTTGAAGATAGTATTGTTGTCCTGGAACCAGCAATAGAGGCCAAAAGAGTGCCGCTCATTAACCACAGAGGAAGCCTTTTAAAAAGGCACACGCCGCACTCAAGAAGGCCAGAAATGACAGTAAACCGATCGCCAGACGACTACTGGCTGAACCTCTGTCACAACATCCAACTTTCCGCCGACTGTGGCAACACCCCTGGCATGTACGATGGTATGGAAAAAGCCTTCAGCCCATGCGTAAACAAGATCGCACCACTGAAGTCAGCTTCCGGCACCATTATGACAGACCGAAGCAAGCAGGTAGAGAGATGGGCGGAACACTACCAGGAGCTCTATTCAAGAGAAAACATTGTTGCAGACGCAGCATTGGAGAGCAACCCCAACCTCCCTGTCATGGAAGAACTCGACATCCCGCCCTCTGAAGAGGAACTCAGCAAGGTCATCGACTCTCTCGCCTGAGGCAAAGCTCCAAGAAAAGATGGCATCCAGCTTGAAGTCATCAAAGCTCGAAAAAGGACCGTGCTACTCCACCACCTGCACCAGCTGCTACTGCAGTGCTGGGAAGTAGATGCGTGACCCCAACATTATCACTCTTTACAAGAACAAGAGTGATCGCAGCGACTGCAACAACTACCTCGGAATCTCCCTCCTCAGTATCACTGGGAAAGCCTTTGCCCGTATAGTCCTGAGCAGACTGCAGCCACTTGCTGAACGCGTATACCCTGAGGCACAGTGCGGATTCAGAGCTGGAAGATCAACAATCGACATGGTCTTCTCCTGGCGACAGCTGCAGGAGACATGCCTGGTGCAGAGACAGCCATATATGTCGCATTCATCGACCTGGCCAGCAGAAAAGGCCTCTTCACATTGCTACAGCAGATTGGATGTCCCCCAAAGCTCCTGAGGATGATCACGTCTTTTCATGAAGACATGCATGGCACCGTTCAGCATGATGGATGTTCCTCTGATCCATTCCCAATCACGAGCAGGGTGAAGCAATGCTGTGTGATGGCCCCAACACTCTTCGGCGTCTTCTTCTCACTGCTGCTATCCTATGCCTTCAGCCAGTTGGAGGACGGAGTGTACCTCCACACCAGAAGCGATGGCAGTCTCTTCAACCTGGGCAGCCTTCACGCTAAAACCAACGTGCGACAGGTTCTCATGCGCGAGATGCTTTTCGCAGACGACGCAGCTCTGACAACTCAATATGAGGAGGCACTCCAGTGACTCATCAACCGCATCGCCCAAGGATGCATAGAGTTTGGCTTGACAATCAGCCCGAAGAAGACTAACGTCATGGGCCAGGACGTGACCAGCACCCCAAGCATCTCAATTGGTGACTTCACACTCGAGGTCGTGGAGGACTTCACATACCACGGCTCCACCATCTCCAGTAGCCTCTCCCTGGACGCTGAACTCAACAAGGGGATTGGCAAAGCAGCTACTGCCATGGCCCGCCTGGCAAAGAGGGTTTGGGACAATCCCATGCTGACCATCAACACAAGAATGCAGGTGTACCAAGCCTGTGTGCTCAGCACTCTGCTCTACGGCAGCGAGACATGGACTCCCTACTCTCGCCAAGAACGCAGACAACACATTTCACCTGCGCAACCTCAGGAGAATTCTGGGCATCACGTGGCAAGATCATGTACCAAA
The DNA here is from genome assembly GCF_041734735.1 of Babylonia areolata. Lineage (NCBI taxonomy): Eukaryota > Metazoa > Mollusca > Gastropoda > Neogastropoda > Buccinidae > Babylonia > Babylonia areolata. The sequence goes on along the minus strand of NC_134899.1, from coordinate 44,345,098 downwards.
TAAGAAAGTCCTTGACCAGGCAGGCATCTCCAGTATGTTTGCACCCCTGACCCGGCGCTCGGCCACGTCAGACGAATTGATGACGGGCGAATTCCCAAGGAAATCCTTTATGGTGAGCTCGCCACTGGATCCAGACCCGCAGGAAGACCTGTCCGACGCTACAGGGACGTCTGCAAACGAGACATGAGGGCAGGCGACACGGACCCAGCAGGCTGGGAGGCGGTGGCTGAAGACCGCAACAGCTGGATAAGGACCGTGAAGGTATGTGTCTAGAGGAGCGAGGAGAAGAGAGAACAGCACTGGGAAGAGGGAAGAGAGTGCAGACGGCAGAGGGCAGAATCCGTACCCTCTGAGCCAGGCGTGACTTTCACCTGCCACAACTCCAACAGAGCCTGCCGGTCCAGAATCGGACTGTACAGCCACAGCAGGTGCTGCAACTCAACAACTTGACTTAACCAGGCGCAGAGTTCCATTGTCTCCCGAGACAGACGGATGCCAACAACTACTACTATGCAGCACAGTTCCAGTTCTTTCATAAGATATACTACGCGCATTCACACACACACACACACACACACACACACACACACACACACACACACACACACACACAGGTACACACACACACACACACACACACACACACACACACACACACACACACACAGAGTGTTGGAAGTGTCAGTGTAGTAAAGTGTCTACAGACAATTGCTGTACCAGAAAGAAGTGTTGGAAGTGTCAGTGTAGTAAAGTGTCTACAGACAGCTGCTGTACCGGAAAGAAGTGTTGGAAGTGTCAGTGTAGTAAAGTGTTACAGACAGCTGCTGTACCGGAAAGAAGTGTTAGAAGTGTCAGTGTAGTAAAGTGTCTACAGACAGCTGCTGTACCTGAAAGGAGTGCTGGAAGTGTCAGTGTAGTAAAGTGTCTACAGACAGCTGCTGTACCGGAAAGAAGTGCTGGAAGTGTCAGTGTAATAAAGTGTCTACAGATAGCTGCTGTACCTGGAAGGGGTGAATGGTGGAAGTGCCAGTGTAGTAATGGGTCTCCAGGCTGCCTGTCTCCTTGTTCTGGACCTTGACGAAGCCCCCGTTGTCGGCCTGAAAGGTGAAGTCCAGTCTGCACAGCAAGATAATTGTCTGTTCACACTCACGAACGTGGACACAGACGAAGCACACACAAAATCACTGGGTGAATTGATTCCATGGAATCGCATCGTATTGAAAAAAGAAGGTAAAATGTCATGTAGCGTTTTACGGCTATTGGGCAGTGAATTCATGTTCACTGTGTACGGGGTTTGGCAACGGAAGGCGGGGCCTAATCCTGTCCTTCCACCGCTTTTACCTTCAGAGCACTCCACACCACATCACAGTATACCATACCAAACCATATTACATCATGCCACACCATACCACCACACACCACACCACATCACAGTATACCATACCAAACCATATTACATCATGCCACACCATACCACCACACACCACACCACATCACAGTATACCATACCAAACCATATTACATCATGCCACACCATACCACCACACACCACACCACATCACAGTACACCATACCAAACCATATTACATCATGCCACACCATACCACCACACACCACACCACATCACAGTATACCATACCAAACCATATTACACCATGCCACACCATACCACCACACACCACACCACGTCACAGTACACCATACCAAACCATATTACATCATGCCACACCATACCACCACGCACCACACCACATCACAGTACACCATACCAAACCATATTACACCATGCCACACCATACCACCACACACCACACCACATCACACACTGCACTAAACACCACACAATACCATTCCATACCACTCACACCACACTCTACTACACATCTCACCACACCACAACTACACCACACCACAATTACACCACACTACACAAAACCATATCAAAACACACCACACCACACTACAACACGCCATATATCACAACCAAACAGCGCCATACCAAATCGTACCACAATCACACCACACCACACCACACCACAACCATACCACACCACACCACACCACAACCACAACCACACCCACACCCACACACCACAACCGTACCAGACCAGACCACACCACACTCCAACCCCATTACACCACACCACAACCACAACCACAACCACACCACAGCCACACCACACCATATCCACACTACACCACAACAAGTCTAATATCATCATCTTAGATGAGCAGACTATGAATAAATAAACGAAACGATAAACGAAACCACAACAACAAACACACCCACACCCAACCGTACCACACCACACCACACCACACCACACCACAACCACAAACACACCCACACCCAACCGTACCACACCACACCACCCCACCCCACACCACAACCACAAACACACCCACACCCAACCGTACCACACCACACCACACCACACCACACCACACCACAACCACAAACACACCCACACCCAACCGTACCACACCACACCACACCACACCACACCACAACCACAAACACACCCACACCCAACCGTACCACACCACACCACCCCACCCCACACCACAACCACAAACACACCCACACCCAACCGTACCACACCACACCACACCACACCACACCACACCACAACCACAAACACACCCACACCCAACCGTACCACACCACACCACACCACACCACACCACACCACAACCACAAACACACCCACACCCAACCGTACCACACCACACCACACCATAACCACAAACACACCCACACCCAACCGTACCACACCACACCACACCACAACCACAACCACAAACACATCCACACCCAACCGTACCACACCACACCACACCACACCACAACCACAACCACAAACACACCCACACCCACACCCAACCGTACCAGACCAGACCACAACCACAAACACACCCACAAACACACCCACACCCAACCGTACCACACCACACCACAACCACAAACACACCCACAAACACACCCACACCCAACCGTACCACACCACACCACAACCACAAACACACCCACAAACACACCCACACCCAACCGTACCAGACCAGACCACACCACAGCACACCACAACCACAAACACACCCACACCCAACCGTACCACACCACTCCACACCACCCCACACCACGTGACCTGTGTCCGTGCTGAAAGGGAAACTGCAGGCTGGAGGCCAGGTGAGCACTTGACAGATAGTCCTGGCAGGTGAACATGTTCCGTTCCGGGACGTACTGGCTGGCCCCTCCACACGTCATGGTCAGTGGGGACCCCAGACTCCACCCACCTGTCCGCATGGCCATGGGTGTTGAGGGTGTAATTAACCAACGCCGCTAAAAACGCAGCCATCCAGAACAGCTCACCTTCCCAGACATGCATGGTAAAGAAAGAGAGACAGAGGGGGGTGGAAGCAAGCCAAATGCCATGAAAAAAAAAGAGACAGAAAAAGAAAAGGAGAGAGACAGAGATAGGCACACAGAGAGAAAGTGAGAGAGAGAGAGAGAGAGAGAGAGAGAGAGAGAGAGAGAGAGAGAGAGAGAGAGAGAGAGAGAGAGCGTCAGAAACAGAGACTCACTGCTGTCTTTTGACTCCAGAACAATCTTTCCACCAGTGACGCCGATCTTGGCATCAGTCACAAAAGCATGGTACGCAGGTGCGTTGGGGATGAACTGGGTTTCCATCTTCAACATAAAGAAGTCTGTTGGTTTCTAGTTTTGCCTTGAAACAAAAGAGATAAAATAAAAGCATCCATGCAACAACATATGATATTGAAATAATAATAATAATAATATATGTAAAAAAAAAAAAAGGGGGGGGGGGGGGCGCGGGGGGGGGACCAGTGCATGTCTGCATGTTTAGTTAGGCAACACTATGATGGACAGGAAAAAAATCAAACACTGTGTGGACTGGACCCTGTAAACATACATGTCAAACTGGTCAGATTGTATAATTCTTTATCGGTGTTTCAGTGTCTCAGGATTTTCGATTGACTGATTGATCATTTGTCAGTACCGCAATGGCCGTAACGTAAACTACTTTGTTGTTGTTGTTGGCGTCCGTCTGTCTCGGGAGACAATGGAACTCTGCGCCTGGTTCAGTCAAGTTGCTGAGTTGCGGCGTCTGCTGTGGCTGTACAGTCCGATTCTGGATAGGCAGGCTCTGTTGCAGCTGTCGCAGGTGAAAGTCGCGCCCTGTGACTCAGGGGGTACGGATTCTGCCCTCTGCCGTCTGCACTCGCTTCCCTCTTCCCAGTGCTGTTCTCTCTTCTCCTCGCTCCTCTAGACACATACCTTCACGGTCCTTATCCAGCTGTTGCGGTCTTCAGCCACCGCCTCCAAGCCTGCTGGGTCCGTGTCGCCTGCCCTCATGTCTCGTTTGCAGACGTCCCTGTAGCGTCGGACAGGTCTTCCTGCGGGTCTGGATCCAGTGGCGAGCTCACCATAAAGGATGTCCTTGGGAATTCGCCTGCCATCCATTCGTCTGACGTCGCCGAGCCACAGCAGACGGCGCTGGGTCAGGAGTACAAACATGCTGGAGATGCTTGCCTGGTCAAGGACTTTCTTAGAATTCTTCTGAGGTTGCGCAGGTGAAATGTTTTGAGCCTGCGTTCTTGGCGAGAGTAGAGGGTCCATGTCTCGCTGCCGTAGAGCAGAGTGCTGAGCACACAGGTTAGGTACCCCTGCATTCTTGTGTTGATGGTCAACATGGGATTGTCCCAAACCCTCTTTGCCAGGCGGGCCATGGCAGTAGCTGCTTTGCCAATCCCCTTGTTGAGTTCGGCGTCCAGGGAGAGGCTACTGGAGATGGTGGAGCCGTGGTATGTGAAGTCCTCCACGACCTCGAGTGTGAAGTCACCAATTGAGATGCTTGGGGTGCTGGTCACGTCCTGGCCCATGACGTTAGTCTTCTTCGGGCTGATTGTCAAGCCAAACTCTATGCATTCTTGGGTGAAGCGGTTGATGAGTCGCTGGAGTGCCTCCTCATATTGAGTTGTCAGAGCTGCGTCGTCTGCGAAAAGCATCTCGCGCATGAGAACCTGTCGCACGTTGGTTTTAGCGTGAAGGCGGGCCAGGTTGTAGAGACTGCCATCGGTTCTGGTGTGGAGGTACACTCCGTCCTCCAACTGGCTGAAGGCATAGGACAGCAGCAGTAAGAAGAAGACGCCGAAGAGTGTTGGGGCCATCACACAGCATTGCTTCACCCTGCTCGTGATTGGGAATGGATCAGAGGAACATCCATCATGCTGAACGGTGCCATGCATGTCTTCATGAAAAGACGTGATCACCCTCAGGAGCTTGGGGGGACATCCAATCTTCTGTAGCAATGTGAAGAGGGTTTTTCTGCTGACCAGGTCGAAGGCCTTGTCAGGTCGATGAATGTGACATATAGTGGCCGTCTCTGCTCCCGGTATTTCTCCTGCAGCTGTCGCAAGGAGAAGACCATGTCGATTGTTGATCTTCCAGCTCTGAATCCGCACTGTGCCTCAGGGTATACGCGTTCAGCAAGTGGCTGCAGTCTGCTCAGGACTACACGGGCAAAGGCTTTCCCAACGATATCGAGGAGGGAGATTCCGAGGTAGTTGTTGCAGTCGCTGCGATCACCCTTTTCTTGTACAGAGTGATGATGTTGGCGTCACGCATCTCCTGGGGTACAGTCCCTTCTTCCAAGCACTGCAGCAGCAGCTGGTGCAGGTGGTGGAGTAGCACGGTCCTTTTTCCAGCCTTGATGACTACAAGTGGGATGCCATCTTTTCCTGGAGCTTTGCCACAGGCGAGAGAGTCGATGGCCTTGCTGAGTTGCTCTTCAGAAAGGGGGTGGGGGGGAAGTCGAGTTCTTCCATGACAGCGAGGTTGGGGGTGCTCTCCACTGATGCGTCTGCAACAATGTTCTCTCTTGAATAGAGCTCCTGTTAGCGTTCCACCCATCTCTTTACCTGTTATTCATTTCATATACTTTTTTTTTTACAAATTATTATTTATTTGATTGATTGATTGGTTAGTTGGTTGTTTGTTTGACTGACTGAATGAATGAATGATTGATTGATTGATCGACTGATTTACTGACTGATTGATTGATTGACATCTTTATCGATTTAGTTGGCGGGTGCCCCGGTCAGGTGTGTCACCTTGTAGTAGAGCTGGTCAGGGCTGAGGATGTTGGTCCACATGTCGTTCTGGGTCTGGCTGGGTCCCTGGTTGACGTCTGGCGGAGCGATGACTGTGCTGCCGTCAGCAGTCAGCAGTTTCACTTCGTTGAACACGATGCTCGGTCCGGCCGTCACTGCCAAAGTCAAGCTGAGTCATGTCAAACGCTTCATTTATGAAAGGTAATTGAGAGCAAGGAACACGCTTTTTAAATCAAATTCTTTGTTGGCGAAGGTTGTACATTAGTTAGGAACATGCCTTTATTCACATCCAGCCCTCGCCCCACAGAGGGGCTAAAGAGAAGAATTAACTTCTAAACAGAACAACGGGGGCAACAGCCGAGTGGTTGAAGCGTTGGACTTCCAACCTGAGGGCCCCGGGTTCGAATCTCGGTGACAGCGCCAGGTGGGTGAAGGGTGAAGATTTTTCCGATCTCCCAGGTCAACATATGGGCAGACCTGCTAGTGCCTGAACCCCCTTCGTGTGTATACGCAAGCAGAAGATTAAATACACACGTTAAAGATCCTGTAATCCATATCAGCGTTCGGTGGGTTATGGAAACAAGAACATACCCAGCATGCACGCTCCCGAAAGCGGAGTATGGCTGCCTACATGGCGGGGTAAAAACGGTCATACACTAAAAGCCCACTCGAGTACATACGAGTGAACGTGGGAGTTGCAGCCCACAAACGCAGAAGAAGAAGAAACAAAAGAAAAACGGAAAACGAAAAACGAACAAAACACAACGAAAACACACACATCACTGTAGTAGCCTCCATTTTTTTCCTATTTCGTGACAGTCATGCATACGTGCCCATGACAAGTGCCCACTATGTGACTAGTTGTGGGGTAGATTTGCCCATTACACAAGAGTAATCGTGGGGATTGAAGTACCCATTTCACGCGTCAATGAGAAGCGGAAGTGCCCATTACGCGACCGTCAGTGGAGGTGTAAGTGCCCATTACATTATTAGCATTGCGGGGTGTAAGTGCCCGGTACATGACTAGAATTGAGAGGTGTAAGTGCCCATTACATGACTAGTATTGTGGGATGTGAGAGCCCGGTATATGACTAGAATTGAGGGGTGTAAGTGCCCATTACATGACCAGACTAGAACTGCGAGGTGTAAGTGCCCATTACATGACTAGAATTGCGGGGTGGAGGTGCCCATTACACGACCTGAATTGAGGGGTGAAAGTGTCCAATACATGACTAGAATTAAGAGGTGGAAGTGCCCATTACATGACTAGAATTGAGGGGTGGAATGTCCATTACATGACCAGAATTTCGGGATGGAAGTGCCCATTACATGACAAGAATTGAGGGGTGTAAGTGTCTATTACATGACCAGACTAGAATTGAGGGGTTAAAGTGCCCATTACATGACTAGAATTGTGGGCTGTAAGTGCCTATTACATGACTAGAATTGTGGGCTGTAAGTGCCTATTACATGACTAGAATTGTGGTGTGGAAGTGCTCATTACATGACTAGAATTGTGGCGTGGAAGTGCACATTACATGACTGGAATTACGGGGTGTAAATGCCCATGACATGACTAGAATTGTGGTGTGGAAGTGTCCATTACACGAATGTCGGTGGAGGTGGATGTGCCCATTACATGACTAGAATTGAGGGGTGGAAGTGTCCACTACATGACTAGAATTGTGGTGTGGAAGTGCCCATTATATGACTAGCATTGAGGGGTCTAAGTGCCCATTATATGACAAGAACTGAGAGCCCATTACATGACTAGATGTGAGAGCCCATTACATGACTAGAATTCAGGGGTGTGAATGCCCATGACCTGATTTGAGGGGTGGAACTGCGCATTACATGACTAGAATTGCGGGGTGTAAGTGCCCATTACATTACTAGAATTGAGGGGTGTACGTGCCCATTACATTACTACAATTGAAGGATGGAAGTGCCCATTACATGACTAGAATTGAGGGGTGGAAGTACGCATCATATGACTAGAATTGAGGTGTTTAAGTGCCCGTTACATGACAAGAATTGAGGGGTGGAAGTGCCCATTATATGACGAGAATTGATGGATGTGAGTGCCCATTATATTACAACAAATCAGGGGTGTGAGTGCCCGTTACATGACTAGAATTACGGGGTGTAAGTGCCCATTACATTACTAGAATTGGTGGGTTTACGTGCCCATTACATTACTAGAATTGAGGGGTGTACGTGCACATTACAATACTAGAATTGACGGATGGAAGTACCCATTACATGACTAGAATTGAGGGGTGGAAGTGCCCATTACATGACTAGAATTGATGTGTTTAAATGCCCCTTACATGACTAGAATTATGGGGGCGGGGTTAAGTGCCCCTTACATGACCAAAATTAAGGGGGTTAAGTGCCCATTCCATGACTGGAATTGTGGTATTGAAGTGCCCTTTTTATGACGAATTGTGGTGTGGAAGTGACCTTTACATGACTAGAATTGTGGTGTGGTGTGGAAGTGCCCGTTGCATGACTAGTATTGTGGAGTGTAAGTGTCCATTACATGGCCAGAATTTCGGGGTGGAAGTGTCCAATACATGACTAGAATTGAGTGGTGGAAGTGCCCATTATATGACGAGAATTGAGGGATGTGAGTGCCCATTACATGACCTGAGTTGAGTAGTGGAAGTGCCCATTACATGACTGAAATTGAGTGATGGAAGTTCCCATTATATGACGAGAATTGAGGGGTGTGAGTGCCCATTACATGACCTGAATTGAGGAGTGGAACTGCCCATTACATGACTAGAATTGCGGGGTGTAAGTGCCCATTACATTACTAGAATTGAGGGGTGGAAGTGCCCATCACATTACTAGAATTGTGGTGTTTAAGTGCCCATCACATGACTAGAATTGAGGGGTGTAAGTGCCCATTACATGACCAGACTAGAATTGAGCGGTTTAAATGCCCATTACATGAATAGAATTACGGGGGGTGGAGTGGGGGGGTAAGTGCCCAATACATGACTAGACTTGTGGTGTAGAAGTACCCATTACATGACTGGAATTGTGGTGTTGAATTGAAGTGCCCTTTACATGACTAGAATTGTGGGGCGTAAATGCCCACTACATGACTAGAAATGTGGTGTTGAAGCGCCTTTTACATGTCTAGAATTGAGGGGTGTAAGTACCCATTACGTGACTAGATTAGAATTGAGGGGTGGAAGTACCCATTACATGACTAGAATTGAGGGGTGGAAGTGCCCATTACATGACTAGAATTGTGGTGTGGAAGTGCCCGTTACATGACTAGAATTGAGTGGTGGAAGTGCTTATTACTTGACTAGACTTGTGGTCTAGACGTGCCCTTTACATGACTAGAAATGTGATGTGGAAGTGCCCATTACATGACTAGAATTGTGGGGCGTAAGTGCCCATTACATGACTAGAATGTGGTGTTGAAGTGCCTATTACACGACTGTTGGTGGAGGTGGAAGTGCCCATTATATGACCAGAATTGCAGGGTAGAAGTGTCCATTACATGACCAGAATTGCGGGTTAGAAGTGCTCATTACATGACATCGAGTGTGGGGATGGAAGTATCCATTTAATACGTCATTTAGAAGCGGAAGTGCCCATTCAACAGGTTGACTACAGATAACTGCAGATCAAAACGTCTGTGGAAAGGAACACTCATCATCATTATAGGATTCACAATAATCATCATCATCATCCTCATCATCCTCATCATTATCATCAACATCATCATCACTACCACTGCCACCACCATCATCACCATCATTACCACCACCACTACCATCGACATCATCAACATCACCACCATCATCATCATCACCACCACCATCAGCAGCAGCAGCACCACCAGCACCACCATCATCAACATCACCATCACCATCACCCCCACCATCAACACCACCATCATCTAAAACACCACCACCATCACCATCATCATCACCACCACCATCACCGTCATCATCACCATAATCATCATCATCACCATCACCGTCACCACCATCACCATCTCATGGAGGACAAGGACAGTGATAAAACACAGACGTACTGGTCTGACAGTGTTTTCCAGAGAAGCCCGAGGTGCAGGAACACTGGGAAGCCAGTTCGTTGGCACAGGTTCCAGGGTAGCACCTCGTGCTGTCCGACCGCCATGAGCAGGCCTCTGGGGACACACACCTTCGTCATCGTCACTGTCCTCATCACCACTACCATCATCATCATCATCGTTATCGTCACCACCGTCCTCACCACAACCATCACCATCATCATTATCATCGTCATCAACACCGTTGTCATCGTCACCACCGTCCTCGCCACCACTACCATTATCATCATCATCGTCATCTTCATCATCATTGTCATCGTTGTCATCGTCGTCGTCGTCGTCGTCGTCGTTGTCAACGATGTCCATCACACAGTCTTCGTCATTTCCCCGTGTCCAAAACCTGTCCTCTTCTTCCTCGTTGTCTTATTATCGTTGATTAACTCCCTTGTGAAAGTCTTTGTACAATCACCATCACATTCAGTCACGACCACAGAGTGCTTTGTAACTGTCAATACTTTGTCAACACACGTCGTGGTACAATCATCATAACCATAGAGTCCTTTTTAAAATCCCTTGTAAAAGTCATAACCACTGAGTCCTTCATAAAATCCCTTGTAAAAGTCATAACTACATAATCCGTCCTTAAGTTCGCTGTGAAAGTCATAACCACGCGTCCTTTATAACTGTCAAATGTTTCTCCAAAGTTTGACTGGACAATCAAACTGAGCGTCTAGTCATTCGGACGATACGATAAAACGAGGTCCCGTGCGAACCACACACATGGCGCACTGAAAAAATAACCCATGGCAAAGAAAGTGTTGTCCTCTGGCAAATTCTGAAGAAGAAATCCCCTCTGATAGGTACACAATTATATTTGCATGCACTCAAGGCTCCCAAAGCGCGTTGGGTTATGCTGCTGGTCAGGCGTCTCTCTTGCACATGGATGGGGTGTCCAAACGCAAAGACACCTTGACAAACTGAAACTGTCAACACATATCAGCAATCAACAAATCATCAAAATCATCACCATCATTGTCACCGCCAGCAAAAACAAAAACTGCACCAGCAAGGACTAGAGCAACAAACGAAGTAGCAAGACAGGCATGAATTGCATTGATATAAAGCTGATCTCATTATACATGCCAGACATTGGTCTACTCTGGATAGCAATGACAATGCTCATTAAAAACTGGAACAGCAGTCACTTTGTGGACTATAAAGGAACAAAGTGGCAGACAAATTAGGGAAACAAAATGTAACAAGAAAAGTATCAGAAAAAAACTGTGATGGTGGTTGCCCACGAGATGAGTTCTTTATTTGAGATGTTGCAAAAGGATCATGTTAAAAGAGAAACTTAAGACTACCCAAAAAATAATTTCAAGCTTGGTTTAAAAGCTCCGGTTAAACTCGTTGAAAATCTGATATTCTGAAAATTTGATACGCCAATATTCTTTTAAGATTCAATGCCCCATCACAAATGCTTTGTATGCATTAGCATTGTCACTGTGAAATCCACTCGTATTCATTAATAAGCGAACACTTTCCCTTTTGTAAATGCTATTCTCCGATCTGAAAAAAATTAATCTGCTTAGCAGACTTTTGCAGTTCACTGCTGTTGCTGACATTGTCACTGGTCCCTCTTACACATACACACACACGCGTGCGCGCTATCACCCAGGGTCAACAGACTTTCAGTCAAATCAATAAAATCAAAGCAAACCACAAACCGCTGTCACAACAGCAGCAGACACAACAGACAACAGCCTGACCCAACAAAGGGGAGAGAGGTAAAACGTACGGTTGCAGAGTCTCTTGTCAGAAGAGGCCACATAGGCGCGATGACCCGCCACCTCCTGAACCACGCCCTCACACCGCGCACAGGTCTGGTCCCAACTGGTGGTGCACTTCTCCATGTCACAGTGAGCGATGGCACTGCACACTGCACATCGTCTTCATCGTCATCATCACCATCATCTTCTTCTTCTTCTTCATATTCATCATCATCACCATCATCATCTCCATCATCATCATATTCATCATCATCATTACTACACTCAGATGTGACTCCCTGACATAAAGCACTTTGCTATGTCACAGTGAGTGATGGCACTGCAAACTGCACATCGTCAACATCAGCAGCAGCATCACTGCACACAGATCTGATCCCCTGACTCGACGCAATTTTCTGTGTCACAATGTGTAACAGTACTGGACACTGTTCATCAACATATTCAGCAGCAGCAACAACAACAGCAGCAGCAGGACATGGTATATGTGTCTGGTCTGTAGACGTTGTGCATATTTCTGTGTCACAGTGAACGAAGGCATTGGCATCACTTTGGTGTGTCATCCACTTTTATACCACTTATACATGAACTACTGTTTCGGAGCTCGTGGCCAAAAAGACCCCCATAGTCCCCTGTCCTGTGCCTTTTGTCTCTCTGGCTACAGGTAAGGCCCATCTCCGTGGTGTCTGCCTGGAGGTATCTGCACCGGGTGTTTCTCGATCGGCCTTTCTTTCTCTTCCCTTGGAGGTTCTGTCAGGGAATGTCTGGTGATGAGTGGCACTGGCTTCATTATCATGTGCCTATCCATCCCCATCTTCTTCCAGTTTTGCTTTCGGCTGGCAGTTGTTTTGTCTTTTTCCGCAGGTTGATGTTGCTGATCTTGTCAGGCCAGTGGACGTGGAAGATTCTTCTCAGACAGCTGTTGATGAATATCTGCACACTGGTGAAGGTAGCGTTTGTCATCCTTCATGTCTCGGTATCATACAGCAGCTCTGTCATCATGTGAGAATTGAAAAGCTGGGTTTTAGTTTGTTTTGACAGCACTTTGGATCTCCGGGTATTCTTGAGTTGCATAAAGGCTGACTCTGGCCTTGGCAATCCTTGCTTTGACGTCTACATCTGTGTCACCCTGCTTGTCGATGTTGTTTCCAAAATACGTAAATGATTCCACTTCTTTCAGTGCTTTATCTTCGAGTGTGACTGACTCAACACTGTTTCAATTCATTCACCTGATCTTTGCCCTCTCCTTATAGATACTGTGGCCTACTTGTTATGTGGTGTCCGCTAGTAATGTGGTCTTGTCCTGTGTATACTGGGGGTTGATGGACAGTAGGAAAAGATCAGTAACAAAGTCCAGGTCACCAAGCTGCTTCCATAGTGCCAGTTGGACTCCGTTTTAATGTGTTGAACGGATGTCTTCATAATCTGACAAGTATGAAGAGGAACGGAGACAGGAGACATTCTTGAATCACACCAGGCCTGACCTACAAGTTTGTGGTGAACTGTGAACCGTGGATGACCGTCATTCACTCCAGGGATTGCTCTACGATGATACAGAGGGTGGCAGTCTGGTCCGCACGTGATCACCTTTTCCGGAATCCTGCTTGCTGGTCTCTGAACTGGGGGTCGACCACGCCTTTCATTCGTTCTGGAGTAAACCTGATGAAATTCTTCCCTGGAACTGACGGCAGGGTGATTCCTCTGTGATTGGAGTTCATTGTTACACCATGAACCGCTTTACCATCTCGTTCACTGTTACTTCACTGACCGATACGTGAAGAACTATTATACACATGACATGACCTTCAGAGTTCAACGATCAATAGATCTACTGTCACAAATATGACCTTCATCTAACAGTCCATACAGTCAGTATTGTTATAGATGTGGCCATCAGCTCACAGTTTTTACAGTCACTTCTGGTGCACACACATAACCGTCGAATCAGATGGTCAGTTGATCCACAATTACACACACAGCCACAAGGTCAGAGTTCAGGTAATCAGTTCTCAGCCAGTCACAGCCATGAGGTCCTAGTTATGACAATAATGTTGCTACACAAAAAGCCAATCGCTAACAGTTCGTACAGTGGGACTGTCACAGACATGACACCTTGATCAGAATTCAGTCACCCAATAGTGTCACACATATGACCATCAAGTCAGAGTTCAGACAGTCAGTGGATGTGCTATTACAGACGTAAGCATCAAATCAGAGTTTAGAAAGTCATTACTGTCACTGAAATACACATCAGCTCGTAGCTGGGATACAAAACATTATTGAGCACAAGAGACAGAAGTTTATGAAGCATCCTCTTACAACAGTATGTGCACAGAACTGGCTCACAGTCACTCACTCTTGCAGACGCCACCGCCGCTGTAGAAGCCAGTCTTGGTGCACGTGCACGTCTGCGCGGAAGTGCATACCCCTTCCGGGTAACTTTGCACGTGACCTCCGGGGTACACGATGTGACTGTTGGGAATGTAGTCCCTGCACGCCCCCTGGGCGTTGGTCCTCCCGTTACACAGCGCTGAAAACAGACATCGCCTGGGGGTCTTAGGAGCCAGCGGCACTTTTCTTCACACAATTCTTGTTGACCACAACTATGTCACCATAATCATCTCAAACAACATTGTTCCTAAAGCTTGCCCTTGAACCTGGATTACCCATCTTCGGTACTGCCTGTAAACACACACTGCCAATACCAATTAATGTCTGTAAGCCTACACTGCCTATCTTCAGTGGTGTCTGTAAACATACATTACCAATCTTCAGTACTGCCTGTAAACCTACACTACCAATACCCAGTACTTCAATTAAACTTACACTACCGATACCCAGTACTTCAATTAAACCTACGCTACCAACCTTTAGTACTTCATTTAAACTTACACGACCAATCTCCAGTATTTCAATTAAACCTACACTACTAATACCCAGTACTTCAATTAAACCTACATTACCAATCTCCAGTATTTCAATTAAACCTAAGCTACCAATACCAATAACATGAATTAAAACTACATCACCAATCTCCAGTACTTCAATTAAACCTACATTACCAATTTCCAGTACTTCGGTTAAATCTACACTACCAATATCCAGTATTTCAATTAAACCTACATTACCAATTTCCAGTACTTCGGTTAAATCTACACTAACAATATCCAGTACTTCAATTAAACCTGCATTACCAATCTCCAGTATTTCAATTAAACCTGCATCACCAATCTCCAGTACTTCAATTAAACCTGCATTACCAATCTCCAGTACTTCAATTAAACCTGCATTACCAATCTCCAGTACTTCAATTAAAACTACACTACCAATATCCAGTACTTCAATTAAACCTGCATTACCAATCTCCAGTATTTCAATTAAACCTGCATTACCAATCTCCAGCATTTCAATTAAAACTACATTACCAATCTCCAGTACTTCAATTAAAACTACATTACCAATCTCCAGTACTTCAATTAAACCTGCATTACCAATCTCCAGTACTTCAATTAAATCTACACTACCAATCTCCAGCACTTCATTTAGACCTACAATACCAACCTCAGTGCTGCCAGGAAACCTTTGTTTCCACCTTCAGTCCTGTACTCAAACCAGCACTACGTATCTTCAGTCCACCTAAAACCAAGACCTCCACCCTGTGTGACTGCATATTAACGTGCACTTCCATATTTCAGTGTTGTCATAAAACCAAGAGTGCTACCCTTCCACATTGTCTTTCACTCAGCAATTCCGCCCTTCAGTGTTACCATAAAAACAACATCAACCACTTACCTATTATTGCTGCGTTTATATCTACACACCCAAAGCCCAGTACTGTCTGTAAACCCGCACTAGCAATCAAATGCCATCATGAAATGTCTGTCACTGCCTGCAACAATGAACTGCAGACCTGTACCACTTACGTTCGTTACAGGCGATGCCATCGGTGCTGATCCAGTTTTCCCGGCAGTAAAGGTTCGTTCTTGTCGCTTTTCTGTAATAGAAACAAGCTGGTAACTGTCATATTTTCACAGCAAACTGGCCTCTGTGGAAGTGGTGATCTGTCACTGGAAACAAACGACATGTCTCCTTCGTTTGAAAATAAACAGCTTCACCATCACAAACTGCAACAGATAATTTGTTTGTAGTAACTTAGTCACTATAACCCCTGTTGTAGGGACTCAGATAACCGTGTGCTGTAGGCATTCATGTTTTCGCACTCAAAATACGGGAGGTAATCATACATACATGAAAAAGCAGCTGTGCAGCATCTCATTTGGAAGCTCTGAAAACGCTGGGGTGGGGGTGGGGGGTTAGTAATAAAGAGAATTGTTTGAAATGCCAATGCATGAATCAAAAACTAGCAAGACGGCATTTGTAACTGTCTGGAAGAGCAAAAGGATAGTAATCAATACTCTCGATTCACGCAGATTTAGGAAGGGCCGCAATACCTGTCATCATGATACCTGCATCACTGTCTTTTCAAATGACACAATGGGAAACGAAGTCGCTAATATCATGGATTCGCCACACCTCGGAAGACACGGGAGACCATGCATGTCGCAGTTTTGTTCAACAGTGTATCTGGTGTCGCTGACACATTTGTCTTCGTCTGTAGTGCATGAAGTCGATCTAAAAATTGTCAGCTGTTGCACAGTGTCAATCCACACACATTTGGCTTCCCAGATGCCCCACCTACCAACCACCCACCCCCTTGGTAACCCTCTCTTGACGTATATTCAAGTTAATTTTCATGTCTTGTACTCTCTCTCTCTCTCTCTCTCTCTCTCTCTCTCTCTCTCTCTCTCTCTCTCTCTCTATCTATCTATCTATCTATCTATCTATCTATCTATCTCTATCTCTATTTATCTATCTCCCCCTTAATTTCTCTCCCCTCTCATTCTCTTCTGGCGATGTAGTGTTGTAAATGCAAAATTACCATTCATGTAACCATGATTATAATGTGCATGTTGTGTTGATATAATGATCCCCCTTTGTATTTTTAAAAGGTTCCCCTTCGAGGGCTGGATGAAAAAAGCATTGTCTTGTATACTCTATTGCCCTCAGAAAATAAGATTTATTCAATTCAATCCAGTTCTCTCTAGGACTCCTATTCTACCTCACTCCCACCCAGCCTTCTACCCAGGATACTACCCTACCCTCTCCCTCTCTCCCAAGGACCTCTGTTCCACCCCATCCCCATAACCCAAAACTAATGCCCTCTTCCCTGTTCTACCCAACCAGTATACTCTGCTCTCCAAGTGCCCCTTCAGTCCTACTCTACACCCCCTCCTGTAATCCCTCTACCTGTCCTACTCTACCACGCTCAGTCCTTATCTTCTCCATCCCTAGTAGCCCCTCCCCTCCCCTCCCCTCCCAGTACGCACTTCCCTTATCCTATCATCCAGTACCCACCCTCCCCCAGTAACCCTCCCCTACACAACAATAACGTTACACAATTGCTCTCAGTGTGTATACTGTAAACAAATAGTGTTCTTGAATCGTGTGCGTGTCAGTCAGATAAATAAGGACAAAGTCGTTTGGAACAACAACAAAAAATAGCGAGTTTTGTAGGAAATTATTTACCTTTGCCTATGAGACGCACGATCAGTTTTACTCCCCTTAAAGCCAACATTCAACAAACAACGGACTCGTATCTGTCTCTCACTATCGCCGCCCTACCTCTGTCTCTCTCTACTTCATTATCGAAGTTAAATGTGATCTGTACAACCTTTAGGACAACATCCTATCATCCATGGAATTGAATGGGTCTAATCACGTTACTTGAATAAAAACAACAAACAATCAAACAAATAAATATCTATAACGCACACAGGCCTTGAGTGCATGCATATGCTTATATCACAGATTGACATAAGTTTACAACTGGGCCAACAGCAAAGTGAGTGCTGTATTATTAATGGTTTCTCCATTGCAATGGGAAATTGTGGGCTAGTTGGCCTTTGGGAACCATCCCAACGCCGACTGTCCTTAAACCCTCTTGGTCGAGAGAGTGGGGGTGTAACTTGAGCAAGACACTCTCCATTGTAATCAAATTCTAGCCCAAATAGTTGGGACAGCAGTTTCTTCTTCTGCTGTTCTGATGGTCATTGTCGAACACGACTGACTGACTGTCACACACACACACACACACACACACACACACACACACACACACACACACACACAGACACACACACACACACACACAGCGCGCACGCACACACACACACACACACACACACACACACGCGCGCGCGTCGTCCCGTCTCACCTGAACGACAAGCACTCGGACCACCACGCAATGTTTCGTGGGTGGGAGTGTCAATACCCCGGCCCGTAAGTCCATAGACGCTCGCTGTCTACTCTGGTGCATCACCACGAGACCAACTCTCCACCTCCTAAATTATGCCGTACATGCTCACACTGACACGACACAAAGGACATCACAAGAGCCACACGAACATGCGAAACGACAGACAAGCAATCAGGCATATAGACTGGCAGATTCCTGGACTACGGTTCTGCGTACAGGGGTGGTGTGGTGGCCAAGTGTTGACGCATCTACCATTCCACATTTACACCCACCCACCCCTCCTTAAAGAGAAAGGTGTAGAGGGATACGTGCGGGAAGGGGGACACTATTAGTGCATCATGGGCGAGCTGAGTAGTGTACCAAAACAAAAAATAGAACATATTTTTTTAAAGAATTATTTTAAAAAATAGACAAAACAAAAATATAAAAATAATAAAAATCTATATATAAAAAGAATAATTCAAAAAAGATAGTAGTTCACCCACCTGTACTTGTTAAACCAGATTATATATGTGTACGCCTGCGCAAAGTACGTCGTTACGGATACCACGTTGTTCCTGAAAAACAGCAGAAGTACCAGTTTATCCACACACACACACACGCGCGCGCGCGTATGCACACAATACATATAAGAATATTTGTATTTGTATTTCTTTTTATCACAACAGATTTCTCTGTGAATATGCACGTGTTTACACCATAACACCAATGTTATACAGAAATCCGAAGAAAGGAAAACACTGAAAGATATGCAGAAAAAAGTATAACATTCATAAACAGGAAAAGCGAGAAACACCGGAAAAAAGCAGACATTTTAAAGAAATATCATACTGAATGAAACTACTCATCATTCCTGATATATTTATGTATATTTCACATCAGTTTTGGTTGCAAATTTTGTTCATTGATCAGATGATATCCTGGCTGCAATCCAACGTGTGTTGGCAAATACTTGACACTGCCAAAGGATAGCAGTCGGGAGATCTAACGTCAAAACATATTTTGAAAAAAAAGGGATTGTTCTTCATGGTGTTGTACCCTCCGGATTGCACAAGAAAAAGAAACTATAATGATGATTCATAAGAAAACTCTCTGGGAAGTGAATTTATGAGAGGGGGGCATGAAATCAAAAGGCTCTTTGGTCATAAGTTTTAGTTCTGGAAAAAGAAATTCGAAACTGTCTGGCATCAGATGAACAATCAAAATGGCCTGAAAGAATGCAATACTGTGAGAAATAAAGAAAGGTGCACATGAACAGTGTTATTATCAATAACAGAAAAACAGAACACAGAGCTAGAATTCCGAAGAAGTGGTATAACAAGGTAACGCTTTGGTGATGTAAAGACGAGGCAAACGGCCTTACTTTCATTTCATTGGGGTCTATTTCACAATTTGGCTTACAAAGTCGTAATGAATAAAAGTAATATATTGTTTGCAGAACAATAACAGATAAGAAATTTTATTGCATCAAAAGATAGATATGGGTGATCCTGTGCTATTCCGAGTAAGCTGCTTTACAAATGGAAAATAAATTGACTGTTAGAATGTAAAATTTTTATCCAGGATGCTTAGACTGTAGAGAGATGAAGACAAAGAAACGTCAGCAACGTTGATCTTCACAGAACAAGGAAGAGAAGGATCTCTCTGAATCTTTTTTTCTGGGTTTTTTTTTTCTTTCTTTTCTTTTCTTTTCTTTTTTCTTTTTTTTATTTTGTGTGTGTGTGGTGGGGGGTATGTGACAATTTGTGCTACTAAGTTGCAGTTAATTACGATACATCCGTGTTTGTTTTGAAGTTGTGAGATTAGTTTCGAACAAGCAAACAAAAAATTCAACTTTGGTGGTGGTGGTATCCTTCATATTTCGATGCTGATGAATGATGATGGAAGTGATGAAAATGGTGCTATGGTGATCCATTAAAGTTTATGTCTAATTCAGAAGGCTGTATTCTCTTAATACATTCCATTGACAATCAGGTTGAGACATGCAGACTCGTGCTGTGTTGGTCAGGGAATTGGAGCAACACTCCCAACGTCGCATCCGTGGTGACTGTGGTCCCAGTTTTCCCATTTGAGCCCATTGCACACTCAACTATATTGTTGAGTATCGTCATTGAAAGTTTGTTAAGACAAAGCGTGATAATTAATCATATCAGATAAAGGCGTGGCTTCTAAATAAAACAAAAAGGATACAACTGAATGCGTAGCCTTGTGGGACCCCATACTCATGATTAACAGGGTCAGAATAACGTTTTTTGTCAAGCACTTTTTGTTTCAGATACGAAATATACCATTCAAACTATCTGAGTACAGTCATATATTCCGAGAGTTCTGATGCCCAAAGAGGAGGGTAAAACAGCCAGCTGTGTCGAAAGCGGCAGACAGATCAAGGAGAGCGAATGCAGAAACACTGTCATCATCTATGGCAGCAAGAATGTCATTATCATCAGGAGAGCAGTGCAGAACTATAGTCAGTTCTGTACACAGATTAAAAAGTTTGAGAATGTTGCTGTCTTGGAGATGAGATAGAACCTGTGAAATTTTATGTATTTTTTGACAGGAAAAGTTAGTTACGTTTACGTTCTGTACTACGGCAAACAATTATGACCAAAAAGGAGTGTTAGTAGTGGACAGATGGTAGCACTTTAAAACTAGGTGACCGGTAGATGGCATGACTCACAGTGACAATATCTCTATAACACTATTCAAATACTATGCATGATGTGCATACTGACGACCACAGAACGAACGATGCATTGACTTTTCCTTCTTGTGTGTTTTAAGTGAGAACATTGTAAGTGAATCATAACATGCAGCTGTGGAACATGCTTGCCCAGAATTGTGGTCTATCTGGTGTCGACTATTAATGCTACTCTGTAGGTGGGTAGGTCTGGCTGTACATACATGGGGATAAGTGTGTGCCAATTTGAATAATCAGAAGGTGAGTGTAGGTGCAAAATGGGGGTGGGGGGTGGGGGCCGTGGGGCTGGGAGGGGGGCTGTGGGGGACAGACGGGAACAGGATGAACTGACTCACGCTCCAGCCTGCAGAGGGGAGGAGAGGGGGAGGAGGGAGAGGAAGGTGAGGGTGAAGCACACCAATGTAGCGGCCTGTATCCACGACATGGTCAGCTGCTGCCCTTTGCCCCTTCTGCTGCCCTTTCACACCTCTTGGTGACCTTCTGCTGTCCTCTGACCCCTCGTGGGGTCTCCCTCTGCTGCCTTCTCACACCTCTTTGTAACCTTCTGCCTCCGATCCTTCACTGTAGGCTGTCTTCTGCTGGACAAGTGGAGGTGGTGTTGAATAAATGCATAAATGATTGAATGAACAAAATTAACTGATTAACCTATAAGCTATAATGGATTAGAATATAATTTCAAGATATTTATCAGAAACAATACGAGTTATTATCTGGTGGGCCCTACATCTATAGAAAGCTCTCATGTTTACACGGTTCTGGAAAGGGGGATAGGGAGTTCACTGTTTAAAGTAATAAGGTTGTAATGCAATGGTAGGTGCGATATTTAAAAAAAGCAGAAATGGACTCTCATAATAAGATACCATTACTGCAAGTAGTATTTCAAGGAAACGCATCAAGACCGACATGTTTAAAAAATGTAATCATTAACGGTGTCGTTAACTACAGGCGGTATGATAGCGTTCCATTCATATTTTTTTAAATGTGACATCAAGATTCATTTATCTACTAATGGCTCCAATGTCATATATTACTACATTTTCATAGAAATATGTAGATATAAAAATTCATAAAGAAGTAAAGTTCCAACGGCTCAAAAACATCTAGCGAACCAAGTCAACAAAACCTCGAATACCTTTAAATCGGTCTGCCAAAAGGTTCAGACCCAAAACGTAATGTAATGACCAATCTAGTTTAACTGACCATATATCAGTGCAAATGACTGAGGTATGATTCCCAGTTATAAATCACGCCTCACGGCAATAAAAGCCCGCGTATTTGCACACTCCCTCAACATAGTTGTTTTTTTTCTGAAACCTTACCCGGAAAAAAAAACATAACATTCTGTAAGTTGCCCACTTGCCGGATTGACACAGACACACAATGAATGTTCCAGTGTTTGCTGAAATTAGACGTTTCTCGGACAGCCTTCAAGTAACATAGATAGATAGATAGGCACACACACACGCACACACACACACACACACACACAAGCATATATATATATATATATATATATGCGTGTGTGTGTGTGTGTGTATTACTTGGAGGCTATTTGATAGATATATAGAGAGATATAATATATATAGATAATAATGAATGGATGTGTATGTATGTATGTATGTATACATATACATATATTTATAGAGAGATATTATATATATATATATATATATACTTGAAAACTGTCGGGAAAAACGTCAAATGCATGTAACAAAGGTAGGTAAATTATCTTACCTTGAGCACATATGTGATATCATGGTCTAAAGTATTGTATCGTGTTGTTTTGTATTTACTTTTTGATCTCAATAGATATCTCTATGTGAAATTCGGGCTGTTCTCTGGGTAGAGCGCGTCTTCACAGTACAGCTCCACCTTTGTTTTGTTTTTCCGGGTTTTTTTCTTTCTTTCTTTTTCTGTCTGCAAGTGTAGTTGTACTTGAATTACGAACGAAGTGGATTTTTCTGCAGAATTTTGCTACGTTCAACTTTTTTTCTTTTTCTTTTATTCTTTTTTTTTTCTTTTTCTTTTTTTTTCTTTCTTTTTTTTTTGCCGTGAGTTATTTGACGCGCGCTAAGTACACGATGCATACGGAACCTTGGTTTATCGGTCAATCCGAATGACTAGCACCCAGTCCATCACTCGAGGGCCAGTGGAGGGGGGCGGAGGAGGGGGGAGAGAGTAAAATTCCCGATCCGAAAATGACACTCGAACTCGTACACACTGTTTTCTGGTCAGGCGTATTACTACTAGACCACAACGCCACTGTTTTGTTGTTATCTTTGTTGTGTTTTATGTTGGGGTGTTTAAAAACGAGCCAGGCATTACCTCAAACAATATATAACAGTATGTTCTAAAGTATAGAAATTCGTAAAAGCTCAATGGCTTGAGTTTCAGTTTCAGTGGCTCAAGGAGGCGTCACTGCGTTCGGACAAATCCATATACGCTGCCCCACATCTGCCAAGCAGATGATGCCTGACCAGCAGCGTGACCCAACGCGCTTAGTCAGGCCTTGAGAAAAAGAAAAGAAAAAAAAAGGTGAATAAATAATAGATAAGCTTACATAAATAAATAAATAATAATTATGATATAAAAAAGGTAGTAGTAATGATAATAATAATGAAATAATAATAATAATAAATAAATAAATAAGACAACAATGATGATAAATAAGCTTGAAAGCAATAGAAATACCCCAACAAAACGGGAATAAACTATTATTTGAACAAACAAGTCAACTGATAAGAAAAACAAAACGGGGCATGCAATGAAGAGGCAGCTTAGAGTCTTTCTACAACAAACAAACACAATTTGAAAAAACAAAAATTTTAAACCACTTGAACATCATATACTGCATAAAGAACCAACTTCAGCATTACAGGAGCGCTTAGCAGACACTGTCTTTTTCTGTTCTTCTCTCTCTCTCTCTCTCTCTCTCTCAAGTTGCTAAAAGGAATGTTAGAAATTTATTGAATAGATTCCGTCGTACTCTGTCCAAACCAACACGTGAGTCCTTTTGTAAAGCTAGGAAAGAATACAAACGTCTTTTGAAAAGAAAAAAGAAGGAATACAATGATGGCCTATTAAGTGGATTACTTCAGTCTATAAAAAGTCAAAAAGAATTCTGGGATTATGTGCACAAAATTTCAAGGAAAAGAACTCAACCTGTGAATAACATTAGCTTAGAAACGTGGTTTCGGCACTTTAGGGAGTTGCTTGAACGAAACGTTGACTCTTATAGTCAGCTGGAAAATAGGGACAGTGAACATGAGAGTATAGGTGAGTATGGTGATGAAAATTTAAATCGTCCTATTTCAAGAGAAGAGATTCTGTTTGCTTTAAGAAAGGTAAAATCTCGCAAGGCTTCTGGCCCAGATGGAATTATAGGTGAGTTGATTAAAAATGCCTGCCAGGTTAATGTAGTTTTAGATTTTCTTGTTAACTTTTTCAATTCTTTATTTGACAAAGGGATCTATCCCGAAAGTTGGTCAGAATCTATTGTCCTTCCATTGTATAAGAAAGGTGACGCAAACAACCCAAATAACTACAGAGGCATTTCATTGTGTAATGTATGTAGTAAGTTATACAGTGCTGTGATTAACAGGAGACTGCAAGAATGGGTGAGTGATAATAACATTACAGGTGAATTCCAAGCAGGGTTCAAGAAAAACTATTCCACTATAGATCACATGTTCACATTAATGGCATTTGTTCAAAAACAGTTTTGTCTAAATCGGAAATTATATGTAGCATTTATTGATTTCGAGAAAGCGTTTGATTCCGTCAATAGAACGTTGCTGTGGCCTATTTTGCTTAAAAATGGTATCCATGGAAAACTTTATAAATGTGTTGTGAGTATGTATGAGTGTGTTAAGGCAAGAGTGAGATCTGGCGCTGCTCTGACAGAATATATTAATTGCACTTCTGGTGTAAAGCAAGGTGATGTTTGTAGTCCCGTTTTGTTCTCTTTATTTATTAATGAGCTGGCTCTTGAAGTTATACGTTGTGGAAGGCATGGTGCAAAGTTTACAGATAATTTTCTTGAAATCTTTATTCTTTTGTTAGCTGATGATATTGTTTTAATATCGGAAACGGTAATTGGATTACAGACTCAACTAAATAGTTTACAAAGAGCTGCATTTTCTTTACAATTAAAGGTTAATATGGCAAAAAGCAATATAATTGTATTTAGAAAGGGAGGGTACCTTGCATCAAGAGAAAGATGGACTTAC
Organism: Babylonia areolata; assembly: GCF_041734735.1. Lineage (NCBI taxonomy): Eukaryota > Metazoa > Mollusca > Gastropoda > Neogastropoda > Buccinidae > Babylonia > Babylonia areolata. Next base: position 44,319,879 of record NC_134899.1, on the reverse strand, counting down.
AATGGAGATGTAATGCCTGTTGTCAATATATATAAATACTTAGGTTTATATTTCTCGACACGTTTAAGTTTTGCCTTTGCTTGTAAAGATCTCGTTAGCAGAGCTAAAAATGCATTATTGTGTATAATGAAGAAATTATCATTGTTAAACAACGATTCTGCAACTTTATTTTTAAAGTTATTTGATTCACAAATTCAACCTATGGTACTATATGGAGCTGAAATATGGGGTCTCGATTCTGCTGCTGTATACTGTGAAAAAATACACCTATATGCTTTAAAGAAATTGCTCGGATTGTCATTACAAACACCTAATGATTTAGTGTATGGAGAAACAGCCAGATATCCCATAGTTTTGACTTCCACTGTTAAATGTATTCAATATTGGCTGAAAATAACTCAGATGGAAGAGCACAGATTACCCCATAAAGCTTATAGAATGCTATTAGATTTAGATAATAGAGGCAAGAGAAATTGGGTGTCTAATGTGAGAATGAAACTTTGTGAGTATGGTTTTGGTTTCGTATGGTTGAACCAAAGTGTCGGAGATATCAGTAATTTTATTCGTGTATTTCGTAGAACATTAATTGATTGTAGATGGCAAAATTGGAACTCTCATATTCAGAATAGCGACAGATTTGATTTGTATCGAATGTTTTGTCATATACCTTATAATATGCCAGTTTATTTGTCAATGAGACTTGATAGACATCTGAAATATACTTTGGCAAGGTTTAGATTAGGTGTTACTGAAATATGTACGCATTATTATCGATATCGAAAATCATGTGCCCAAAATTTGTTTTGTCCAATGTGTCAAGAATCTAAAGAAGATGAAGTTCACTTTGTGCTGTGTTGCCCAGTATTAAGAGATCTTAGAGAACAATTGATTCCACTTAAATACTGTCAACACCCTTGCTTGTTTAGACTTATCATGTTAATGTCATCAACAAATGAAAAGACTGTCAAGGAGTTCGCTCTATATCTGTATAAAGCACTCAAAAGGAGAAATGTATATGTTACATCATGAAGACTTTTGAATGTATGACTTTAGCATTTTACTGTATATCCCCCTTCAAAGGGGCTGTGGCCTATATGAATAAACCATCTCAATCTCAATCTCAATCTCTCTCTCTCTCTCTCTCTCTCTCTCTCTTATGTTTTTTGTTTGTTTGTTTGTTTTGGTTGTTTGTTTGTTTTGTTTTTGTTTTGTTGTTGTTGTTTTTTTGTTTGTTGGGTTTTTTTGTTTGTTTGTTTGTTTACTACCCCTAAATAGAAAAAAACCCAGATGGATAATCATCCCAAGAGAAGAGAGAAAATGGTTGTTATGTAGTGTGATTGAAGATTAACATCTTTTCTAAAGTTGCATCAATTCAAACTAGAACATGGCATTTGTGTTACAGAGAACAAAAATCTTCTGCTACTCCAAAACTTTAGCAATTGTACTTAACACCTAAATGACACAACTGGTGATAATAAATAGTTTACGAAATCGAAAGCACACTATGTCTTTGATTGCCTATGAATATACAATGTACACAGATTGAAAACGGGACGTTCCTTTCCATACTGACAATTCATCAAATTGTGCCTGTGGACTCTTTCGTGTTCTCGTGACAATTAAATGAGTCTACGTCTGAATGACGGAAAACTTATGGATTACTACACAATGCAACACATAATCAGAAAGGATAAAACAATACAATATAATGTAATATGATACAAAACAATACGAAATCAATAGAACAATACTATGCAATTCGATACAATACAAAATCGGCACGGTTATAACAATACAACACAATACAATACAAGAAAAGCAAAATGTTACACAGAAAGAAAGGCACGGCTCACCACAGTGACGATGTACCCAGCTCACCGCACACCCGTATTAACTCCTTTACCCCGACACTTCACCCCTCAGCTGCTCTATCCGGAGCAAACTGCATCCAGGTTCCCAGACTAATAAGAGCAAGCCCACCCCCTTCCCACTCCCCAAACACCCCTCTTCCCCCTCCCCTGTATCAAACCTGTTTAAAAATGGTCATGGTTGATCGTGCACTTTCAGTCTTCTTGCATGCAGCCCACATAGTGATTACAGTGTTTACGGACGTGGAACTGATTTGTTAGATGGGTGTTTGCTCATCTGTGTGCGTGTATATATACAGTAAATGTTGGTCGAGAAAATTTGTTTAAATTTTTTTTTTTTTTTTTTAAGTTTCTTAACCGTATTTTAAGCTACAAAAATGTCTGAGGGTTAAAAAATGTTTCTTTACCGTACTGAGGCTACAAAACTGTGTGAGTGTTTAAAGAAAAAAAACAAGAGAGGCAAGGCCTTCAAGACTCACTTGTGATACACTTAAAACAAAAAAATGTAATCGTTAAAATGTGTTCTGTATTTGTTGAAAAAAAAAAAAAAAAAGTCCTAACCAGATTCGAACCCCGCGTGTTCGGGTGAGAAGAAACTGTCTTACCGATTACACTACCATGGCTCCTTAACTGACGTTCTAAAATTTAATATTTGAACATACTTTCTTAAAGGGCGATAAATCAATTGCGGTATTCCAGTGAGAATGCTGTTTAAATCATATTATTCTGGTGTATCTTGGGCATTCAAAAAATCTTTAAGGGCAATAAAAAATTCTTTTTACGTCCGCGGTAAAGGAGACGTGGCTATCGCCGCAGTCACACTGCGACATTTATCCGTTTTCTCTAGATCTAGATAGATGTACAAGTTTAGTTACATCCGCCGGGAATGTAGTACGACACAGTCGATTCAATTTCTCTTTTATGTTCATTCTACTTTTATAGTTTTAAAGTTGATATGAAAATTGAGTATTTTGTTAAAGTAATAATATGTAGAGCCAAGTACAAGTACTTCTGAACGACGTATGAAGTGAAAAGGACTTCATTTTGAGAAAAGTCAAGACTGGAAATTTTTACGTTTCATCGTGATCAATTCAAGGGTACTAAGGTTTACAATTTTTAACTATGAATTCCGACTGATTCTGTGGATATTTTTATGGCAGTTTGGGGCATAATCCAGTAAGTGATGAGGCGTTCACAAATCTTTCTCTGAATAAATATTCAACAGTCTCCTTCTCCAACTTTCCATCACATGTTATCGTGTATTGTCCATTGAATATAGGATTGAACGGGCAGGTCAACAACTTGAAACAAAATGCCGTCGTTCGCGTTCGCGAAAAATATGAGCACGCGCTTTGAATAATGTATAAATATGTGTACGCAATTGATTTTTGCCCAAGACCTTCAGGGCTCAGCCAATAGATCTATAAAGTCCACTCGTCATATTGATTTTAGTATTTTCCGAAAAAGACTTGGGCGAATGAACATAGTGAAAGCCCTGTACACTGAGAGTAAAACACACAAGCTTTTTATGTATTGAGTATAATTTCAAAATGTAATGTTTAAGATGAGAAAGATCAGTTTAAAGCAAATTAAGTCCCCTAGCATTAATTACAGATTAATTTCCCTTTTTTACTATCTGCACCAAAACGTTTGCAAAATAAATAAAACTTCCATGCTTAGCAAAAGAAGTTCCTGTTTGAACAAAAAATGATAATAATGACTGCTCTTGTTGTTGTGTCAGAATACCAGATCAAAGTGCCAAGTTTAGAGAATACAAAAAAATATAAATATAACAGTAAATGCAGTTTGCATATAATTTGGCTTCTTTTTTTTATTTTTTTGTGCCCATCCCAGAGGTGCAATATTGTTTTAAACAAGATGATCGGAAAGAACTGATTTTTTCCTATTTTTATGCCTAATTTGGTGTCAACTGACAAAGTATTTGCAGAGAAAATGTCAATGTTAAAGTTTACCACGGACACACACACACACACACACACACACACACAGAGAGAGAGAGAGAGAGAGAGAGAGAGAGAGAGAGAGAGACAACCGAACACCGGGTTATAACGTAGACTCACTTTGTTTACACAAGTGAGTCAAAAAGAAGAAATGTTTATTTACCGTGTTTTGGCTACTCATCTGGAGAGGGGGTTGGGGGGAGGGGTTCGTTGTCTCCGTCCGTTATTCCCCTCTTGTCTTCCTTTATTCGTGGTTCGTGGTCGCTGTGTATGTCAGTGCTACGTACTGTGAACCACTTGTCCAAAAGAAACCGTCCCTTGTTTTGTATTTCATGTTTTCAAAGCCCATCGAAACGGCAGGTCACACTTTCTTTACAATTCCACTGCCTGTTCAGTCAAATATCATCATCTTAGATGAATAGACTATAAATAAACGAACGAATAAACGAACCACTGCCTGCTCAAGATATCAGTTTCTTTATTCCAAGTTTGAACGACAGACGTGCAAATAAAACTGTTCATAATAATAACAATTTCGGGGGATCAGACAAAGCTGATACATAATTTATGTAGACGAATGCAGTCTTCCCTTTCCTTGTTTGAACCTTGTGCAAGTTAACCATTAAACATGAAATATATCCTCTATTTTCTTCAGTGTTGATGCTTGCTATGTTCCCTTTAGAAGTTATGACTTACAGCGTTTTATTTGCTCTGGGTCCAAATGATGCATAAATTGGTATGTTTGATGATGAATGATGAAGACTTCCATTTGTTATCAATCGCCATCGCCACATCGTCAAGTCACACCAAAATGCAATTCAGCAGCAAACAGTTGTTACTTTCTATTAACTAACCATGTTACTAGCTAGCTAACTAACTACAGGCAACGTATATGCAACGTTCCAACGACAAACATCTTATTTCAGGTGAGACTCTAATGCGTCTGGATCTAATGGACAAACATACATTATGACTCAAATAAGACGCGATTGTAAACCTGTACTCTCACCATGTGCTGGTTTCTTAGGATATCGCGGTTGTCAGCCCTGTCTCTTCGTATCAGTCCCGTCTTTTCCGTGCCAGCCCTGTCTGATCCCAGATCTGATGGGTCTGGTGGGTGCAGAAGGCAGGTCAGTCTCCCTGTCTACGGAGAGGCTGGTTGTGTCTTCAGCTGACGATCTCCGTGGTTCCAAGCGAAGACGATGCTTGCGGTTAGTTCCAAACCTCCCGCTCTCGTGTCCAGTCTGCCGTGTGTGATCCCGTAGCGCGTGCTGTGCTGTGCTCTCAAGGTCCTCTAGTTCGCTGTCCCAGCAGTTCCACTGCATGAACTGATCCTTCAGGACTTCCCCAACAGCCCGAAGCAGAGTCCCTCTTCTAGATGTCTCGAGCTCCGTCCTGCGCTCTGCTCTCTGTGGTAATGTCACGTGGATCTAACTTTTCTCTTGGTTCCGGTTTTTTCATGGCATTGTTGTTGAAGGCACCAATTCTCCGTGGACAGGAAGTTCATTGTTCAGGGAAGTTGTTAGTGTGGATCTCTAGGCTCCAAGACACCTCTATGTATGTATGTCTGTATATACAGTATAGTATACCAATGAGGAGAAGAGGTATCTCTAGTCCTCAGTAATTTACATTAGACAATTTTAAGGAACCTCCACATCCACCTTCCCCCAACCCGCTTCATGTATCTACATGTACAGATAATCGACATTCGTAGAATTGCATCCATTCGTCATCTCCTGACTGAAGATGCAACCAAAACTCTCCTCTGTGTCTTTGTGCTGTCCCGCCTGGATTATTGTAATTCCCTACTTGTTGGTTCACCCAGCTACCTCATTGCTAGGCTTCAGAAAGTCCAGAACTAAGCTGCTCGTCTTGTCCTTCGTTCCGTTAAATTTGATCACGTCTCTCCTCTCCTTCATGCTTTACACTGGCTCCGAGTACAAGAAAGAATTATTTACAAAGTCGTCTCTCTCTTTTTCAAGTCAGTTGAGGCTTCTGGTCCACAGTATCTTTCTGATCTCATTCATCCTTACATACCCTCACGCCAACTCCGCTCTTCGACACCCGTATGCTTAGGATCCCCCCTGCTCGAACCAAAACGTATGGCCGACGCAGTTTTTCATTCCAAGACACGTTTCTTTGGAATAAACTTCCTCAGCCTCTCCGCCACTCATCTTCGCTGCAATCTTTCACATCCAGTCTGAAGACCCACCTTTTCCCCCTCCTGATTAATTCTCAACAGCTCTTCCCTTTCCAGTATGAACTAAAATGACTATTTGTGAGTGAGCGAGTTTTGATAGTTTCAGAATTTGTTGGTAGTATTTTTTGATTGTGTACTATTTACGATTATATGCCATGACTTGTGTTTGTGAGTGCGCGTGTGCTTGTGTGTATTGTGGATGTGCGGGGGGATGAATAATTTCTTTTTTCTTTCCCAATGATATAACATAGTTTATTCTGGAGGGAGAAAAAAACACACTCAGAAAACATCCAAATAGAAAAAATAGAAAAAAAGAAAAGAAAAGAATTATGCATGAATTCTATCCCAACTTGAAAAACTGGCTCACAAATGCGGGCTTGAAAGACGCCTTCTCAGTCCAGCTTTTGAAAGAATATCTGCAAAGCACACTCCATCCAAATAACTTAAGGGTGAAAAAAGAACCCCCCCAAAACACACAAAAAAAAAATTTTTTAAACAACAAAAACCCCCACCCAAGTCCAAAATTTCAGACATCGGCATAACCCATCATAATAAAATCCAGTGTCAGAGCAATACTCCCCAATTATCAGTGTCATGGCAAGGCTGCAGGCTAGGTCAGATATATAGTATGGGAACTCCAGTTCTAGTGCTGTCTATAGTGTTGGTAATCGGTGTGCTGCGCGCCTTTTTCTTTCGCTTTTGTGTGTGTGGGAGAGGGGTGTGGGGCAGGGCGGGGGTGAAGTGGTGAGAGGGAGGGGGGTTGGTGTCGAGGGGGTAGTGGAGGAAGGGGGTTATTCTTTTCAGTACACTTTTTCCCTCTTTTCTTTTCTTCCCCTCCCCCCCCCCCCCCTCCATCGAGTTTGACACACTGCCCTATAAACACCACCACCACCCACCCACCTGCACCACGGCCCATACCCTCCCTCCCTTCCTCCCCCGCCCCCCCCCCCCCCCCCCCCCCCAATCGAGTTTGACACACTGCCCTATAAACACCACCACGACCCTCACCCACTCACCCACCCACCTACCTACCTACCTACCTACACCACGGCCCATACCCTCCCTCCCTTCACCCATCCCTAGCTCTCCCCTCCCCCACCTACTTCCCTCCTGTCACACCTTAGCTCCCCCAACCTCCTTTCCCCTCCCCCTGTCTCTCTCCGACCCACCACCACCCACTCCCTCTGTTCAGTCCATAGCTCCCTTCTCTCTTTTTTTTTCCGGTTTTTGACTCACTTGTGTAAACAAAGTGAGTCTATGTTTTAACCCGGTCTTCAGTTGTCTGTGTGTGTGTGTGTCTGTGTGTGTGCGTCCGTGATAAACTTTAACATTGCCATTTTCTCTGCAAATACTTTGTCAGTTGACACCAAATTTGGCATAAAAATAGGGAAAATTCAGTTCTTTCCAGTCATCTTGTTTAAAACAATATTGCACCTCTGGGATGGGCACAGAAAAGAAAAGAAAAAAGCCCAATTATATGCAAACTGAATTTACTGTTATATTTATTTATTTTTATTCTCTAAACTTGGCACTTTGATCTGATATTCTGAAACAAAAAGAGCAATCATTTTAATCATTTTTTGTTCAAATGGGAACTTCTTTTGCTAAGCATGGAAGTTATATTTATTTTGCATGTCTTTTGTGCAGATAGTAAAAGAGGGAAATTAATCTGTAATTAATGCTAGGGGACTTCATTTGCTTTAAACTGATCTTTCTCATCCTAAATATTACATTTTGAAATTATACTCAACACATAAAAAGCTTGTGTGTTTTACTCTCAGTGCACAGGGCTTTCACTTTGTTCATTCGCCCAAGTGGTCTTTTTCGGAAAATACTAAAATCAATACGACGAGTGGACTTTACAGATCTATTGGCTGAGCCCTGAAGGTAACGAGCAAAAATCAAGTGAGTACACATATCTATACACATTCAAAGCGCGTGCTCATATTCTTCCCGAACGCGAACGACGCCATTTTGTTTCAAGTTGTTGACCTGCCCGTTAAATCCTATATTCAATGGACAATACACGATAACATGTGATGGAAAGTTGGAGAAGGAGACCGTTAAATATTTATTCTGAGAAAAATTTGTGAACGCCTCATCACTTATTGGATTATGCCCCAAAATGCCATAAAAATATCCACAGAGTCAGTCGGAATTCACAGATAAAAATAATAAACAATGAGAGTTAATACCCTTGAATTGAAGAAACCTAAAAATTTCCAGTCTTGACTTTTCTCAAAATGAAGTCCTTTTCACTTCATACGTCGTTCAGAAGTACTTGTACTTGGCTCTGCATGTTATTAGTTTAACAAAATACTAAATTTTCATATGAACTTTAAAACTATAAAACTAGAATGAACATAAAAGAGAAATTGAATCGACCGTGTCAACCGGGTGAAACTAAACTTGTACATCTATCTAGATCCACAGAAAACGGCTAAATGTCGCAGTGTGATTGCGGCGATAGCCACGTCGCCTTTACCGCGGACTTAAAAAGAATTTTTAATTGCCCTTAAAGATTTTTTGAATGCCCAAGATACACCAGAATAATATGATTTAAACAGCGTTCTCACTGCGAATACCGCAATCGATTTATCACCCTTTAAGAAAGCATGTTTAAATATTATATTTTTGAACGTCAGCTAAGGAGCCATGATAGTGTAATGGATAAGACGGTTTCTTCTCACCCGAACACGCGGGGTTCGAATCTGCCGTTAGGACTTTTTCTTTTCTTTTTCTTTTAACCCGAAACTTTATATTAACAAATACAGAATACATTTTAACGATTAGATTTTCTTTTTTAAGTGTATCACAAGTGAGTCTTGAAGGCCTTGCCTCTCTTGTTTTTGTATTTTTTCCTGCGTGCAGTTTTATTTGTTTTCCCTATCGAAGTGGATTTTTGTACAGAATTTTGCCAGGGACAACCGTTTTGTTGCCGTGGGTTCTTTTACGTGCGCTAAGTGCATTTTCCTATTTTTATGCCAAATTTGGTGTCAACTGACAAAGTATTTGCAGAGAAAATGGCAATGTTAAAGTTTAACACACACACACACACACACACACACACACACACACACACACACAACCGAACACCGGGTTAAAACATAGACTCACTTTGCTTGCACAAGTGAGTCAAAAATGGGTGGCGCTGTAGTGCAGCGAGGAGCTCTCCCTGGGGAGAGCAGCCCGAATTTCACACAGAGAAAATCTGTTGTGATAAATAGAAATAAAAAAAATAAAATAAAATAAAATAAAATAAAAATCTGTAAACGCCTAGGGCTTGTTTTCAAGATTAGGCGTAAATGCTAATAATAATGATAATAATAATAATAATAATAATAATAATAATAATAATAATAACAATAATAATAATTTGCTTCATCAATTATCAATTTTTCGCAGGTATCCTATCACTCAGATCTGTAAACGGTTCCCTGTCACGCAACACAGACCGAAACAGGCTCAGAAATTGAAGCCCCGTCTTTGTACAACTTATCTACAATTACAGCCTCTGTTTAGCGAGTATGTGATTCCAGTCTTTCCACATACACTCTAAAAAAAAAAACGTTGCTGAAAAGCGCTTACAAAACCGACTTCACAACCCATTTCCTGATTTAATCATACGTGTTCAACCAGTATTTAAACAAATTAACGCACACGTTTGTTACCCGGTTCTTTTTATATACCCAGTACAGCTAAGTCATGGAACATTTGGTAAGCTTTTTACGGCAGTCTAAAATCTTCCATTTGCACAATCTTTAACTCTCTCCATACGAACGGCGAAAGAGACGACGTTAACAGCGTTTCACCCCAGTTACCATCATCAAAATATTGACAAAAAATACCACGATTCTGACGACGGAAGCTAAAGGTTGGGTCATTCAGACACCCACTGGACATACGAGGGGTCTGTGTAGAGGAGAAGAGAGGACTGGCCGTACTGAGTGAGTTAAGCAAACATAAGAAAGAGAGAGACGACCTGACAGAGAAAAGCAGGCCCTAAATAGGTAAAATTCATTTCTGGGGATAATACATTAGCGCTTGAGTGTTAGTCCAGCACATAGCTTACACTACATGGCAGGTATGTACATGTCAAAATAAAATTATGCCACTGGAAAACAGCCCCTGGAGCGCTTAATGTACGTGTGTCAAATGGAAATCTTTGAAATGCTTTGTGGGAATAAAGATTCGGAATCAGAATCACTGAATTATCTTTGACAGAGAAATCAAGTGTGGTGAAATGTGCGGTACATAGCTTATGGGTTACAAGCAGAAAAGTCAAATATAGCATTCGCATAAAACAATAAATAAACGAACTATTATTCTTAAAATAAATGAATGAAAAACGCGCAGCAAAAGTCATAGCATGCCCAATAAAAGCATCACCATTCCACTATTGTAACACACACACACACACACACACACACACACACACACACACACACAACCACGGTGTACATACGCGAACGTGCAAACGTGTACACTTCCACACATTTTATGCATACATGCACGCACAATACATTGGAGAGAAAGAGAGAGAGACAGAGAGAGAAGTCGATTTCGAATTTGAGTTCGATTTAAAGTTCAATTTTTTTTTTTTTTTTAATTGATGGGAAAAGGATTAACACAAAACGACCTGTTTTCACCCTTTCCTCATAAAAGACAATCTACAAATTGTTCGAGGAAAATATTTGATTAAAGGAGAAGAATTACAGACGGATGAATGAGAGAAAGAAAGAATAAAGTTAGCGAAGCTGGACTAGACAGCGAAGGGGAGAGAGAGAGAGACAGAGACAGAGAGAGACAGAGAGAGACAGAGAGGGAGAGAGAGAGGGAGGGAGAGAGAGACAGAGAGGGAGAGAGAGGGGGAGAGATAGAAAGGCAGAGAGAGACAGAGAGAGAATTTGGTTTCAGGAAAAGAAAAAAAAAAGCAACAGAAACATGTGTAATTAAAATGAAATAACTTTTTTTTCCGACGTAAATCCCCGGCTGCCTTCACAATTATTGATAGAAATCTCCGAACTATGTGCAATTGAAATAAAATAACTTTTTTTTCCGACATAAAGCCCTGGCCGCTTTGATATTGATAGAAATCTCCTCCCTTTGCTTTCTTTCTTTCTTTTCTGTTCACGTTTAAAATGAGCCTGCACAACCGGTTTTATGGAGACGACAAGAAGGAAAGTGAGGGAGGTGGTGCGTAGTGCGTGGAAATGTGTCTTTTTTCCAGGGTAGTAGGTGACATACTTAGCTTTTATTGACAACGAAATCAACATCAAAGCAGTCTCCAAACAGAATATTTGTAGTTCGTTTCCATGCAAGGTCAGGTTGTTCGAATGAATACCACAGTCAGTGAATACAGCCTGTAATTTGCTTGCTGGGGGGCGAACTGGGTGGTGGTGGGGAAGAGTATGGAGAGGAGATAAGAAGAAGAAGAAGAAGAAGAAGAAGAGAGAGAGAGAGAGAGAGAGGAACATGCATTTTGTATACAGACAGACAGAAAGAGGGACAAACAAACACACATAGTGACAGATGGATACATAGTGGAGTAGTGGCCTTCTCGTAAAGTGTGCTCAGGAATCGAGACAATCTGAACGAAAGGTTCGAATCCGACAATCGATTGTATTTTCTCCCCCTCCACTAGAACCTTGAGAGGTGGTGTGGACGTTAATCATTAGAATGAGACGATAAACCGCGGTCCCGTGTATAGCACGCACTTAATGCACGTAAAAGAACCCACGACAACGAAAGGGTTATCTGTAGAAAAGTACTTTTTGACTGGTAAACAAATGCACTTTCCGGCAGAAAAAAAAGAAAGAACGGCAATACACTCTCCCTCTAGCAATACACTCTCCCTGTAGCAATGCACTCTCCCTGTTGCGATACACTCTCCCTATCCCTGTAGCGATACACTCTCCCTGTCACTGTAGCGATACACTCTCCCTGTAACAATACACTCTCCCTGTAGCAATACACTCTCACTGTCCCTGTAGCGATACACTCTCCCTGTCAATGTAGCGATACACTCTGCCTGTCAATGTAGCGATACACTCTCCCTGTAGCGATACACTCTCCCTGTCCCTGTAACAATACACTCTCCCTGTAGCAATACACTCTCCCTGTCCCTGTAGCGATACACTCTCCCTGTCAATGTAGCGATACACTCTGCCTGTCAATGTAGCGATACACTCTGCCTGTCAATGTAGCGATACACTCTCCCTGTAGCGATACACTCTCCCTGTCCCTGTAGCGCTACACTCTCCTTGTAGCAATACATTCCCTGTCCCTGTAGCGATACACTCTCCCTGTAGCAATACACTCTCTCTGTCCCTGTAGTGATACACTCTCCCTGTAGCAATACACTCTCCCTGTCCCTGTAGCGATACACTCTCCCTGTAGCAATACACTCTCCCTGTCCCTGTAGTGATACACTCTCCCTGTAGCAATACACTCTCTCTGTCCCTGTAGTGATACACTCTCCCTGTAGCAATACACTCTCCCTGTCCCTGTAGCGATACACTCTCCCTGTAGCAATACACTCTCCCTGTCCCTGTAGTGATACACTCTCCCTGTAGCGATACACTCTCCCTGTCCCTGTAGTGATACACTCTCCTTGTAGCAATACATTCCCTGTCCCTGTAGCGATACACTCTCCCTGTAGCAATACACTCTCTCTGTCCCTGTAGTGATACACTCTCCCTGTAGCAATACACTCTCCCTGTCCCTGTAGCGATACACTCTCCCTGTAGCAATACACTCTCCCTGTCCCTGTAGTGATACACTCTCCCTGTAGCGATACACTCTCCCTGTCCCTGTAGTGATACACTCTCCCTGTAGCGTTACATTCTCCCTGTCCCTGTAGCGATGCACTCTCCCTGTAGCAATACACTTTCCCTGTCCCTGTAACGATACACTCTCCCTGTAGCAACACACTCTCCCTGTAGCGATACTCTCCCTGTAGCAATGCACTCTCTCTGTAGCAATACACTCTCCCTATCCCTGTAGCGATACACTCTCCCTGTAGCGATATACACTCTCCCTATATGGATACACTCTCCCTGTAGCGATACACTCTCCGTATACCAATACGCGATACACTCTCCCTGTCCCTGTAGCGATACACTCTCCCTGTAGCGATACACTCTCCCTGTAGCAATACACTCTACGCTCTTCATGTAGCGATACACTCTCCCTGTAGCAATACACTCTACACTCTCCCTGTAGCGATACACTCTCCCTGCAGAGATACACTCTCCATGTAGCGATACACTCTCCCTGTAGCAATAAACTCTCCCTGTAGCGATACACTCTACACTCTCCCTGTAGCGATACTCTCCCTGTATCGATACACTCTCCCTGTAGCGATACACTCTCCCTGTAGCAATAAACTCTCCCTGTAGCGATACACTCTACACTCTCCCTGTAGCAATACACTCTACACTCTCCCTGTAGCGATACACTCTCCCTGTAGCGATACTCTCCCTGTAGCGATACACTCTCCCTGTAGCAATACACTCTCCCAGAAGCGATACACTCTCCCTGGCGTAAGTAGCCCGAATTCCATGCAGAGATATACGTTGCGACAATGAGTAATACAATACAATACAATACAATACAATGCAATGCAATACAATGCAATGCGAAACTAAGGGGCGGACGGACTGTAAAGGGGCAGACCAACAGGCAGACCAACATGCAAGACAGATGGACAGACAGAAAGATAAACTATCCAGACAGACAGACAGACAGACAGATAGACAGAAGGACAGACGGATGAATTTACAGACATACAGACCTAACGGACGGAGAGAGAAAGAGGCTGACAGACATATGACAGAAAAATGGACAGACAGACAGACAAGGACAGACAGACATGCAAATAGCCAGACATTTAGTCAGGCGGACAGACAGACAGACTGACTATAACTGACTGAACGTCTGCGCTGCACCACGTTAATTGTATGTAGTACATATCAAGTGTTGATATTATTTGTCAGAAATGGCTAAGAATGCATCTGCAAACAACAAAGAACTGTTCAGAACGCAAAATTTAATGGGGGGAGGGGGGGGGGGAGGAGAGAGAGAGAGAGAGAGAGAGAGAGAGAGAGAGAGAGAGATAAAAAGACGCAGTTAATCACAAACAGCACACAATAAGACATAGAACATGATTAATGCTATCATAGTTTGCCGATGCTACAAATAAATCGTGTGGGATGGATTCGAAAGGGAAAAACAAAAATCTAAAGCGATCAACGTTGGAACTTTGTCCCTTTTTAATTTTATTTTTATTTTTTACCTATGGGCATGGACAGATTTTTTTTTAATCATGTTGTTTGGGGAGGATCGGGATAGAAAACAGAAAAGAAACATTCAACGGGATTCAGTTTCTATATAACCCAGCGAGTTGTTGTTGTTGGTTGGGGGTTTTTAGGGGGGGTGGGGGGGGGGGGGTCACACAGACAGACAGAGAAAGAAAGGAACAGGCATACAGACAAAGTGATACGGAGAGAGAAACACAGAAGTAAAACATGATATACAGAAGACAGATACACACACACGCACACACACACACACACACACACACACACACACACACACACACAGAGAGAGAGAGAGAGAGAGAGAGAGAGAGAGAGAACATTGAAGGTGTTTTAACACTTTTTTTTTTCTTTTTTGCAATAATTAACCTCTTCACTCCCAGAGTATGTACAGTTCAGTATGTACGATTTACTTTGTTGTTGCTTCATTCTTATGTACACCCTTACACGGCGTACGAGTATTAAGTTTGTTCTTGTGTTTTATTGTGATGCATGTTCCTACTCTGTATTAGTACTTGTGTGGCCATCATGGTGTGTGAACCGAAGGCAGGCCATCTAGTGTTTTCAAGCGCTGCCGTGATGTATTTACATGCAGTTAGTTGTTTGGTGGGACAGAGCCTTTCCAGGTTGTCAGTTCTCGTTACTGTGTGAACAGGATTAATTACCGTTAGCTGCTCTGGGATGGAAGGACGCTATCTTTTCGTGGGGGTTTCTCGCGGAGGAGGAGACTGTCCGATAAATCTTAAGAAATAGTCCGGGTTATTTTGTTTATCATTTGTAAGACATTCTTGGTTGAGATTTGAATAATGTACATGGAAAGAATAGGATATCGGTTTTAATTGTATGTGCTCTGGAATCTGTGGAAAAGAACGTTTGGTTAGTCAATAAAAGTAAAATGGAATGGGCCTAATGAATAATCATGAGGTGTAGTAATTTCATGAACCACGCCCTACGGTGCCAGAGGAAAGGGCGGGGAGTCAATCAGTGCTCATCTCTTGTAGAAGGAAGTATGTGCCGAGTGTGTGAGTCAGTTGTGGCAAGAAAAGCAGGTATGTGAAAATATTTTACTTTTATTTTGTCACTGATGCTAGAAGATTTTATTCCTCGGTATTAGTATGTTACTATGTTTTATATTGTGCATAGCTGTTTATATTGATGTGATGAAAATCGATTGTTTCTGCGTATTTGCATTTGGACACATTCAATTGTTTCGTGATTTTTTTGCAAAGCGTATTCGTCTTGATGTTGATTGGAAAGTAAAGTATGTATTTGGGTGTATACACCATGGGAAGAAAAAAACAGTTTAGCCAGATATTGAATTAGGTGTTGGAAAGCCTTGATATGTTTTGGATATTTTGTTTTTAAAAGTTAGATTACTGAACATAAAATATTGGGGGTTAATCCAGCCGGCGCCCATTGTTTGTTTTGTTCTAGCAGTTAAGTTTTCCAAGTTATATTTAAATACAATGGTCGGCATCTCTTTACATTGTTTTAGCGTTGTTTTGGGATTGTTCAAGTTTTAAGAGAGTTCCATGTGTTATTTTTGCGGGGGAAAAAAACTGTTAGGAATCTGGGGAAAGATAACCTATACAGCACAGATATATTTCGGGATTACTGGTCATCGTAGACTAATAATAATTATAATGATAATGATAGGGATTCGATAACGATGAAAGGGGGTGTGTTTATAGGTGACAGTTGTTTCATTATTAATGGACAGGTGTACTTGTAGTTGGGATGAGTCTGTACAGTGAGTATAGTTTTGGTTTGTGAAGGAATGTTCGCAATAATGTTAAAGACTGAAATATGTTAATCCTTTCTTTTTCCGTAACTGCGTGAATACTCTATCTCTCTCTCTTTCTCTTCCTCTGTCTGTCTCTCACGCTCTCTGCCCGTCTCTGTCTCTCCGTCTCTCTCTCTCTCTGTCGGGGAGCGAATACAGATGCGAGTCTACACACAGCCTGTAAAACGACCGCTCACTGAAGTGCCAAGATTACTAACTTACAGTTTTGTGCGTCCATCCTTTGCAGACTGACACAGAAACGTTCAGCTCAGTTCTTTACTTGTGATCACCCTAAATAAATCAAACACACAAAGACTAACCCCATCTAACTAAAGCACAGTTCCATTTCAGATTCAACACTTCGTAATTTAATTGAGTCAGTTGCGGCACCAGTTCATCTCAGTGACACCGCCAGAGTCCACCTGGCGCGAACTTCACCCGACGGTTGAAGATGGATGTCATTTGTAGACCTGGGGGTTACAGTTGGATGGAGTGAGAAGGACAGTGGGAAAGGGCGCTGGAAGTGTGGAGTGGGAGAGGGACAGTGGGAAAGGGCGCTGAAAGTGTGGAGTGGGAGAGGGAGAGTGGGAAAGGGCGCTGGAAGTGTGGAGTGGGAGAGGGAGAGTGGGAAAGGGCGCTGAAAGTGTGGAGTGGGAGAGGGAGAGTGGGAAAGGGCGCTGGAAGTGTGGAGTGGGAGAGGGAGAGTGAGAAAGGGCGCTGGAAGTGTGGAGTGGGAGAGGGAGAGTGAGAAAGGGCGCTGAAAGTGTGGAGTGGGAGCGGGAGTGAGGAAAACTGAAGAGGACAACTGGAAGGGGAACGAAGACTGTTCCAGTGTCGATCCTCGAGTTCCGTTGAATGCAGTGGCACGAGGGGAAGAGTCACAGGGAAATCTGTAAACAAACCACTCACACGTCTCTGAAGACCATGCCTCTTTTACAGGTTACAAACAGTACACCCCCTCCCCCTGCCCCTCCTTAAGCAATATACATTACAGCAAACAAAACAGCAAGTCGATAACCTTTTTACATAAGCCACCAGCGTACTAAAGCTATCGCCGTTTAAAGTATTTGAACTGTTTATTATAGCTTTCCCAAATAATAAAAGGGGTAAACCAACACAAAGTCTCAAGCGTCCATTGCGACTAACTACTAACGGCAATAACATTATTTCAATACCCACTAGTTCCAAATAATAGAAACAGCACCAGTCAGGCTACATCACAATTACGTCTCATTTCCATCCCCACAAGAATGTTAGGGAAATTTACAGACTAATCAGACATTATTTTTTCATAACAAAGAAACAAAATTGAAGCAATAACCCGAGCTGAATATATGGCAAAATGATACACCGAAGCACAACAAATTTACTAATTTCCCCATAACACTTAGAAGTAAAAGAATACTGGGTGTAAAAGATTCCCAATTAAAGAAAACGTGAGTGGGAAGGTGAGAGTGTGTTTGTAAACTTGTAATATTTTTCTTTCATGTAAAGCGCCCTGAGCTCTTAAAGAAAAAGGGCGCTATATAAATGTACATTATTATTAGTAGTAGTATTACCACACACACACACACACACACACACACACACACACAAGCACACAGATCCATACATACACATGATTTTGTCCATGGATTAATTATGTCACCATTGTACCAACCTTCCGCTCCCTCCGTCCATTCACAACGCGAATAACACCCAGCCACACCTAACACACATACAGACACGCGCGCGCGTTTTGTGTGTGTGTGTGTGTGTGTGTGTGTGTGTGTGTGTGTTGTGTGTGTGTGTGTGTCTGTGTGTGTGTGTGTGTGTGTGTGTGTGTGTGTGTGTGTGTGTGTGTGCGTTCTCTATGTGTGTGTGTGTCTTGGGGTGTGTGTGTGTGTGTGTGTGTGTCTTGGGTGTGTGTGTGTGTGTTGTGTGTGTGGGTGGGTGTTGTGTGTATGTGTGTCTGTGTTGTGTGTGTGCGTGTGTCGTGTGTGTGTATGTGTGTATGTGTGTGTGTGTGTGTGTGTGTTTAGACGTGGTCGAACGCATTGCTTGTTTCTTTTTCTGCAGGTGTTTCAAGTCCTACCATACAGACAAACCTACGTATGCGCTCATAATATTGTTAAGACTTACATAATTGTGTAACTTGTTCCTCGGAGTGTTTGTTCAAGGACTCACTAATGCGTTCAAGGACTCACTAATGCGGATTCACTAATGCATTCAAGGATTCACTAATGCATTCAAGGACTAAGGACACGTTAATGCATTCAATGACTCACTAACGCCATTCAAGGACTCACGAATGCATTCAAGGAGTCACTAGTGCAGTCAAGGACTCACGAATGCATTCGCTGTCCTTCCGTTCCTATTGCTCGGAGCACTGTGGTTCTGAATCAGACGGGGATATCAAACATAGCACTGATGATGCTTAAAGAAACATGCACACACCGGGATAATTTCATAACGTGATGATTCGCAGACATTTTAACAAATTAAGAAAAAATGAGAAAGGAAAAGAAAGATTGAAATAGCAGACACAAAAAACACGCGCGCGTGTGGACACCCACCCACCCACCGCCTCTGTCTCCCTCCCCTCCACATACCTTGACCTATGTGCATTCATACATAAGTAGGTGGAGCGATGTTAGAGAGACAAGGCAAGACAAGAACAATTTCAGTATTTCCGAGGTAAACAGATGAGCACTGATGCACTGATATATATATATATATATATATATATATATATATATATATATATGTGTGTGTGTGTGTGTGTGTGTGTGTGTGTGTGTGGAGAGAGAGAGAGAGAGAGAAGGGGGTATTAACGGACATTGTCCAGCCTCTGAAAGCAAAGGATTCTACATTCTGTGTGATTGCAGATCATGGACTTACACCATGTTCCCAAAACGTGCCAAGCGTGCTATGGTGTGCCTGCTGCTGCTGCTCCTGTCTGTGTGGGGCTGTTTTAGCCAAAAGACCAGTGTCAACCATGACTGGCTTGCCGCGCCCACCCATTTCAACATGGCGGACATGCTACAGCTTCGGTTTTCTGCGTTGTCTAAGATCCAACCTTGTCTCGATCTTCCAAAGGAGGTGAAGCCCCGCAGACGAGGTCGGAAGAGAGGTGTCAGAGCCAGAAATAAGGTCATGAAATATAAACCCTACTTACCGACTGTGATCGAGGGCAATGTGCAATCTCTAAGAAACAGAATAAACGAACTTTCGGCCAATGTTGTCTCCTCTACTGATTTTAAAACGTGTAGTTTAATGTGTTTTACAGAAACGTGGCTGGACAGTTTTATTGCTGATGAACAAGTGTCTTTGGGTGGTTCTACTTTATTCGGGGGGGGGGGGATAGGACTGAAGATGCGGGGAAGTTCTACTTTATTCGGGGGGGGATAGGACTGAAGATGCGGGGAAGAAGGGGGAGGTGGGGTGGGTGTTTTTATCAACAATGGTGTCACCCAAACAATGTCACTGTCACATACAAGGAATGCTCACCTGTGTTAGAGTTCATGACCCTTGGAATTAGGCCATACTACTTGCCACGGGAATTTTCTTACGTGCACCTGACAGTTGTATATATTAACCCCAAAGCCAGTGCAAGTGAAGCAGAGAACGCAGTCGCCAGCCACGTGCACGATCTTGAGACAAAGGCACCTGACTCTTTGAAACTTTTAACCGGAGATTTTAATGACTGCTCTCCTTGAAAAGACACTTCCAATTTTTTACCTGCATGTTCCAACCCATGAGAACAAGACAATTGACTTGTTTTACTCCTGTGTACCCGATGCCTATTCTTCTGTGCAGCTACCACCCCTTGGACATTCTGACCACAGCCTAACCCATTTGTTGCCAAGATATAGGCCTCTAGTTAAACGTCAGCCGCCTGTGAAAGTGTCAGTGTGTGACTGGTCAGCTGACTCCATTGACACTTTAAGAGGGTGTTTCGAATGTACGGACTGGAATGTGTCTGTTGAGGCCACGGACAATGTGTGTGAACTGGCTGATACCGTTACCGAATACATAAAATTTTGTGAAGACTGTGTTGTACCAGTCAGAGAGATTAAAATTTTTGCCAACAACAAACCTTGGATTTCCACTCAATACACTTCAAATTTGACATAAAAACTTAATAATAATAATAATAATAATAATAATAATAATAAAACAGTCCTCTCAGAGATTTCTCTATCTGAATCTCGCTCTAATCTTTGTGACAATATGCCATGTGAAATTTCACAAACAATACGAACTTTGGTGCTTCAATTGCCTCCTCACATACAAGAGTCACAATATTTCAATGTTCTGATTTTTATCCGGCTTATGATTCATTGGGTTCACATTGAGTTCTGTTCAGTAAAGATGGCCACATGTCTAGCAATAAACCGCAGGCAACAACCAGATTAGAATAAAAGCAAGCACAGACCTCCACTGATTACTGTAACCACAGCACAGACCTCCACTGATTACTGTAACCACAGCACAGGCCTCCACTGGTCACTGTAACCACAGCACAAACCTCCACTGGTCACTGTAACCACAGCACAGACCTCCACTGATTACTGTAACCACAGCACAGACCTCCACTGGTCACTGTAACCACAGCACAGACCTCCACTGGTCACTGTAACCACAGCACAAACCTCCACTGGTCACTGTAACCACAGCACAGACCTCCACTGGTCACTGTAACCACAGCACAGACCTCCACTGGTCACTGTAACCACAGCACAAACATCCACTGATTACTGTAACCACAGCACAGACCTCCACTGGTCACTGTAACCACAGCACAGACCTCCACTGGTCACTGTAACCACAGCACGGGCCTCCACTGGTCACTGTAACCACAGCACAGACCTCCACTGGTCACTGTAACCACAGCACAAACCTCCACTGGTCACTGTAACCACAGCACAGACCTCCACTGGTCACTGTAACCACAGCACAGACCTCCACTGGTCACTGTAACCACAGCACAGACCTCCACTGGTCACTGTAACCATAGTACAGACCTCCACTAGCTTCCTGCATTATCAATTGTTATTTTGTACTCGGCTGCACCACATGCTGTCGGCATCATCCCGAGCTCTCTCTTCAGGAATTATCAAAAACCAAAGTCAAACACCCAAAAAACGTCACACAAAATTATGTCACATAAAACATTGTTGAATATAACCATGGCATGTACGGAAAACCCCTTCAAAGATTTAATCAAGGATAAAGAATGGCAGAAGAATGAGAATATCATGAGTTGTGGCAATACCGCCCCTCACAAGTTCAATTTTTAAATTTGATGCACGCAAAACTGCAAGAATGGATGACAAGACATTTTACATAATGGAGACATCCACTTCCATATTGCAAAAAGTCCATACAGGGACAAAATCATTGCAGGGCTAAACTGTCATCCATGCTGATACTATGGGACAGAATCATTGCAGTGCTGAAGTAAAACTCATTCATGCTGAAACTGCAGGAAAGTTAAAATCTCATAAAATTAAAACTGGTGGATTTGGACAAAAGAAAAATTAATTTGTTTGATCCCCATCTCAAAGTAGACAAGGTGTTTGAATTAGACTCCCTGTTTGATGATATATACAAACTGATGCATTTATCGACAAAATGATGCAAACTGTTGGTTTGCTCTGTTTGGTCAAATTTCGCAGCAACACAATGGAAAGAGACCCATCTCTAACCAAACAAACACTGTTAACGGCGACAAGCGATGACTCATGGCCAACACTGTGAACCACAGTAGTGATCGCAATGATGGATGGGCGGGCATTTAAGTTTTATATGTTGAGTATCACTGAACAGCGAGTAAAATGCAAACTCCTTCTGGTGTCATATACTGTACCAAGTAAAAGGAGGAGGGCAACATCAACTGGTTTGCATTGGGAGCCTTTGTAACAGTAACAGCTGTGTTTGCCGCAACAAAGGAAATCCCTTTGGTACCATCAGCCCTGGAAATCCCTATGGAAGAAATTGATGAGGGGCTTCTAAGACAACCAGAAGGCACAGAGTGCTTAAAAGCGATTGAAGTGACAAAGGCCCACATCTCATGTGCTCTAGGATTCAAACAGTTGAGATGTCTGTGAACCCAAAAATAAGCTTAGAGAAAGACAGCAATATCTGTCTTGTAATTCTCATTAATGGAAAAGAGAAGATGTTTCTAACAAGAATGTCTATGATGAGACCTATCCCAGTAGTATCTAAGGCCCCTAACTGGGCCAGGATGACTATTCTCATGTTACCAGGCTAAACTATCAGACAAGGGTCTGATCCTCAGTGAGAAAGAGGGTGCCTGTGGGTCCTACTTCTTAACTAAAAACTCTATAATGAAATTGAGTGTGATGGAAGTCCGCAACAACAACAAAAAAACAAAACAAACATTTTCCATTTTACCCCCACAATCATGCTGCCACTCTGTTATCACTGAAGTTAGGAGTGACTATGAACACATCTGACAGCTGCTTCAGTTCTTCAGGCATCAGCCTTCAGCAGCATTCCAGTGAAAGTGGTCCAGAACCCACGACTGAATGTGTATTCTCCATCATAGGTTCTCAGCCACACCCTCTGGCCAGCCTTCATCTTCACCACGGTGTGCCCTGTTGACCAGTTTTTGCCCTTGGAAAACACATAACTTTTTGTTTCACCATCTAACACTATGGCAAGTCTAGCTCTTTTATTTGCATCAGCATCATTGGGACTTGTGTTGGCCATGAAGCAGTAGACACCATGCAGTGGAGCGGTGAACTGCCCTGTGTTGGGGTCATAGCCACCCCCCACACTGCTCTTGACATTGTCACAGATCAAGGTCTGCTCCTGGTTGGTGGTCAGCGCAGTTGACAGATTTGCATGGAATGCAATTTGGGTGTTGGCTGTCACTGGAAGGAAAATAATGGGGATGAAAGGTTATTAAAGAAGCATCATGTATTTCTAAATGTGGCTGTGATGTAAGGTCTCTCAAACATTGTCAGCACAAACAATTGTTGAGTGCATGCATGAACAGAACAGAACAACTCTCTTTCTCCAACACACAGTCAGTCAGTCTCTCTCTCTATCCAACACACACATGAAATGTGCTTTGTGTGTCTGCTGTTGCTGGAAGGAAAATATTAGATGGGAAAGATTATTAAAGAAACACTGTGTTTGACTATTATGTAATTTCTCTCCAACATAAAATTATGCATAAACATATGACAAACACACATGAACACAAACACGTATATATCCTATTCAAATCTATCCAAGAGCATAAGAAGTACACAGTGCATCATACTAAAAAACAAAGACAAAAATTCTGCGCTTGTGTCACTTTTTCAGTGGCTGTCATATTGATTCCAGTCAAAGTCAAAACAAGCTGTAATTTCAACAAATTTTACTCAGTTACTCTATATCATCAATCCAGTCTGCATTAAAACTTATTCAAACTTTGTGAGAAATACTTGAAACAGAGTTCAATGCAGGTGGACATGACTGTCCACAGTGATCCCCTTCTTTGACTGGTCAAACAATGCAGCATGGGATCTGACATTCCAAATTTACCATTAGTGACTATCCAAACCTGATGTGTCCTCCCAGGATGACAAAGACATCACTTTGGGGTTCCAACCAGACACTGTACCTTACTTGTGGAGGATTCTCTGAGGTTCATCAAATGTTGGTGATGAACAACTGGGTGTTCCAACAGGCAGGTAGCCCACCTACTTCCTTGCCCAGTCCTGTTTGAAGCACTGAAGCAATGCTCATCAAGGCTCTAGTGTCATCAGGATGGAGCAGTACCACATGTCCTCAACACTTTTGTATGGACAGCTTGCCACTGGGAAGAGAACCTGGGGCCGACCACACAAATGGTAGAAAGACACCGTCAACACCAACCTCCGGTGTTGCAACATCCAGCCACAGGAACTGGAAGATGCAGCTGCTGACCGCCCACACTGGTCAACCCTCACTTGACAAGCTTCCACCACGCACTGGCACAGGGCAGCATCAACATCAACATCAGTGTCAACAACAGATTCCAACTGTCCCCAAAGTGGCCTCAAAATCCGGAAAGTAGTGACTAAGTCCATACACTGTCTTTCAATAAAATTGTTCTTGAACATGAAGAATCACCACCACAGATAAAGACACAGACAGTGACATGGACACAAATACTGACAGAGAGTGTCACTCACCAAATCGGGTTTCCAGAGTAGTCAGTGCCTTCATGTTGTCTTGCAATGAATCTTGGACTGACTTCATCTTCTGCTCCAGGGAGACAACCTGGTTTTTTGATGCTGTCATGTCAGTTTGCAGGGCAGAGTAGCCTCCTTCAACATCAGAAATGCTCCTGTGGACCTTGGCCATGTCTGACTTCAGCTCACTGCAGTCGGTCTTCAGCTGGCTGACATCATTCTTTGTGATGGCATTGTCTGCCTGTAAAGCTGTGATGTCTGTCTGGACACTGGTGAGCTTGGAGTCAACAGCACCATGATCAGCCTTCAGTTGGATGATGTCCGTCTGCTGCATGGAAACCTCTGTCTGCATGGAGACCACGTCATTGTGAAGCTTGGCCAGGTCTGCACTCACTTTGTCCTTTCCTGCTGTTAACCCAGCCAGGTCCTGGTGAACAATGACGTTTTTATCTCTCAGGGCTGCCATCTCTCTCTGCAGGGCGGCCTGGTCAGTGGTCAGTTTCACATTCTGATCTTTCAGAGTTGTCACTTCTCTTTGTATAGTGTTTTGCTCTGATGACAGCTTGTTGTTGGTGTTACTCAGCACAGTCACATGTTGTGTAAGCAGAGTGTTGGTAGACTGCAGTGCGGTGACCCGACCCGCCAAATCTTCAAACTTCTTGTACAGATCATCCATGTTTCTTGGATGCGTCCCCACTGATGACACAGTTTCCGGGTCAGCCTGAAAGCTCGGTGATCCTGAAGCTGCCTTGCTGTGGGAAGGGTCTGAAGACTGGGTGGACTTGACGACTTTCCCTACGAACAACTGCAGAGTGTTGATCATCAGGAGAGTATTGTCTTCCACCTGATGTCTGAGCAGTGCAGCACTGTCCAGCTTCCTGTTCAGGATCATCTGAGCTTCTCCCTGCAGGAACAGTGCCGCTCTGAGCTGGGCCGCTGACACAGGAGCTGGCTGTGATGGTGACAGTTGTTGCTGAAGCGTGTTCCTTGTTTGCCGCGCTTCTGTCATGCTGGAGTGAAGCTGCTCAGTCATAGCGTCACACTCCTCTCTCAGACTGACCAGACAGGCGTCACGTGCATCGGCAGCATGGCGCAGCAGAGTGCTGTAGCGAACATTGATGCTGTTGTCCATGGCTCTTCTCTCCTGGTTCAGCTGACACTCTTCTTCTGTCAGTTTCTTCAATGTATCGTCAACCATCTTCAGCTGCTCTTCCACCTGACAGCTTGTTGGGCTCTGTGCTGCGCTGGTTGTGTCTGAGGGGTCCTGCAGCACTGCCACTTGAAGTCCCTGGCAGAACATGTCATGGGAGCGTCGACACTTAGAGCAGAAGTTCTTCTGGCATTTGCAGCACTGGAACTGGGCTTTCTGATCTCCATCACACACATCGCACAGCACAGGTAGAGGATCTTCCTTTCTGCAGTCAGTGTCCAGGTTAAAGTTTGTCTGCAGACCAGAAAACACAAACACACACATGTAGTGTGTATGCACACACAGACACATACACCATCACAAAGGGTTGTCTTAGACAAAATTCTGAAGAAAAATCCACTTTGATAGGAAACAAATACACTTGCATGCAAAACACAATCAGAAAAACAAAGGGGAGTGGTGTTCTCACTGTAGCAGCACACTCTACTTGGAGAGAGTAGCCTGAATTTCACACAGAGAAATCTGTGACAAAAGAGCAATACAATACATTTCAATAAAATACAAACTGTCTTGTTCTATTCAGCATTATATTCTGTAAGTTTAAAAATGTTCCATAAACTGTTATTCATTTACACTCACTTCCAAGTTTCTGCAAGAATACAACATAATCAACAAACAGTATTGTGTGCAACATGGTGATTAATTTTTCTCGGTACAAAAAAATGATCTGTTTGTCTTTTCATCCAAAACAAGAGGGATGAGAGAAACACAACAAAAGTAAAAAAAATATATATATATCAGACTCTCTCCATTCATCATCACCACCACCACCACGCTTCCACCCATCCTGTCACATGCAGTAAGAACAGTCTACCTGGAATTCCATCACACCCCCACCCTGTCACCTGCAGTCAGAACAGTCTACCTGGAATTCCATCACACCCCCAGCCTGTCACATGCAGTAAAAACAGTCTATCTGGAATTCCATCATACCCCTAGCCTATCACCTGCAGTAAGAATAGTCTACCTGGAATTCCATCACACCCCCAGCCTGTCACCTGCAGTAAGAATAGTCTACCTGGAATTCCATCACACCCCCAGCAGGGACAGGAATGACACGACGACAGGTGGGGCACGTCAGACTTCTGGCTGACCTCTCTCCTTCCTCTTCAACGTTTTGTCCATGAGTGCCATATGTCTGAAACACACAGCCACACATGACAGTGAAGGACAGTGTCAACACTGCCTGTGATTCTGGATCCACTCTGTGCACAACATGGTCAGCTCTCACATCTTCCCAATAATCTGTTTTGTGCCATAAAGTTCATACACTGTTTGCCCTATTTTGACCTGAAATCTTTCAGAAAATACCTGTTCTAACATTCACCATGAAGTTTTCTGTCAAACTGTACTCTGAGAATTAAGATAAAAGATGCATATTCTTAACATTCTGGGGTCTACAGTGGCAGCCCTGACGGAAACATTCTTGTTTCCACAATGTTGACAGTTTTTAGTAACGCCTATGCAATAGGATGTTCAAGATATTTCATACTTTTATTAATGAGGATCTTTTAATTGTACAAAGTTGTGAATAAGGTTTCTATGAGACCTCATGTAGAATATGGTAATACTGTGATATTTCCTTTGTTCAAATGCCAGTCAACTGCTGTTGAGCATGTACAACAGACAGCAACAAAGTTACTGCTGAAATGTGGAGATATGTCATATAGTTAAAGCTTCAGATATCTGTATTGTCTGTATTGCACTAATCGAAGGCGCAGGAGAGGCATTCTAATTTAAACTCTTAAATGTATCATAGCAAAGGGGACTTGGACTGAAACACATTTCCCATTCCCTTTACTGAAAAGTGTCACAACATTAGACATTCACAAGGGAAAACAATTTTCAAGCATTCCAGACCAGCATTTCATACTGATATAAATATAAAAAATTTTTAAAAATAATAAAAATTTATATATATATATATATATATAATGAATATTATCTATCTATCTATATATATATATATATATATGTGTGTGTGTGTGTGTGTGCTACAGAGTATAATTTGCAACCAAAAATCATAGAAACATGTAAATACATTGAACATATATTCTTAACCAAAACAAAAATGTGTCTTTTCCTTAAGATGTCCCCTGTGATGATGATGATGATGATGATAATGATGATGATGCTGATGATGATGATAACATACTTGAAAGGGGAATTCTACACGAAGACTGGGGTCCCTCTTACTGCCCAGATGATCAAATATCAAATGTGTGTGTTTAGAAGATGGGTTGTGATTTGGTAAAATGGATGGGATAGGGTGAGGTGTTATGGGTGGGGGGTGATGGGGATGGGGATAAGGAGTGGGGCAGGTTATCTGAGAGTTGATGGCTTCCACTGAGACCAGTGTTACTGTGTCTCCAGATGAGGCATGTTCCCCTCATTGACTATGTGAGGAAAAAGGACTCCTCAGATTCTGTGACAGGGAAAAGGCATGCTGCCTGGAGAGACTGACGGACAGACCTACTGGTGGGTCAGAGACTGGTTTGAAGGAGGTGCTGATGGCAACCACTCCATGGTGACATCTGTGGAGGATTGTCAATCTTGTGGTGGGACGGATGTTCTCGAGTTATGTTTTGATGATAAAACGTAACTGAATTTTGCTGCAACACCCAAGAAATGTGAAACTGGTCATCCATAAATGAAAGGTATGTTTGAAAGGCTTTTAGGTCTACATGATTCACTCATACCTCTTCAGGATCAGGATATATATGTTGCAGAGGCCTGCATAACTCTTAAGAAGAAGAAGATGATGATGGTGGAGATGATGATGGTGATGAAGAATTTCATTTGCCTCTGTGTCGTTTCCTGCTTTAATTAAATTTTCAGTTTCGGTTTCTGTCACGTGATCGGTGATGTGGTTTCGAGGAGAGAGAAGTGCTTGCAAACATTTTCGCATGTGCTTTTCTTTCTAGTTAAAAAAAAAAAAAGAAAGAAAGAAAAGGACAACACTGCAACAGCGAACATTCCCCGGCCCCACCCCACCCCACCCCACCTTTCCCAAAAGACAGCAGACCCCTCAGTCTATCTAAAGGAGTGGAGTGTCCTGGTCATTCGATAATCGACACAATCATCGTAATCACTGCCTTACCTGACTTTCTCTGTCCACTAAATACTTTAAACAAGGAAGGCAGAACGTGTGTTTACACGGTAAGATTTTGGGTTGACGTCCTTCAAATCGTTCAAAGCATACACTGCAGGATGTGTCTTCCTCAGCTCTTCCAGTCGCCATTTTGAAAACTTCCGGGTTAAGTTCCGCTAGTTTCGATTTCAATCACGTGATAGTTTGAGATGTGATGGTGTGCTTTCGAGAAGATTTAACTTGAGTTTGCCAAAATTCTTCTTCACAGCTTTTTTTTTTTTTTTTTTTTTTTGTAGGTCTAGAACATAGTTTCTATTTCCACTTTACAAGTTACTTATTTTGAAATATTTTGATCCAGTGTTAAGGGAGAAAACTCAGCAAATTTCCAAAGTTATTCATCCGCACAAGAGTATTGCTTCCCTTAACTGTAAACTGTCAAATTTAATAAACACTGGCGTGGGTTGTTTTATTCATATCAATAAAGTAAGTTTGAATGTTTTTGCTCTTCAGTACATCTGTGAGGGAAAAAAAAACAATTGATAAAGCATATCAAGTATACCACACATGTGTACACCTATTCAGGGTGCACTATTCACCCGACTCAAGAACATACATTAACTGATCAAAATCAAATAACTATTTTTTATCATTCTGAGATAAGGCAGTAACTTTCTTCCTGCTGATAAGACAGCTAACTTCATGTGTGAATAATCTGCTTCGCTGAGGGAGGAGGCTGATGCAGTATTTTTGTAGGATTTTTTTAAACGACCTTTTTTAATCTCACCACCAAGACCATCCTTCAGGGAACAGTGCAGTGGAAACAGGAGATGAGGCAGACAGCGAAAGAAGTGGGCAGAGAGGAACTTTGCTGAAACACAGGCCATATTCCATAACTGCCAGAAATGGAGATTGAGACAGGTTTAATGTGGTCAATACCTACAGCATGTTTAAGGAGGGATTGATTTGATTTGATTTGATATGGATACTTATAGAGCGCCTATCGGAGACCACGCTCTAAGCACTTTACACACTCGGGGTCATTTGCACGACAGGATGCCTACCTGGGTAGAGCCAACTGATGGCTTTCATTCGGTGCTCATCATTCGTTTCCTGTCATTCAATCATGATTTCAGGCACACGTACACACTCATACACACTCAGACATGTAACATTTTATATGCATGACCGTTTTTGTTTAGGCAGCATTACTCCGTTTTCTGAAGTGGGCATGCTGAGTAGCTTCTTGTTTCTATAACCCACCGAACGCCAACATGGATTACAGGACCTTTAATATGTGTACTAGTTTGATCTTCTGCATGTGTATACACACACGGTGGGTTTAGGCACTAGCACGTCTGCTCATATGTTGACCTAGGAGATCGGAAAAACCTACACCCTTTACCAGCCAGTCGCCGAAACTGAGATTCGAACCCAGGGCCCTCAGATTGAATGTCCAAAGCTTTAACCACTAGGTTATTGATGCATAAAACAGGTGTGATCAGTTGATACTTCCGTATCCCATGAAGAGTGTGGAGAGATACCTGTCTGACTTGTGGATGTGTGCTGATAGGTATGCTCTAAAAACACCTGATTCAAATCACACCAACAATGCTGTGGTACAAAGACAGAGTGAGAGTGACTGTCCTGTCTACTGTCTGGCCTGTCCCCTGTAGCTCTTTATTCCACACCCGTTCCCTTCACATCCCACCATTTTTCAACCCTGTGTCATGCTGGCGTCACTTCACATCCCACCAATTTTCAACCCTGTGTCATGCTGGCGTCACTTCACATCCCACCATTTTTCAACCCTGTGTCATGCTGGCGTCACTTCACATCCCACCAATTTTCAACCCTGTGTCATGCTGGCGTCACTTCACATCCCACCATTTTTCAACCCTGTGTCATGCTGGCGTCACTTCACATCCCACCATTTTTCAACCCTGTCTCATGCTGGCGTCACTTCACACCCCACCATTTTTCAACCCTGTCTCATGCTGGCATCACCAACAGGACCAGCGGGTAAGGTGTTCAGAGCTCAGCCCTCCCAGAGTCACAGAGTATAGCAGGATGACACAGACCAGTCAGCAGCTGGGACACAGTGGTGGGCACCACCCAACTGAGCTAACACAAAGGTGCAGTTCCTTTAGACACTGGCTATACAACACACTGGAGGAGTCATGTATACAATGGGTCAGCATGCCCCACTTGCGTTTGCTGTTTTTACTATGATAGACACTATACAGCCTCTAAAAGCAAACAAATATACATTCTATATGATCATAGATCATGGAGATATGTTTCCAAAACTGAAATACCAAACAACAACCAAGCCATATCGCTCTTGGTTAATACAAAACCACACAACTTCAATGACTACGTAGTTCTAAGTTAGTGCTTAGCTTGAAGTTGCCTTCATCTTCCCAAGAGTGATAGTGTGTGTTCAAGTTGTTTAATCTGTGTGTGCGTGCGTGCGTGCGTGCGTGTGTGCGTGCGTGTGTGTGTGTGTGTGTGTGTGTGTGTGTGTGTGTGTGTGTGTGTGTGTACCTCTTGTATCTTTTATGAATATGGATGAGGATGAAGGAATTAATGTTGCAATGGAGATGCATTTTGGTTCGGGACGACATGACAAGACTGTACTCTGCTCTGCCTTTCCTGATATATCCCAGCATCAGCCAGATCCCAGAACTACAGATACAGCAGTGTTGTTCAGGGAATTTGACCAACACTCTCAGTGATGTACCCATAAAGCAGATGACTCTGGACTGTGTGGTCCAAGTCTTCCCATTTGAGCCCACAGCTAATGATGAGTTCTGGGTAGGGGCCAGCCACAGTGATGTGCCTCTGATGGGGTTTGAACCCATGTTATCCTAGTCATTACTCCACAACTCTGACCACTTTGTTCAAGGCAGCTGGTGGTATCGTTCATTACTATTGTGAGATTTCATGAAGCATTGCATGAACGTCTTTCTTTGTTCTTTCTTTACAGCCCAGCCAACCACACAGGAATTATATCAGGGCTGGAAACATTCACAGACTGAAACACTCCAAAAACCAACAATGTCAGCATGTGCCTCTGGCACTGACTGTTCCATCCAGTTCATCTGACCTGCAGCATGACTCGATTACATGTTGCATTAAACATACCTAAATATGTCACATACAGGCCAAAATATACCGTGGCACCAGCATAGACGTACAGCACATGGTCAACCGAATCAGGGTTGTTTCATTCACACATTTTAATAATACTGAATAATAATAATCATCATCATACTAACAACAACAACAATAATAATACAGTCTTATATACTGAGCGCTGTATCCCCATCTCAGATGGAGCTCACTGCGCTCAGGTTTACAACAGAATACAGAAATTTAAGACTAAGTGACGTAGAAATCTTGCAAGGTCCAGTCAACACACTGAATTGCACATGACACTGGTTAAGATATACATATCTAAGACTAAGTAGTATAAAAAAAAAATGTAAATAAACACAGGCAACATCACAGTCTCAAATCACTCAGGAACAAAGCACAGCAAAACAATGCATATCACATTCAAAGTAAAAAAATAAACACCAAATTTAACTGAGGAACCAGCCTCACAAAAAACACACCAAAAAATAATCATAAATTCTGATACAATCCACACAAAGAACGCACCCGGCAGTAAGATCACAACAAGCATATGCAGAAAAAGTTTCAGTAAGAAAAGTACAGTTTGAAAAGATATGTTTTGACTGCTCTCTTGAATGCGGGTGTTGGGGTGTAAAGGAGGTGTGAGGGTAGTGAATTCCACTGTTACTGGTGCAAGAAAGGTTCGCCGTAAATGTTTGTACGAATCTTTGGGACAGTGTGCGTTTGTCATTTGAAGAACATGACAATGAAGCTGCTGATACAGCAGCTAAAAGAGGAGCACAAGATTAAGAAAAATCGACAAAAATACCGTCCGTCTTTTCTGTAAAAGAGGCATACACTTTGTTAGAAAAATCAGCATGGGGTGGATTTCATAACCAATGGAAGGGAAAAGTTTTTGAAACATAAAGGGACATTATTCCCCGAGAATATTCTCAAAGAAAAGATACCGAATCCATCAGCTTGCTATACAAGATTAATAACCTCTACTTTCTTCCGTCTAAAACTTGATGCGCTGAAGACAAAGTATAGTAAAAATGTTACATGCATCTGTGGTAAGCAGTCCAGCTTGCATCGTTGTTTGTTTCACTGTCAGCAGTTACGTACCTTCTTGACCAAGTATTTCAAAGAGAATGGACCTAACTATCCTGCAGATGATTTTTGGAAAATTATTTCTGACGAGGTTCTTATGGTCGAACTTTCACAGGCATAGCCCTATTTCTACATTCCTTCAATGTACTTCAGTTTCAGTTTCAGTAGCTCAAGGAGGCGTCACTGCGTTCGGACAAATCCATATACGCTACACCACATCTGCCAAGCAGATGCCTGACCAGCAGCGTAACCCAACGCGCTTAGTCAGGCCTTGAGAAAAATTTGTGCATCGACCGGTACTTCAGAATTGTGTTAATGGCTTCTGATTATTACTATCATTATTGAATTGTTAGTAATGCATTTTTGGGGTAGTTTTCTACCTTTTCTGTTTTCCTCAGTGTTTCTGCCCGCTTCTGGTTTTTTGTTGTTGTTTTTTGTCTTCTGTTTCTCATGATCTGCCTTGCCAGTCCAATCTTATGTAAGTGTCCATGATTTTTTTTTTGGGGGGGGTGGGGGTGGGGGGGGGTGTTCTTTGGATTTGATACCAGGACACATTTTGCATTCTGTTTTTTTGTTTTTTTTATCAGTATATATTTGCTACCTATGCACGTCAGTGTGTATGTCACTGAGCCGGTGCCCGACCTGGTCAGAGCTTTCTCAAATTTATCTTATCTCGAAAAACTTTTTTTCAACACCAAGTTTGGTTTAGACATAGAGCAAAACTGAATAGTTCATTTCACACATAGGCTACCACTTATAGTGTGACAGGGTGCTACGGCCGTCCCCACTACCCTGAGCGAATTAAACCGTATTCACACACACACACACACACACACACACACACACACACACACACACACACACACACACACACACACACACACACTCACTCACACAGCCCGCGTGTTCAAGGTTAAAGTTTAAAAAAAAAAAAATGAAGAAAATGCATTTACAGGCAGTGGCGGACATGCAGTGCGCCGGCACTGGCACACTGTGCACATGTCCACGTATGCACGCAGACACAGCTCTCACACACAGTCACAGTCACACACACACACACACACTCAGTGACACACACACACACACACACACACACACACACCGTGACACCGTCACACACACACACACACACACACACACACACACACACCGTGTGATACACGGCTCGCGCCGTGCACAAAGCGCTTTACAATCCACACTGAAAACACACACGCATTCGAAACACACTCAGTCCTTTATTCTCAATCATGCACAATAAACATCAGTATATTATATATACGCATAGAAACTCGTATGTACGATACATACATACATAAGCTACATACCGTTTGATACATACATACATCCGTCCATTCGACGCACACACAATACAGCGGCGTTACACTGAAATATACCTACACAATCAGCTACTTCCATGATTGAGAGAGGGCCGGGTCTGGAGGAAATGCTGCTGGAAGAGGAGAGTCTTGAGGTTAGATTTAAAGGGAGGCACTGAGGGGCTGTGACGGACGTGGTGAGGCAAACCGGAGTTCCAGCAGATGACTGTGCCAGTGAAAAGGCTCGACCACCGTGCCGCGTGTTCTATTTTGTCAGTATTTTGGGACGCGGAAGCCGGTTCGATTATCGGCAGCAGATTGAAGTCGGAACTTGAAAACGGGAGGGTACGTGGATTTGAAAGATGTCAAAGGGGTATTCGGGTGCGGCGGCAGAGCCTAGATTTGAAAGATGTCAAAGGGGTATTGGGGTGCGGCGGCACGGGATCCATAGATTTCAGTGAAAGATGTCAAAGGGGTATTGGGGTGCGGCGGGAGATCCATAGATTTGAAATATGTCAAAGGGGTATTGGGGTGCGGCGGCAGATCCATAGATTTGAAAGATGTCAAAGGGGTATTGGGGTGCGGCGGCAGATCCATAGATTTGAAAGATGTCAAAGGGGTATTGGGGTGCGGCGGCAGATCCATAGATTTGAAAGATGTCAAAGGGGTATCAGTTGGGGTGCGGCGGCAGATCCAGATACGACGTGACATGGTCGAGTAGAGACAGGCGGCTTTGTATTTGATTCTTTGCTCAATGGGTAACCAGTTCAACTCTTTCAGAAGGAGTGTGCAGTGTGTGGATCTTCAGTTTGCTTCATAAATCAGTTTGGCGGTGGAGCTTTTTTATACCTGCCGCCGGTGTAGGCCTACGTCAGTGGTCTGAGGACTCAGTGGGGTGTTTGCGGACAACCGGGACTGGGTGTACAAAAAAAAGAAAGACATCAGTGCTTATCTGTTATCCTCGAAATAAAGAATTTTGTCTTGTCCTCTCTCTCTCTCTCCCCAAACCGGCACCCACCGCCCAACTGCCAAATGCAAGAAGGGCAAGAAGAAGAAACTAGTTTCCGTTTTCAGATTGCGTTTGCGTTTCCGGTTGAAAAAGAGAATGAATCGGCGCATGCGTGGTTCGAGATTTAAAGTGAGCTGGCTTGTCACGCCAGGCCGAGGTAAGATGAGCAAGTTAGCGTGGCAAATTTTTATGTCCTTATTGTTTGCAACAGTGAAATTGCTTGTTTTCTTACCTTTCCTATTCTTGGTGGCTGGACATTTCGTTTGGGCTTGCTTTCACTAAATGTGCATTTTGGTGTCAGAGAGAGTGGTCCAAGCGAGGAACGTGGAAAGAGACGGCGAACTCGGCGGGCGGGGGGGGGGGGGGGGGGGGGGGGAGGAGGAGGAGGTTCTGCAGTGTGTGTGGAGAAGCCCGTGCTCACCCAGTTACTCCAGTTAGTAGGGGGCATTAAATATAAATCCTGCACTTTGTGATAAAAACATAATAATTGACATACATGGACAATAAGTCCTAATGAACCCATTAAGCGAGGGATCCACTTTTCCAGTGGCTTGTGGCAAGCGTAAAAATTAATTAAAATTAATTACGAAGACCATTTATACCACTCACACGCGAATGGGACACCATAGTATTTAGTAAGGCAGGATGCGGCGTGACCCCGGCCTGACCCGCAGCTGTCAGCACCTTCCCTATTTCAGAGACTGGCGCTTAGCGCGCACTGCGCTGGTTTGGTTGTTCTCATCGCCCATGGCAGACCAGAAACTGAAGTACGGCAATCCTTAGCGACAAAAGTTAGATTTTTAAAACGAAAGTGTTATGCCTTTTTCTTTCTTTCTTTTTAAATTAAAAAAAAAATCATTAAAAAAAAATCTGCTATTGAAGTGTGGTAATCAACAATAGGGTATTGCTACTGCGTTTAATTTTTAGATGAAAGTATTATATAATTGTAACTGTACAGTTAACAAAAAAAGTGAATAGATAAATTAATAAATAGATAAATTAATAAATAACGAAAGAAAGAATGACAGAGAGAGAGAGAGAGAGAGAGAGAGAAGAAAATTAACAAGGGATTGTTTAGTTTGTACAAGACAAAATGACCTAATTAATTTACGGACTTAATGATAGCTATTGACAACCCTGTAGATTGCATATTCTGTAACGAAGTATGCTTAAATTGATTTTTTCGTATGATTAGAGCATATAGCCCTGAAGAGGCCTTCACAGTCGACAGGGTTCTGAACAATGTGAAATTGAAACTTAAAGAAATGAGCTCGCCACAGCTGTCTTGCTTTGTTCTCAGAGAGTTATTTCATGTCAATGCAGACAAGTATGTTGTTGCTGTGATCCGCCACAGTCCAGGTCGATGACTGAAGACGTGGTGGAAATCAACTGGAATCTTTGTGCGTTATGTCAAACAGCATCACAAGAAACTTTGATCTGCCCAACCAAGCGAGAATGTGCTGGTTACGCCTATGTTACTGAAACCCTTGCTGATTTTAAAAGATTAGGACATTGCCCAATTCTGTTGATCTGTCTTTGATGAAGGAGATGGATATGAAGCAACGTTTCTACATTTTTCTAAGTGGCAGAAGAGATGTAGAACAGAGGAAAGCAGGGACAACCTCTAAAAGGAGACTGGGAGCATATATATATATATATATATATATATATAAGAATTTCAAATCCAGTGCTAGTCCTGTGAAAACAAGAAACATGTTTGGTATTCATGCGAATAAATTAATGCATTTTTTTAAACAGTGATCAGGGTATACTGCAAGGAGCTGGACTTAGGACTTGATTACAAGATGAGAAACTGTGCAGAAGAGCTTCAGGATAAAAGTCTTTTAGTTAAATTTGCTTCAGGGGACATGGTAACAATAGATGTGTACCATACACATGCTCATTTAACTCTATAGACGTGCTGACAATCTGTCAAATGCAAACTCACGAGAGAAAAATAAAAACATGGACGATGATATGTCTCAGTTGTGTAGAATATACACGTATGGACTGGCACAATCAGGAATCGAGCAAACTGAAGTGCATTCATCACGTATCAAACATAAACTTCGCACAGCTCTTCCAGACCCCATTGCCACTTTACAAAGCAGAGAAGTGTCCTAATGTTTGACAAAAACCTCGGTGACACCATCAAGAAACACGCAGTTATGATTCAGAAGCTTCACATCTTGCAAAAACCGCTGAGCTGATTAAAAGTGATCTGTTGTAGCCAGATAGTTCATTCAATGGCAAATTCATCCACAGAATGTCAAGAAAATTGTATACATTTCACCTTAAAGGCGCCCATCAGCATGATGACCAGTGGGCCAGATTCCACTGAAGAATTAACCACTCCACACCAGATTCAAACTGTTGTCAGTATATCACAGATAATTGCATATAAATGCAAAAAATCATTAAAAACAACATCACATATGCAGCGCAACAGGACACAGACATCATTCCTAATCTACTAGCCTTAAAGTTCATTGTCAGACAAGAAAGCTAGGGCTGGTTGAAATCCTTCATAGCCTTGGCCTTGGAATCTCATACAAGCATGTGTTGTCTATTTCAACAGATATTGCAAACAGTGTATAGCAAAAATTTGAAACAGACGGTGCAGTTCTTCCGCCAAGAATGATGACAAACATTTACATAGTTGGAGCGGTCGATAAAATTGACCACATCTCAAGATTGACAACAGCGGGAAACACCTTCCATGGGATATTTGATGCAGAATAAGCATGAAGACGCAGATGCAATTATGCACTTCACACCCCTAGTTCAGCAATCGGTGTCAGCCAGAATGGAAATAATGCCCCCCCCGCCCCCCCCCCCCCTGTCACCTACACAAAAGTGCATCCAGTTGCTCTGACCTCCAAAGATGTCTAAATACCACCATGTAACGTCAGTGCAAAACCAGCCGTCAGACTTGAAAGCAAGACGCGCAACACTGAAAGTGAATGGTTGGTGTACTGCAAAGGTGTCAACGTAGTGAGCAAGGACGGAGGGGCGGATGAAGACATCAAGAACCGCATCAACAAAGCGAGGCATGCCTTCAACACCCTGCGGCCAATTTGGAACTCTATATCTCTTTCCACTCACACCAAACTGAGGATCTTCAACATCAACGTTAAGGAGTCCTCTCGTGTGGCTCTGAAACATGGCGAACAACCAAGACGAACACAAGCAAACGACTGGCCTTCATCAATAAATGCCTGCACCATATTTCAAATGATCAGATGACCAGAGACAGTATCAAATGCCTGCCTCTGGAGAAGAACCAACCAGGTGCCCCTTAGTGAGGAGATCAGGAAGAGGAAATGGGGCTAGATAGCAATACCCTTCGAAAGCCTCCAGACGACACCACAAGACAGGAGGCGAGCTGGCTGACCAAAACAGACCTGGAAAAGAAGCTTGGAGGATGAGATGAAGACACAGCCGGATGGACATAGGCCCGGCTGACGAGAGCAGCCAAAAACCGCTGGAGTACTGTTGCATCCCTATGGTCCAGGAGTCAAGAGGCAAAAATCAAATAAGAAAGTCACTGCAAAGGTGTCATTGAAGATGAACATGAGATCGCCACTGGTACACTCTCCTGGTCAGAGTTCCATGCTGCACGTCATGAGTATCTGGACAGACATACTAGCAACATTGGCCATGCTATCAGAAAATGTGCACTGAATCGCAATGACAATGGACGTCGTGCAGCCTGCGGTGGAGCATCCAGGGCAGCATGGAGTCATTGGACCAACCTGTGTATGCCCTGGGCAAGAAAAAAATGAAATGTGAAATTACAGTCACCAGTATGCGCAACGGTATATTAAAATTTCTCCTTATCCTCCCACATCGGACTGCTGTAAAGGACTGCAGGACAGAAGGCAGTCAAGCATCAGCGACAAGACCCACCACCCTTCCTTGGAAGCACTCTTTACGCTTATGAGAATGAGAAGGATTTTACTGTTCTACAATCATTCTTCTCCACATTGAATCTAGTAAGTACGATATTGTCTGTCAGTGCTGAATGAAAGGCAAAACAAGCGAATTGAGCATATACTATATGTTTGCGGTTTTTGGTGAATGCTTGATATGAATTAAAAACGTATCCAAGCAAAAATGTTTTAGACATGCGTGTGGTGCCTCTGGAAATTGGCAGAGCTGATCGACCTTGATTATACTTACATTCACAGATTTACGATTGATTTTCTTTAATTACAAGTATATAATAAATAATAATAATAATAATGGTACTTATATAGCGCTGAATCTTGTGCAGAGACAAATCTAATCGCTTTCGCACCAGTCATTCTCACGCACGCATAACTCTAAAACTGGAGAAACTAAAGACAAGGAAGAGGCAGGGAAGGGAGGCTATTTTGGTAAGAGGTGGGTTTTAAGGCCAGACTTGAAAGAGCTGAGTGTGGAGACTTGACGAAGCGAAAGAGGAAGTTCATTCCAACTGCAAGGTCCAGAGACAGAGAAAGAACGGCGGCCAACAGTCGAGAGTTTGAATCTGGGTATGCGTAAGTGGAGTGGATCCGAAGCTGATCGTAGTGAGCGAAATGGAGTGTAGATGTGAAGGCAGCCACAGAGATAGGAAGGGGCTGATTTGTGAATACATTTGTAGCACAGAGTGCTGATCTTGTGCTTTATTCGGTGTGAGACAGGGAGCCAGTGGAGATGTTGCAAAAGAGGAGTGATGTGCTCAGATCTTTTCTTTCTGAGGACGAGTCGGGCAGCAGAATTTTGTATGCGCTGAAGGGACTGAATGGATGAAGCAGGCAAACCAGACAATAGAGAGTTACAGTAGTCAAGGCGAGAGAGAATGAGAGAGACGACAAGTCTAGATGTTGCGTCAATGGACAGATATTTCCGGATGGAACTGATGCGCCGCAGTTGACAGTAGCAGGATTGACATGTCTGATTGATAAATGTTTGCATGGACAGTGTGTTGTCAAGGACAACGCCGAAGTTCCTGACTGAACTGGACAGAGGGATGGATGTACTGCCAAGTTTGATTGTATTAGTTGTAATGGAAGAGAGTTTTTGTTCAGTTCCTATGATCATTGCTTCAGTTTTGTCCGCGATCAATTGTAACTTATTTAGAGTCATCCAATTTTGAATATCCAGGAAGCAGTTAGATGTTTCTTGCAAGAGCGACAACAATTTTTCAGGTGTATCACTCTTCAGGAGTTGAGTGTCATCAGCATAAGAATGATGACTGACATTATGGCGGTTGATAACTTCAGCGAGAGGAGCAGTGTACAGTGTGAAGAGCACTGGGCCTAAAACAGATCCCTGTGGGACTCCATGTTCAATTTTAACGGGTTCAGACCGGAAATTATCAACAATGACAGACTGGAATCGATCAGTGAGAAAAGATTTGAACCAGTTTAGAACAGTGCCGTTGATACCAAATGTAAAATGAAGACGGGAAAGAAGGATTGAATGGTCTATCGTGTCAAAGGCGGCTGACAAGTCGAGAAGAGTGAGAAGGGAGATCTGTCCTGAGTCGGACGCTAGCAGTAGGTTATTCAGGATGTGGAGGAGAGCGGTTTCGGTGCTGTGGTCAGCACGATAGGCAGACTGAAATAGGTGGATGAGATTGTTGAAACAAAGGTGATTGTTGAGCTGCTATATCAGTTTCATCAATGTCATATCTTAAGAGACTGAAGTACTTTGCAAAATATCAACTCATAGCAGAAGAAATTCAAAAAGAGGCTTAGTTGCTATCATAAACGGCACCCAAAGATCTAGACACATCTTTTTTCCCCTCCCCCTTCTTTTTTTTGTGTATGTTTAATTTGTTTGTTGTTGTTGTTGTTTTATATATATATATATATATATATATATATATATATATATATATATATATATATATATTGTTTAGGGTACAAGTAGCCCAGAGAAAGATGAAAAATATGTACATGTTCTTTAAAATGTATGAGCAACATAACAGTGCACATTGAGATTAAACAACGACCAGTTAGCATCACTGACATTGTGACCTATTTTCTATTTTATTTTATCTTTATTATTTTTGTCACGAAACACCCCTGAAGACATTTACATAACATAGCAAGTACATAACAGCATAATTAACATTCGGAGACCACATTCTGGACATTTCCACGTGTGAAATTGGGTAAGAAAACGAAATAACCGAGAAAATAAGTGTCATTTGCTTTGAACTCAGTGACCTACTTTAGACGCTGACCACACCCACTTCCGGTGCAGTGATAAGGTGGATCCCTTGCTTAAATGAACCACAAATGAATAAGGAATAAGAAAAACCAAACAGAATGTTTTTATCACGAAGTGCAGCTTTCACCTGTTTTTCGGACTTAATGCCCCCTACTAAGTGGCCAGTTTTGTGTGATAAACTGTCCGGGGAGTGCTACTGACTCTAAGATTGTGGTTCGAATAGCATCGCTCAACACTCATCGACTGTGTGGTTTTGTGCTCATTAATCGGGCATTCAGATGTATAATGGTGTTGTTTACTTTTTCTTATGTATAAACGCGTGTACACACGAACGCGCGCGCGCGCGCGCCCGCACACACACACACACACACACACACACACACCATCACTCAGTGTGTGGGTATGTGTGTGAAAGATATTTTGGTAAGATAATTTTTTATCACACACAGGTAGAACTATGTATTCTATTCAGTATGTTTGTGTAGCATGTACAAGAGTGCAGACACAGTAAAAGTGAAGCATTCAACACATATCCTTTTAATGGGGGAATGCTCAATCTTTG
Organism: Babylonia areolata; assembly: GCF_041734735.1. Lineage (NCBI taxonomy): Eukaryota > Metazoa > Mollusca > Gastropoda > Neogastropoda > Buccinidae > Babylonia > Babylonia areolata. The sequence goes on along the minus strand of NC_134899.1, from coordinate 44,277,956 downwards.
GTGTTAAAAGAAAATAATAATGAAAAAACATTATTAAAAAAAAGCTTTACTGCTCAGTTTCTGAGAATATGACTGACTTTTTATCTTGACAGATCCATCGCTTTTCATTGTTGGGACAGTTATTCACTTACAATTACATGTTTATGGACGCAGCAGCCAAGTGGTTAAAGCGTTGGACATTAAATCAGAGGGTCCCGGGTTAAAATCTTAGTAACTGTGCATGGTGGGTTAAAGGTGGCGATTTTTCCTATTCCCCAGGGCAATATATGTGCAACCCTGCTAGTGCCTGAACCCCCATTGTGTGTATAAGCATGAAGAAGATCAAATACACTTGCTAAAGATCCTGTAATCCATGTCATTGTTCGATGGGTTATAGAAACAAGAACATACTCAGCATACACACCCCAGAAAACGGAGTATGGCTGTCAATATGGTGGGGTAAATAAAAATAGAATGGTCATACACAAATGTTACATGTCTGTTTGAATGTGTATGTGTGCGTGACTGAAACCCATGGCAATGAGAGGGTTGTCCTCTGGCAAAATTATATAAGAAATCCACTCTGATAGGCACACAGATCCATGCACTCAAGGACTGACACTTAAGGGCGTTGGGTTATGCTGCTGTTCAGGGATCTGCCTAGCAGAAGTGGTTTAGCATATATGGATTTGTCCAAACACAGTAACGCCTTCTTGATAAACTGAAGCTGACTGAAACCTGACTGAATCAGTATCACTATCAGTAGCTCAAGGAGGCGTCAGTGCATTCGGACAAATCCATATACTCTACACCACGTCTGCCAAGCAGATGCCTGACCAGCAGTGTGACCCAACGCGTTTAGACAGGCCTAGAGAATAATAAAGAAATAAAAGAAATTAAAAAAAGATAATAATAATGATAATAATAATGATGAAAATAGAACAAAGGACAATAATGATGATAAATAAGCAAATAAATATAAAACAGACACATTATACACACATGCATAAAAGATATGCAACAAACATGCATTTTACAGATATGAAAGCACAAACAAATCTGTAAATGTACATGAGCCCCGACACACACAAACACAGACACACAGATGTAAATGTACATGAGCCCAGACACACAGACACACCTACACACAAAACATCTCCCAAATTACCCTGCGCCGCTGCCGCAAGTGGGGTGGGGAAAGATCTCTGATGTCAGGAACGTGGCATCTAGTCTAGCATGTTGCTCAGTCTATTGTATTTGGAAAATCCCACAGAGATTCTGTTCGTTTTAAAGAAATTTGCGCAATGTTGGTTTGGAAATGATGCCAATATTCATTTGATTTGCAAAGCATCATGCTATACCTTTCATGCTAGACTTACGGCCACTCCCGCTGTGTACCTTTATTTCTTTGAGGCAGTCGATAGTGTGATGACCTTGTACCTGTTCTTTTTGGTATTCTTTGACTTTTCTGAGGATTTCCCATTTTCCTAGATGTACATGTAGTCTGCTTGTTATTGCGTTTCCAGCAAGTCTGTCAGCTCTCTCATTTCCCTAAACACCTGCATGTCCTGGGCAGTATGACCATGTAAGTTTTTTAATCTGAAAGTTGTGCCTTGCCTCATGCCACTCTGGGCTTCCCATTCCACTTTCAATTTTCTGTATGAGGTTCATTGAGTCCATTAGAATCATGGCATGTTGGTTTCCAGGCATATGGATAGATGATAGCCACTGTCGCAGCTTCAATTTCCATCGTTAGGCTGGAGGTTGTGACTGTGAAGGCAGCATTTTCTTCCCTAATTGTTTTTCCATTTTCGCAGTGAATCCACACCTGGATTGGTCTTAGGTGACTGAGCCATTTGTGTATATGATGATGTCCTTTTCTTTACTGTTTTCTTCAATGAGTAGCTTCACTTCTGCATCAGTTTTGCCCTCTGGCCATTCTCAACAATATCTTCCTACAGTGGGTGAAATGGCTGTGTTGAATAGATGATTGAGGTTTTCAGGGTTTTCCTCCCATTCTTTTGTTTCTTTTAGGTCTTGTAGTCGGCATACCAGCTGGACTGTGTCTTCTGCTTGCCCCATCCATGATCTCCCTCGTCCTAGACGGCTGCTTATTGGTTCCTTGACTGCATCATGCAGTGGGTTTTGATGGTTTTCTAATGCTCTGAAGTAGGTCTTAACCTGTTCTAACTTGTTTCTGGCCTGCACTGAAGGAAGGTCAAGCAGGTATCGCATGGTTTCTGTTGGCGTGTCTTTTGTTGTTCCAAGGATCAACCTCATAATTTTCTTTCTAATTTTAGGAGGCTGCATTAAGATGGTGTTGTTAGCCCAAGTCCGTAGTCAATCACACTGAGAATCAGGAAGAGGTGGCGTTGTTCGATACCTCTGGTTGCCACTCAGTGTGGTAAGTGACCTGACTGAATGACACAGGAAATGAATGATTAGCGCCCATTGGCAGCTGTCTGTCAGTTCTACCCAGGTTGGCAGTGCAGATGTGTTGTGCAGATGACTCCATGCTTGTGGAGTGTTTAAAGCTTGGTCTCCAACCAAGGATACACACTATTATGTTTCCATTTCATCATCATATAACCTGTTTTATTTTCTTCTACAGGTATAATAATAATAATAATAATAGCACTGAATCTTGTGCAGAGACAAACCAAAGTGCTTTCGCACCAGTCATTCACACGCATGCATAACTCTAAAACTGTAGAAGACAGTAAGGGCAGGCAAGGGGGGGTGGGGGTGGGGGCTATTTTGGGAAGAGGTGGGTTTTAAGTCCAGACTTGAAAGAGCTGAGAGTGGAGACTTGACGAAGCGAAAGAGGAAGTTCATTCCAGTCGCAGGGTCCAGAGACAGAGAAAGAACGGCGGCCAACAGTTGAGTGTTTGAATCTGGGTATGCGTAAACAGAGTGGATCCGAAGCCGATCGTAGTGAGCGAGATGGAGTGTAGAGGTGAAGGCAGCCACAGAGATAGGAAGGGGCAGTTTTGTGAATACATTTATAAGTGCTGATCTTGTAGTTTATTCGGTGTGAGACTATGATATGACTATACACATATTTCATGGTTTTTTTGTTTTTCTTTTTGGATGTCATTCTGTGGAGGTGGAAATAGACTTTTGATGCTCAAAAAATACTAACATCACTTTGAAATGCTTGACTAATTATCTGCAATCAAAATAAATGGGAAAAAGCACAGATTCAGAATCATTCATTTTCTTTTACAAAAACATTTACTAAGCTTCCATATCTCGTATAGTGTTTGTACTAGCATGAAAAAGAATAAAAAAAATTACCCCTGAAGCCATAAAATTCACTGGCAAGGTGAGGGCAATTTTTTTTTTTAAATACAAAAGTCCCTAGCACTGAACGAGTTGGAAAATTTAACCTTGAAAAAGTATTACTATTTCCATGTTACCAAACTCTAAATTTAATAATGTGACTAAAAATTCCTCGAGTGCTTACATTTTAGGAGTTAGATGGTGGCCTGGTTTTGTTTTGCATGAGTGTCTTCACTGTTGATAATTACATGGTTTTTTTGTTGTGTTTTTTTAGTCCAACCAGATCAACACTGAAAGTGGGTGGTGCTGGAGGTGGTTTGAATGCTGAACGTGCACAGTGACAATGGTACTCTACTCCCTGTTTGTCAGCAACTTGCCCAGCAGTGCAACAGAGGTGTTACTTTGCTGTCAGTTAGAAGCATGTGTTAGAAAGATAGTGCTGTTAAACAAAAAGCATGCATGCACACATGCGTGCTCACATATTCACACACACACATGCTTGGTTACTAACGGTGCAAGGAGTGCAATTTATCTTCTCATTTTCACTTGTATTCGCTATGTTTATAATGTTTAAAAAATAAATAATAAAAAGACATGATGAAACTGTTGAAAGAATAATACACTTGAACACACACACCAGTGATACAAGTGCTTTTTTGCATTTTTTACCTTTTTTTTTTCATGAAAGAAAGAGATATTTTTTAAGTCTGATATGTTTAATAAACAAAAGCAAAAATAGCATCATTAAATGTATAAATGGTCAACAGGGAAACTGCTTCTGGGCGTGTATACAGATGTCAATTTCTTTCTAGTTTATACAACTTTGGATCTGTTTCTTTGGCCTTGCCTGCAGGTTTTTTTTGTTTTTGTTTTTTTTTTGTTTTTTTATATGTGTTCAGGGCTTTTCATTAACTCATTCACCACCATAGGCGACCTTAGTTGCACTGAATAGACAGCGCTCCACCATTTAGTGGACATCGAGGGGTCATGTCAAAAGGATTGTGTATGGGTCATCTTTTCTGCACAAAATTTGGCCAAGTAGAATAAACCAATAGGTGTAGTTTGCATCAGTTTGACATAGTAAGTATATACATGTATCACCAAACATGGAGTATAACACAAACTCCTCCTGTTTTTAACATAGTAACAAAGCTTGACAGCCTCAGCCAGTTTCCCACCAATAGAACACTGACTAACCTTTGCCCCCCGAGCCAGTTTGAAGTGAACAAGTTCACTGTTGTTTTGACATGAACTGAAGCCTGTGACAGAGAGCTTTGCCTCAAAAATATTTGTCACTGGGCAGTGATTTACACGTAGAAACTTGGCGGTGAAAGAGTTAACTAAAATATTTTGGGTTGTTTAATCTTTTTCTAATGATGACACTGGCAGTATGTTTATTTCAGAGGGACCTGCTGGCTCTCTTCCATGAGTGTGGAGAAATTAAGGGGGTTCACCTGCAGCACCAGGATGCCATGCCTGTTACTTTTGGGTGAGGCCGAGCGGAGGAAATTTACTGTTTGTTTTATTCTTTTTGGTAGAGAGGAGTAGCTTTCTATTCTTGTTTGATGAATAGAAGGGGAGGGAGGAGGAGCTACCATGGGATACAGGCACACAGAAAGTGTGGTGCCCATACACACACACGGTCACACAGACACTCTGTCTCACACACACACACACACACACACACATAAACTTACAGGCACACACACACACACACACACACACACACATGCAAATTTACTGGCACACACACACACACACACACACACATACAAGCACATAAACACATACATAAATCATAAAAAAAACACAGACACCCATGCACACACAAAGAGACAGGCACACACGTACAAATACACACACACACACACACACACATAGAAACAGAGGCACAAATGTAAAATATGCATACCAACACACACACACACCCACTACATGCACACACACATGTACACCATATCACGCCATGCTGAATTGGCTGTACATCAGAAGGAGCAGGTCGGCTTGTGATTTTGTAAGGTGGATGTCAGAGAAATAGCATGGTGCATTTTGTGCAGCAAATGTGTCATACACCAAATTGGGGGGGGGGGGGGGGGGGGGGGGGGTTGTCATTGACAGATTATCATGCAAATTACATGTTGCATTATTTATCTTTTTAAACTAAAAAAAACAAAACCACCAAAACTTTCAAGATATCACTAGAATCCACAGATTCTACTCTTGGGAAAAAAGAAAAAAATTAGCATGTCCCCACACCTCCCTTGTTTTCATAGCTTTGTCGTTCAAGCTATTCCCTGAGCCTGAGAGAGCAAGAAGCCAGTGCCTGTAGTCAGCTGTGTTGATGACTTGCAGTAAATGTGAATATTAAACAGAAGTAAGGGGGGGGACAAAATCCTTCTATCATACTGCCGGAAAAAGAGGGCGCTAGCCAGCGGGACAAAGGGGAGGTTACCTACTTCCGGGAGGTTATCAGCCGTAGTTTCATTTTCTCGGCATAGGCGGATAGTAGTTTGCACAGGACAGGAATGTCAGACCCCTGCCGGAGTCTGCACTAGTTGGGTCACGGTAAGTATGTTATTTAAACGTAATTTTAGATTGAAAATTTCCTTTTAATGCTTTAATGTTCTTCCTTTTTTTTCTTTTTCTTTTTTTTTTTTAACATTTGTTGCTGCTGCTGTGTGAAGGTTTGTGCGATTCAGTGCTGCAAAGTCTGTGCTGAAGGCGGTTCAGGAGATGGGGCATTGGACTTTCCGTGGCAAGGTGTTGAAAGTGGAAATCGCTCATGAAACCAAGAAACTTCTGAAAATGACCACAACACGTGAGCAGCCTTTTATCGTATTGTTGTGCGTATTGTGTTGGTTGTTTTGTGTGGGCTTTTTTTGTTGTTGATAGTTTTCATTTGTGTGTTTTTTTGTTCTGTTTAGTTTTTTCTTTGTAGTGATGGAAACTGTTGAGATTCACCCTTCCCCACCTCAACCCCTTGCGTAACCAGTCGCGTATGATATTGTTATACTAGGGTGGTTTTGTCAGCTTTTTGTCTTACTGCAAGCTCCACAGTATTGATGTGTATGTGTAGTGCTGTTGTGCGTCATATGGTATTTACTCTCTCTGCTTGGTTTTGATTTCCATTTATACCTGACTTAACACACTTATATTGTGAATGTTTATGTTTTGTATAGGGAATAGTCCAGTGTGGAATCAGTGCTGCTGTATTGTGTTTTGTCTGTCAAAAGCACTGTCCCCTGATGAATGAATGCTGTTTTATTGTGAATGTTTTGTTTGTCAGAGGCATTGTTAGGTGAGGAATGAATTCTGTTTTATTGTGAATGTTTTGTTGGTCAAAGGCATTGTTAGGTGAGGAATGAATTCTGTTGTATTGTGAATGTTTTGTTGGTCAAAGGCATTGTTAGGTGAGGAATGAATTCTGTTTTATTGTGAATGTTTTGTCAAAAAGTGTTATCCGGTGAGAAATGAATGCTGTTCAATATTGTGTATGTTCGTTTTTGCCTTAGGAATTGCCCAGTATGAAATGAATGCTGTTGGTTTGTGTGTGTTTAGTTTTGTCTGTGTAAGGCATTGTCCAGTGAGTAATGAATGTTTTTTGTTGTTGTTGTTTTTTTTGTGTTGTTGTTGTTTTTAAATACATTTTTCTGATGTTTATTCCATGTTCTTGGCAGCTCGCTATCCGTCTCTGCAAGCAGTGAGCCGAGATGTGGAGGACAGATCCAAAGTGAAAGAGTCCTGCTACATGCTGAACAAGGACCTGGATCTGGTTCATGGTATGTAAACCAGTTTCAGTTTCAATTTACAGGAGGTGTCAGAACATGTTGACAGATCCATATATGCTACACCACATCTGCTGGACAGAAAAGAGCAGATGCCTGATCTTTGCATAACCCAACATGCTGACGAGGCCTTGAGAGCCTGTCCTCGGTGGTGAAAAAGTACATTGAAATATAGTGAAGGGAAAATATGTAGAAGGCAAAAGATTGAAGTAAAAACATAAAGAAAATAGGCCATGCTTTGTGAACCTGTGCGCAATCCACAGGATACACACTAACACGCTGACAAGGGGCCTGCAGCATTCCCATCCTCAGGTGGGAAACCCTTGCCACTGACCACAACACTGGGCGACTGGCTGTCTACAAGGGAGTTTTGGCATCTGAGGAGAACCGAGAAGCGTCTTTAGGATCTCGACCAGAAGCATCAATCCTGCAAAAAAAGATCAGATCTGTTATCTGCTGTTGTCTACCCACAGTTTGGGTATGAAGTATAGGGTCTGAAGTATAGGGGAGTAACCTGATCCTTCATGCAGATGTGCCAGCTGCTGCATTTTGAGTGTGACATACCTAGCATCAGAACACAATGCTTACAGTGAAAATGCAACGCTGTAATAGCATAGCAAAAATCAAGCAGTGGTTTGAAAAAAACATGCATGATTGAAAGAAATCAATCAGTATTGAGAGTGAAATGAGGAATAATCAGCTTGTGGTCTAAGTCGCACATGTTTGTCAGCCAACAAGAGTTTTAGCTGACTCTTTTCTGTGAGTGTGTACGTGTTTGTGAATATCGCATGGGCATATGAATTTATATTCTGGTCTTGCCAGTGAAGTTGGTTCTTTGCTGATGAAGTGAAAATCATCGAGAAGTTTGAAAAGAGAGGGTGTTTTCCTAGGGGCATTGAATTACACTTCAACCAGAGCAGATTTCTCTACCTGGAAGTTGGGCTGCTCTCCTATGGGAGAGGGCATCACTGTAATGTGGTGCTGATGAGAGATGATGGTGATGACGGGTGTGGCAGCTGAGTGGTCAGTGTTGTTCTGACTCCTGTCTGCGAAGTGTGTGGTTTGATTCACAGAGGAAAGGATGTTTCCACTCTCCCAGGTCAGCATTGGCACAGGTCTGGAAGTGCCCTGTCCTCCTGCCTGTGTATGTGCATGGAGATCAAATTTTCACGTTCAAATCCGGTAATCTGTGCCTGTTCAGTGGGTTATGGAAACTGACACATATCTGACCTGCACAAATCCCAGAAAACAAGGTGTGGTGGCATGAAGGGGATGAGAATGGTGGTGAAAATCCTGCTTGTTGATGGTGGTGACAGTTCAGAGCCACAACCTGTGCATGCTGAAGAAGGATGGTGATGATGATTGATGCCATTGAGGTTTCTTTTTTTTCTTTCTTTCTTTCTTTTTTTTCCTTTTAAGTGATTGTACATATTTTAAAGTTAAAGTCTCTTGTTTGTATCCAAACAGGTTTTTAAAAGTAGAAACATTCTGCAGAAAATTGGAAGATTAAAATGTTTTCATGCACACATAAAAAGTTTTCTGTCAGTCTTCTGGAGTCAGCTGTTTGTTAAGCCCTTTGTTTTTACCTCTTCACTCCCCAACACCATCCCCATGATTTCCTATTGGTCTGTTGAAGAAAACCATTTAAATCGATTGAATAAATACTTAAAAAGATACAAAATCATGTACCAGTTTGACACTAGGATGGTCTGCTACTAAGAAGTGTTGCTTCCCTTCACCACAGCTTGGCTGAAACACAAGTATGACCTGCAGATATGCCTGTCATTGTGTGCGTGTGTGTAGCGGCGAAGATTAGATAGCAATGTGCAGCTTTAGAGTGACCCTCAAAAGTCTGAAACCCCAAGAATACTGGTAAAAGAGTCCGTGCGACCCCCATGATTTTTTTTTTTTTAACTCAGAAGGTCTGTATCCTGTTCAAAGTGCAGTTGCCAAGCTTGGTGTGTGTGGGACAGGTGACGAGCCGGTGGACATCACACGGCTGCTGGCTGGCATGAACAGAATACCAGCCCGCTTCACGTCCACAGTGAAAGGGAATATATGTCCAGGAGCCAGCACGACGGAAGAAAGCCTCTTCAACAGCATCGGGTCAGTGAACCGTGAACCATGGGTTGTCTTCCCCCTCTCCCTCCTTTCGATTTTCAGTGGTGTCCTGGTGAAATTTTGGGGCATGTTAGTCTTTTGAATGCCTTACCAATTAGTTGAACATCCTGAAGTACATGGTGTGCGAGGGTGAGGCATTGATATGAGCCAGCCTCACTTTCTGGCCAGTGCACAGCGGCAGACCTGAGCATGTCCAGAAGCACGTGCTTTGCAAGAGAAGAGCACAGTAGTTGTCTTCTGAAAACTGATATTTCCAGAGGTCTCCTGTCTCTCTCTCCCTCTCTCTCTCTCCCTGTCTCTCTAAAACTGATATTTCCAGAGGTCTCCTGTCTCTCTCTCTCTCTCTCTCTCTCTCTCTCTCTCTCTCTCTCTTCCTCTCTCTGTCTCTCCCTGTCTCTCTAAAACTGATATTTCAGGAGGTCTCCTGTCTTTCTGACTGTCTGTTTTTCTCTCTCTCCTTGGCTTACTTATCAACCTCTATTCCTTTTCCTCTCTCTGTTCAGCTACACACATGCATACGCATGTGCACATACACATGTACATTCGCACACACAAGCACACGCACACACACACACACACACAAACACACGCACACTCACACTCAAGCACACACACGTACACACTGGTACATTTGGTATTAAAGATTTTCTGTTCCGTTCTTTATCTGCTGTATTCTATTGGACAGTTTGAATCATTGTACAGTATAAATAATGCACAGTATAGATCATTGTTCAGTATCAGTCCTAAATAAACAGCCACTAACTTTTTATTTAAAATGCCAGGTTGTGAGCTGAAAGTGGTGTTTCCATCAAAATGTAATTCTGTATTCATTTGAATTCGAAACTTTTGTAAACGTTTATCTTTCAAGACGAACACAGTGAGAACTTTTATCTTTCAAGACGAACACAGTGAGAACTTTTATCTTTCAAGACTCACAATGAGAACGTTTATCTTTCAAGACCATCACAATGAGAATGTTTATCTTCAATGAGAATGTTTATCTTTCAAGACTGCCACAATGAGAATGTTTATCTTTCAAGGCTGTCACAATGAGAATGTTTATCTTTCAAGACCGTCACAATGAGAATGTTTATCTTTCAAGACCGTCACAAAGAGAATGTTTATCTTTCAAGGCTGTCACAATGAGAATGTTCATCTTTCAAGGCTCTTACAATGAGAATGTTTATCTTTCATGGCTGTCACAATGAGAATGTTTATCTTTCAAGACTATCAGCAAGAACAGCAGTGAAATAATGAACTCACATTATATTGTTTTTATTTTCCCTATTGCTTTGATCATAAAAGCTGTGGCCTTGAGTCACAGGTAAATAGAATGGGTGTTTTCTTTCTTGTCCTCCCTCCCTCCCTCCCCGCCCCTCCTTCAGGTATTTCTGTTCATCTTCTCTTTCCCAGCTTCTCCCCTTTCTCTTCTGCACACTCTCTCTCCTTCCCTTACCTCTTTATTCATGGTTTTTTTTGTATTGGACATAAATGCAATGACGTTCTGTGTCTCCTTATGTAATTTCATATATTTTGTTTTTGTGATCAGTTGGCTTTCACTTTCATTCGTCTTTACCCTTAGGGCCTTATGTAAAATAGCTTATTCTGCTTAATCCTTTACCCTCTTAAAAATTTGTTTCTTCCCCTGTCTCTTAGTTTGTACATAGATCGAGTTTCGAACAAATCAGTCCATGTTAAAAGTTATGCACTGATTACTCTTCTGTTGTCACCTGCATCACAGAGAGTTCAGTGCCAGAGATCCGGCAGCAATGGAGCGGAGGAAGGACGACCTCAGGTGCAAGATGGCCAGTCTGCAGTCCAACTTGGAGACTCACCTGGTTGAGTCAGCGTCAGTGGCTGAGCAACGACTCAAAGACTTAAGGCGGAAGGTGGCTGCCCAGTCGAGCGACCTGGAGAAACAGAGTGTTGCCGCTGACGCTGTTATCTGTGATTCACCTGTGGGTCAGACGCCGGGGTCTCAGAACAGCGGTGATGGCTGCAGCGTTGTGCCATCGGGGATTCCACCCTGTGGTCAGCCAGGGATGTGCTGCCAGTGTTGGCCAGACAGTGATGCTGGAGTGCCGGTTGGTTTCAGCGTTTCACAGTCCCATGCTGCGGAGACTCTAAGGAATGCCGTCATCCGGGAAATCCTTGGAATGTTGCAGTGGCCCTGTGCCATGGGTGGAAAGCTCCACCAGACCAGTGTCCACCACAGCGGTTCCCGAGATATGGCCGGGAATCAAACCGCCTGTCCTGGCGGGGCCAGTGTTGGAGGCAGCTGTTGTTCAGGTAGGGCTCCGTGTGAACCGCTGCCAGTTCAGGCTGAGAGTGGTTGCCATGGGAAACAGGCTGAGTGCAAACAGGCCAAGCATGGTTGCCATGGGAAACAGTCCGAGCATGGTTGCCATGGGAAACAGTCCAAGCGTGGTTGCCATGTGATACAGGCCGAGCATTGTTGCCATGGGAATTGTGGTGGTCCCCTGTCTGCTGCAGACGGTGGGGTGGTGGAGGTGAGAGGGAGTGGGGGAGTGCGGCACAACACCCACCCGCTTGATGCCTGTCGTCATCATCAACCTCCTCCCACTCTTCCCCCCACAGCTGTCAGCGACAGTCGTCCACGAGCTGCTTGTTCTGCCTCCCAGTCTGTGAGCAGCCTGGCAGATACTGACACTCACTGCACGTCAAAACCATGTTGCTGCCAGAGCAGAAGGCATGTTGGACACGGTTGTGATGGTGATGGTGGTGGCTCCAGACCCTTCACAGGCCCCCCCCTGCCACCTCTCTCCAGTGGAGCAGAGCACCGGGTCAACAACAGAAAGGCTGAGGGGGTGAGCAGCACGGAGAAGATCAGTGCGTCATCATGGACTCCCAGTCCAGGCTCCTCCTGTGGGTCGGCGGAAGAATCATCTTCTGGAAAGGACCTCCGTGGCGGGTTGAGTAACGATGACGACGAGGGCGTGCACAGTTGTGACGACGCCGAATCACTACGCCAGAGCATGCTGGACCTCTTGAATGCGCAGTTTGGGGATGAGGTAAGGGAGTGTGTTGTTTGGGTCGGTGACTGGCTGGTGGGCAGGTACGCTTGGAGACTGTGTGTGTGTGTGTGTGTGTGTGTGTGTGCATGTGCACATGTGTGTGTTAGTGTGTACGTGAGTGCTCGTAAGTTTGTGTACTTGTTTGTGTGTGTTTTTGGAATTCTGCATGGAAATTTTTTGACATTTCGTCTTTTTTCTCTCCTTATCCGAATTGAGATCCGAGAGCTTGTTGAACTCAGAAACTGACAAATGGCGGATGATAATGATGATATGGATTCTTCAGCGCCTAACCTCAGTCAGAGACCAAGCTCTAAGCATTTGTCAGTTTCTGTGTTAAGGGTTCAGCAAGCTCTCAGAATGTTTATTCGGTTAAGGACAGAAAAAAGTCGAAATGTTGAAACATATTATTGTAAAAGATATCATGAAATTACTGTAATATACCAATCATTGTTGGCTGTCTTCAGTGGAAATGTTCAAACACACAACTTCCAGTAAGGTCATGACTGTGTAGTTAATAAGCTGGCCGTCACACTTTATAATCTACTACTTTCAAAGTACTAGTGAGCATCTCTGCACCCACACACATGCCCACACACAGACACACAAACACAGGCCCCCCACACCCCCACACACACATGCACACAAACACACACACACAACTTTTTTCTTGGAGATCAGCACACATCATTTACTTGCCCCAAATGGTCAGTTGGTGAGTACCACAGTCTCAAAGTTACGTTACCATTGCAGGTGGAGGGTTGTGCAGAGGACGAGGACCACTCCTGGTACAAGTTTGGGCAGATCTACAGCAAACTTCAAGTCTGCCGATCTCTGGATGAAAAATCCTGCGACTCTGGCATCGGTGTGGATGTGAGCACAGAGAAACCGGACACTTTGACTGTTGACTGTCAGTTTGAGGATGTGGCCTGTGAGAACGGCAACCCCGGCTGTACCGACGTTTCTGATCGCAGCATCCGCGTAGGTGTGGCTGAAGGGAAGCGACAGTCCCCAGGAACAGTGACACGTTTCCAGAACAGAAAACCCGGACAGGGCAGTGTAGAAGGAACGATCTCTGAGAGCATGAAGTGGTCAACAAGTCTGCCAAACACAAGACTTCAGGAATGTTCTGACAAAGTCAGGGCTTCAGTCCCAGCATCAGGGCTTCAAGAACATTCCAACAAAGTCAGGGCTTCAGTCCCAGCATCAGGGCTTCAAGAACATCCCAACAAAGTCAGGGCTTTGGTCCCAGCATCAGGGCTTCAAAAACATCCCAACAAAGGCAGGGCTTTGGTCCCAGCATCAGGGCTGCAGGAATGTGCCGACCAAGCCAGGGCTTCAGTCCCGGCATCAGGGCTTCAAGAACATCCCAACAAAGTCAGGGCTTCAGTCCCGGCATCAGGGCTTCAAGAACATCCCAACAAAGTCAGGGCTTCAGTCCCGGCATCAGGGCTTCAAGAACATCCCAACAAAGTCAGGGCTTCAGTCCCGGCATCAGGGCTTCAAGAACATCCCAACAAAGTCAGGGCTTCAGTCCTGGCATCAGGGCTGCAGGGGAAGGGGGGTAGGGGGCGGGGCAGTCTACTGATGGAACTGAAGCAGAGTGGGGTCAGAGGGTCACAGCAGGAGACGTGCGGCAGTGGTGTTGGCGCTGCTCCAGTGAAGGGTCGGGGACAAGCGGTCCTGGCTGTTCTGAAGAAGTGATGCCACAAAATGTCTCAGTTTGGCAGCTGCTATGATTTTTGTTTTGTTTGTTTTGTTTTTTTAAACCAAGGTCTCAGCTGTCTTCATTACCTGGGTTTTGTTTTTTGTCTGGGAAATGTCAGTTCCGTGATGCAGGTGTTCGAAAGGTGTGATACTGACTCCGATCACAACTGCTTGGTTTTATTTTTCGTTTGTTTTTGTTTGGGGGAAAAAAAATTAAGACTGGTGTGAGCTTACTGCCTTGTGACATGAGACAACAGAAAAAAGCATGTTTAGTTGGGAGAGTGGTTGTTTTTTTTTTAATTGTGTCCTTTGGCTTTGGGTTATTCTTTGTCTCTCTTTTTTTTTCATTGGTAGAACAATAATTTTTTCAGTGGTCGAACAAGAAGATTCTATGTGAAATGTCTGTTTCATTGCTAACCCGGTCAGTCTGATTTGGCAACTTCAGTTCTTATTTTTGGTGTGTGTGTTTAATTTGTTAATGTACATTTCTTAAAGCATTTGTTCACAGCTTATACCCATCCCTTTTTATATTTGAATTTATTTTATTTACATATTCCTTGTATCCAGTGTATTTCATTGCGTCAGTCTTGAGAACTGTTGACACTTATTACAGGAATGGCGGGCGCAATAGCTGAGTGGTTTAAACGTTGGACTTTTGATCTGAGGGTCCTGGGTTTGAATTTTGGTGACGGCGCCTGGTGGGTAAAGGCTGGAGATTTTTCTGATCTCCCAGGTCAACAAATGTGCAGATTTCGTGTGTATACGCAAGCAGAAGATCAAATACACACATTAAAGTTCCTGTAATCCATGCCAGCGTTCGGTAGGTTATGGAAACAAGAACATACCCTGCATGCACACCGCCAAAAGCTGAGTATGGCTGCCTGCATGGCGGGGTAAAAATGGTCATAGATGTAAAAGCCCACTCGTGTATACCAGTGAACGTGGGAGTTGCAGCCCACGAATGCAGAAGAATAAGAACTACAGAAACGTGCAGACAGCTAGCCATGATGTGATGTACTCAGGAGCAGATCTATAAAGCAAGGGGGAGAAAGGGGAGGTAAGAACCTGATGCAGGGGTGGGGGGTGCAGTTTTTAGTTTCAAGGACATGTTGAAGTGTGCGGACTGATCCATATGTTCGTTACACTCAGGAGATGTCTAATGTTCGCAGTGCATGTCATGCTGATGAAGCCCTACTGCTATGAGCTTTGTGCATGAGATGGTTTTGCTTCTGACCTTAAGGGCGTTACGCCGATAGGTCATTAAACTTAACTTGACTGGTTTTACTTTAAATACAGTTTGTGTCAGCCTGTATGTTATGTGATTGAGAGTATTTCTGTGTTCCTCTTGTTTGATACATGACACATGAATATGTGTGTGTGTGTGTCTATATATATATAAAGATAAATTAACATTTAGACAGATATATATTATATGTAGATTGATAGATCTGTAGATCTATAAATAGATTGATATTTAAAGTTTGGTATTTTATATGCATTCTCTCGTCCAGTGACTGAGTTTTGGGGCAATGCAAGCATCTCACTAAACTACTGAACCAGTCAAGGGCTTTCTTCCATCCATGTACTGCAGGTTCAGTTCTGATATCAAGTGTCAAAGTGTCTGGGCTAATCACTAAGGCTAAACACTAAACATCTGAAAAAATATCAAAAATCTTTTTTAGGAGGCAGATGCCTGATAAACGCAATAAAAAAAAAAGAAGTAATAGTACTAATTAAGAAAGCAATCAATCAATCAATCAATCAAAAACACTTTATTAATCCACATGGAAATTAAGTTGTGCAATCACAGGCTCGTTGTAAACACTGGCATAAAATCATGCGCAACATAAGAAGAGATTAAAACTAGTCAAATAAGAATTCCCAGTAGCTGACGATATACTAACCCCCCCACACACATACTCATGTTAAGACAATAGCACAACAATATTAACAAATGAAAGCATCCAACAAAAAAAGGGTATAGATTACTAAAAATGACATGCGCACGCACACACACACACACACACACACACACACACACACACACGCACACACGTTAAGACCATAAGGTATTGTACAACAATACATAAATAAAAACATCAAGGGAATAAATCGCATATATAAGTAAAATGCACACACAACACACACACACACTCACACTCACATGCAAGCAAACAAATATGCAAATAAAAAATACATTGAATGCAAGTAATCAAAATAAGAATGAAAATGGTAAACAGATACATCATATGTTTTGGTTGTTTGATTGGAAGTTCTATCTGATTACATGTATGTTTTGTGTTGTTTAGCTAAGGATTTTTTTTTTTTTTTTTAAACCTGATTTTGATCACGTTTGGCCTCAGAAAAAGTGTCCTCTTTCCAAATGAGTTCTCCCTTCCCTCCCTCCCTCTTGTCCACAGTGTCTCCAGCTGTCTGTTCTTGTTGTTTTCCATCCAGGCTCTGAATCAGAGTTGAACTTGTGTGTGTGAATGACTGGTGCAAAGGCATATGTTCTCGGGACAAGATCAAGTGCTGCATAAATCCCTTTATTTCGTTTTCTTGTTGGTATTAACTCTTTGAGCCCTGACCACCGCTTTACCGGTGGTGGGGAGGGGTGGCATAATGCCTGGCCACCGGTTGAGCAGTGCGTAAACACTTGTGTCATGTTTTGCTATTGGTTGACTTACAGTGAAGAGCCAATCAGAAAAACCGTAATATTCTGACGTCAGCGAACTTGGTACCAACATTGCTGCGCCTTTTCACTGTGTTTTGTGCATGTGCTTTGGATAAAAAAAAAGATTGATTTCTACCATGAAGGGTGCAGTCTCAACCTGACACGCCTCCTTTGATCAACTGATTGTGCATGCTCAGATTCATTTTCAACATCACTATCTGTAGCAAAATCATCTGATTCGAATTCCACCTCACTATCAGAGTAATCATTGTCATACTCTACTTCCGATAAATCATCAAGCATATCAGTTACTTGCTGCGTTGTGTACAGTTGTTTTCTCGCACGTTTTGTCCCTGATTTCTGCCCTGACGGGCCAGGTTGAGATCTGCACGCTTCAAGTGTTCACGCACTGCTCAACTGGTGGCTGGGCATTATGTCATTTTTCTCTGCCACCGGTAAAACGGTGGTCAGGGCTCAAAGGGTTTAATACCAATTATTTGCAAATTTTGGCTCAGGAGCTCAGGCAGAAGGGTTAAAATTGCTCAGGAACTCAGGGCTCAAAGGGTTAATGAAACTGTAGATCAGTTAAATCTTGAACTAGTTGAAGACATTTTACATTATGAAGCACTCAAGCAGTCAGAACAAAAGGGCATCAAGAATGGGTTGTGACTGATATTGTCATATTGCGTGTGAGAGTGTTCCATTAGTGTAGATTCTTAATCTGTGCATGCGGGATAATTTCTGTTTTTACAAAGTTTTGTTAAAAGTTTTAATAGGTTGCATTCAGTGATTCACATACAAACACATATGTTTGTGGTGGCAGTGTGCAATGAACAAATCACTGTATGACATTGACAAAGTATGTGAGAAGGTGCATTTGATGGAGGCTAAGAATTATTCTGCCTTTGTTGCTTTGATATGTGTATTCGTTGTACTTGTGAGACTCTCACTCAATAGTAATGAATATGATGATGTCGTTATGGTTATAAACCTTGCAGAAAGATTTTCTATGAACAATATTAAAGGACAGGAAAGGCAGTCTCATATGCATGTGAAATTCAGTATTATAGTTGTATATATAAATGTATATATATTTGATCAAGTGTTTTCAGGACTTCCTCAGACGATCTGGTGAAATGTCTCTTTTTATCTTAACATTGTCTTTTGTTGTTGTTTTTAAACTGAGAATGTTGTGCATTTTAAATTGATTTGTCATTATGTGTTGTTTAACATTTTATCTTACAAAGTTAAAACCAAAAAAAAGCAGTAGTCAAGTTATTGTGTGTGAATGTGTTGCAACACATAAGACAACTCACTGAGATAGAGAACATGAATGCTGTTTTAAAGCAATACATATGAACAATGAATGCTGTTTTAAAGCAATACATATGAACAACGAATGCTGTTTTAAAGCAATACATATGAACAGTGTGTAGATTCTGAGACATACATGGGTTTTCTGGCTCATGCTCATTTAATTCATGATGGAGAAAATGATGTACGGAGCAGAATTGAGAACCTTGCTGGACCTCAGGAACCTCTCCTCTCAACTGTGAAGAGACGCAAGCTGATATGGTTTGGACACAACACTCGACACACCAGCTTGTCCAAAACAATCATGCAAGGCACCATCGAGGGCGGGAGAAGAAGAGGAAGACAGCGGAAGAACTGGCATGAGAACATCAAACAATGGACCGGACTCCACACACGTGAGCTGCTGCCAGTGGCTGCCGACAGAGACAGCTGGAGAAGGGAGGTTGCGTCTGCGGTCCTCAGGCTTCCCCCATCGACTACTTTGTAGTTATGGGCCTGAGGTTGAGGTTGAGGAGGAGAAAATGCACAGTGTCATGTATAAACATTCCCCCGTTAGGATGCTGGGGATCTCATGATGGAGAAAATGCACAGTGTCATGTATAAACATTCCCCCGTTGGGATGCTGGGGGTGTCATGATGGAGAAAATGCACAGTGTCATGTATAAACATTCCCCCGTTGGGATGCTGGGGATCTCATGATGGAGAAAATGCACAGTGTCATGTATAAACATTCTCCTGTTGGGGGTGTCATGATGGAGAAAATGCACAGTGTCATGTATAAACATTCTCCTGTTGGGATCCTGGGGGTGTCATGATGGAGAAAATGCACAGTGTTATGTATAAACATTCCCTCATTGGGATGTTGGGGGTGTCATGATGGAGAAAATGTACAGTGTCATGTATAAACATTCCCCTGTTGGGATCCTGGGGGTGTCATGATGGAGAAAATGCACAGTGTCATGTATAAACATTCCCCTGTTGGGATGTTGGGGGTGTCATGATGGAGAAAATGCACAGTGTCATGTATAAACATTCCCCTGTTGGGATGCTGGGGGTGTCATGATGGAGAAAATGCACAGTGTCATGTATAAACATTCCCCTGTTGGGGGTGTCATGATGGAGAAAATGCACAGTGTCATGTATAAACATTCCCCCGTTGGGATGCTGGGGGTGTCATGATGGAGAAAATGCACAGTGTCATGTATAAACATTCCCCTGTTGGGATGCTGGGGATCTCATGATGGAGAAAATGCACAGTGTCATGTATAAACATTCCCCTGTTGGGATGCTGGGGGTGTCATGATGGAGAAAATGTACAGTGTCATGTATAAACATTCTCCTGATGGGATGTTGGGGGTCTTTTAGTATAAATAGCATCCCCACCTTCAAGAAATTCTGTGCTAAAAATTTCCATTTTTCTATCGCTCTCTTTATTTGTCTTATTTCTTCCTTCGCTGTTGTCTTTTTTTCTGCCTTCCCAATCCATTCCCCTTTCTTTTTTTCAAGCAAGCCTTGACATTTTTTTTTTTCTCTTTTCCGCAGTCTATTACGTACTATGACTGCCTGTGCTGCTTTGCTCTGGCAATTAGGTAGTGAGATTGTCAACACTGGGATGGGCACTAGCTGTCCATTCTGCAGTGATATTCACCTATACGGCCTTTTTTGTTTGTTTGTTTGGCTTTGAAGTATTGGGGGTTTTTTTGGTTTTTTTAATTTTTTTTGTAATCTGGGGATGCTAAATTAAGTGGAATGGCTGGCATCCTCAACATGGTCTAATTATATGTGCCATAAGGAGCTAAATGGTTAGGATAATGTGTCGTGAACTGTGTTTTATCTTACAGGTTTTCTTTGTGTGTGTGTATATATGACAGTTTAGTGTTGATGCGGTTGAGCATTTGTATGGTTTGACTGTCCTGATATGGCCTTGTGTGGTCAGCTGTACTGTGAGCAGCAATTAACAGTTAACGTGTAAACATGAACAGGTATCACATTGTTCTACTATCAAGAAAATCATTGTCAAAATACGGAAAAATATGCCATGATAGCCATTATGTTTTAACATAAAATTTCCATGCATTCTGGTTCAGTAATCAAAATTCTGTTTATGATCTTGGGCGTGTGTATGAGTCAAATTCTCTTTAAAAAAACCCCAGAGAATTATTCATTTAATTCAAGAAATTAACTTTGCATGAACAGATCCATTTTTGTTTTGTTTTTTCCATCCAGTTTGGCACATGAAAAAATGATGTTTTTGATCATATGAAACATTGGAAATCACTAACATTGATTGATCAAAGTGTTTGAATTAAATCCATTTTTGATATGCTATTTTGTTTTTTGTTTTTTTTTCTCTTATTTCTTAAACAGTAAAGATAAACATAAAATCTGTTTGAAAATGATTTGGAAATAATGCTTCTGTAACACTGTAAACAATGAAAATGATTTATTTCATCAATGATTTCATGTGAGACGTCTGAAATGAAGTCTTCCCTAATGGTGATGTTGTCTGTTGTGATAAGATTTGTTAAACATGTTTTTCACTTACCTGGTACATAGATATATGTATAGATCAATGCCAGTATTTGTTCTGTGGGGCCAAGTCCGATTCTTCTGTTATCCTCTTCATCTTTGATTTTGGTGCTGTGAGTAGAATGCAGCAAAGTAAGAAACTCTGTGATCTTCTGTCACCATCATTAGCATTTGGCAAACATCAGTGTTGGCCATACCAGTGACAAAGATTATGAGTTTTCGGCGGTTCTACCATTCCAGTGCATTTGATCTGACTACTGTCGACAATTGGTTTCCTCGTGATGCATTGAAGCTTTCTGTATCGCTGCACCATTGGTTGTCCTGTGTTCAGCTGATGTTGTTGTCCTGTGTTCACCCGATGTTGTTGTCCTGTGTTCAGCTGATGATGTTGTCCTGTGTTCAGCCGATGTTGTTGACCAGTGTTCAGCTGATACCGGTGTTCAGCTGATGTTGTTGTCCTGTGTTCAGCTGATGTTGTTGACCGGTGTTCAGCTGATGTTTTGACATGTGTTCACCTGATGTTGTTGACATGTGTTCAGCTGATGTTGTTGACATGTGTTCAGCTGATGTTGTTGTCCTGTGTTCACCCGATGTTGTTGACATGTGTTCAGCTGATGTTGTTGACCAGTGTTCAGCTGATGTTGTTGTCCTGTGTTCAGCTGATGTTGTTGTCCTGTATTCAGCTGATGTTGTTGACATGTGTTCAGCTGATGTTGTTGTCCTGTGTTCAGCTGATGTTGTTGTCCTGTGTTCAGCTGATGATGTTGACCAGTGTTCAGCTGATGTTGTTGACATGTGTTCAGCTGATGTTGTTGTCCTGTGTTCAGCTGATGATGTTGACCGGTGTTCAGATGGTGTTGTTGACATGTGTTCAGCTGATGTTGTTGTCCTGTGTTCAGCTGATGATGTTGACCAGTGTTCAGCTGATACCGGTGTTCAGCTGATGTTGTTGTCCTGTGTTCAGCTGATGTTGTTGTCCTGTGTTCACCCGATGTTGTTGACCAGTGTTCAGCTGATGTTTTGACATGTGTTCACCTGATGTTGTTGACATGTGTTCACCTGATGTTGTTGACATGTGTTCAGCTGATGTTGTTGTCCTGTGTTCACCCGATGTTGTTGACATGTGTTCAGCTGATGTTGTTGACCAGTGTTCAGCTGATGTTGTTGTCCTGTGTTCAGCTGATGTTGTTGTCCTGTATTCAGCTGATGTTGTTGACATGTGTTCAGCTGATGTTGTTGTCCTGTGTTCAGCTGATGTTGTTGTCCTGTGTTCAGCTGATGATGTTGACCAGTGTTCAGCTGATGTTGTTGACATGTGTTCAGCTGATGTTGTCCTGTGTTCAGCTGATGATGTTGACCGGTGTTCAGATGATGTTGTTGACATGTGTTCAGCTGATGTTGTTGACCAGTGTTCAGCTGATGTTGTTGACCGGTGTTCAGCTGATGTTGTTGACCGGTGTTCAGCTGATGTTTTGACATGTGTTCACCTGATGTTGTTGACATGTGTTCACCTGATGTTGTTGACATGTGTTCAGCTGATGTTGTTGTCCTGTGTTCACCCGATGTTGTTGACATGTGTTCAGCTGATGTTGTTGACCGGTGTTCAGCTGATGTTGTTGACCGGTGTTCAGCTGATGTTTTGACAGGTGTTCACCTGATGTTGTTGACATGTGTTCACCTGATGTTGTTGACATGTGTTCAGCTGATGTTGTTGTCCTGTGTTCAGCTGATGATGTTGACCAGTGTTCAGCTGATGTTGTTGACATGTGTTCAGCTGATGTTGTTGTCCTGTGTTCAGCTGATGATGTTGACCAGTGTTCAGCTGATGTTGTTGACATGTGTTCAGCTGATGTTGTTGACCAGTGTTCAGCTGATGTTGTTGACCGGTGTTCAGCTGATGTTGTTGACATGTGTTCAGCTGATGTTGTTGTCCTGTGTTCAGCTGATGATGTTGACCGGTGTTCAGATGGTGTTGTTGACATGTGTTCAGCTGATGTTGTTGTCCTGTGTTCAGCTGATGATGTTGACCAGTGTTCAGCTGATGTTGTTGACATGTGTTCAGCTGATGTTGTTGACCAGTGTTCAGCTGATGTTGTTGACCGGTGTTCAGCTGATGTTGTTGACATGTGTTCAGCTGATGTTGGTGACCAGCGTTCACCTGATGTTGTTGTCCTTTGTTCACCTGATGTTGTTGACCAGTGTTCAGCTGATGTTGTTGTCCTTTGTTCACCTGATGTTGTTGTCCTTTGTTCACCTGATGTTGTTGTCCTTTGTTCACCTGATGTTGTTGACCGGTGTTAGGCTGATCAGCCTGGTCCTGTGTTCAGCTGATGTTGTTGACATGTGTTCAGCTGATGTTGTTGTCCTGTGTTCACCCGATGTTGTTGACATGTGTTCAGCTGATGTTGTTGACCAGTGTTCAGCTGATGTTGTTGTCCTGTGTTCAGCTGATGTTGTTGTCCTGTATTCAGCTGATGTTGTTGACATGTGTTCAGCTGATGTTGTTGTCCTGTGTTCAGCTGATGTTGTCCTGTGTTCAGCTGATGATGTTGACCAGTGTTCAGCTGATGTTGTTGACATGTGTTCAGCTGATGTTGTCCTGTGTTCAGCTGATGATGTTGACCGGTGTTCAGATGATGTTGTTGACATGTGTTCAGCTGATGTTGTTGACCAGTGTTCAGCTGATGTTGTTGACCGGTGTTCAGCTGATGTTGTTGACCGGTGTTCACCTGATGTTTTGACATGTGTTCACCTGATGTTGTTGACATGTGTTCACCTGATGTTGTTGACATGTGTTCAGCTGATGTTGTTGTCCTGTGTTCACCCGATGTTGTTGACATGTGTTCAGCTGATGTTGTTGACCGGTGTTCAGCTGATGTTGTTGACCGGTGTTCAGCTGATGTTTTGACAGGTGTTCACCTGATGTTGTTGACATGTGTTCACCTGATGTTGTTGACATGTGTTCAGCTGATGTTGTTGTCCTGTGTTCAGCTGATGATGTTGACCAGTGTTCAGCTGATGTTGTTGACATGTGTTCAGCTGATGTTGTTGTCCTGTGTTCAGCTGATGATGTTGACCAGTGTTCAGCTGATGTTGTTGACATGTGTTCAGCTGATGTTGTTGACCAGTGTTCAGCTGATGTTGTTGACCGGTGTTCAGCTGATGTTGTTGACATGTGTTCAGCTGATGTTGTTGTCCTGTGTTCAGCTGATGATGTTGACCGGTGTTCAGATGGTGTTGTTGACATGTGTTCAGCTGATGTTGTTGTCCTGTGTTCAGCTGATGATGTTGACCTGTGTTCAGCTGATGTTGTTGACATGTGTTCAGCTGATGTTGTTGACCAGTGTTCAGCTGATGTTGTTGACCGGTGTTCAGCTGATGTTGTTGACATGTGTTCAGCTGATGTTGGTGACCAGCGTTCACCTGATGTTGTTGTCCTTTGTTCACCTGATGTTGTTGACCAGTGTTCAGCTGATGTTGTTGTCCTTTGTTCACCTGATGTTGTTGTCCTTTGTTCACCTGATGTTGTCCTTTGTTCACCTGATGTTGTTGACCGGTGTTAGGCTGATCAGCCTGGTCCTGTGTTCAGCTGATGTTGTTGACATGTGTTCAACGTTGTTGACCGGTGTTCAGCTGATGATGTTGACCTGTCCAGCTGTTAACCTGTGTACAGCTGATGTTGAACTATGTACAGCTGATGTTGACCTGTGTAAGCCAATGTTGACCTGTGTACAGTCAATGTTTACCCGTGTACAGTCAAATTTGACTTGTGTTCAGCCATTATTGACCTGTGTTCAGCTGATGTTGACCTGTTGTTAATATTTGTTCAGCCGACATGGCCTGTTTTTTACTTGTGTTCAGTCGATGTTGACCTGTGTTCAGTT
The DNA here is from genome assembly GCF_041734735.1 of Babylonia areolata. Lineage (NCBI taxonomy): Eukaryota > Metazoa > Mollusca > Gastropoda > Neogastropoda > Buccinidae > Babylonia > Babylonia areolata. The sequence continues at coordinate 44,253,649 of NC_134899.1, read as the reverse complement.
GATGTTATATCTGCGTTCAGCTGATTTTGACCTGTGTACAGCCAGTGTTGACCTGTTGTTGATGTGTGTACAGCCAATGCTGACCTTGGTACTGCTGATGCTGACCTGTATACAGCTGATGTTGACCTGTGTACAGCTGATGTTGACCTGTGTACAGCTAATGTTGACCTGTGTACAGCTGATGATATTGAACTGTTTTCACCTGATGTTGACCTGTGTACAGTTGACCTGTGTACAGCTGATGTTGACCTGTGTATAGCTGACCTGTGTACAGCTGATGTTGACCTGTGTACTGCTGGTGTACAGGGACCAAATGGTGTTGTCTTTGTGTGTATGGCTGCTTTCACTGGTGATCCTATCGAAGGCCACCGTCACCCTGACAGCAGGGTTTTGTCAGTGATGCCCACTGTCATCAGACACAGGTGTGACTGACAGTGAGTCAACAGCATTTAGTTTTGCACTGTCTTGCCCCCTCCCATAGGGATGTCTGTCCTCTGTACAAACAATATTCGTGCCTTCAGGAAATAAATGTCTCAGAAATGTCCTCGTTTTTTGTTTTTTTCTTTTCTTTCTTATTCTCTTTGTTTTTTGCTGTTTTGTTTTCTTTTATGTCATCTTTTCCTTTTTGTTTTTTGTTGTTTTTTTCTTTTCTGCCTTACTGGTTCATTTGCCCTTTTTTTTTTTCTTTGTAGAAAGCCTTCAAATTGAATTTATGGGTTTGTTTTTTTTCTGGACTTGATAATCAGGAAATCTTACTATGTTGAATTCTGTTTTTCACTTGTTGACAGTTTTTGTCTGCATCACCAGACAGGGAATATAATTCAGTCTCCTCTTTTTTTTATTGTATGCCTGTTATATGTGATTTTGTGTGTTGTGAATGATTGTGTTTATTTTCTTGCTAGGCTTTCTTTTTTTTCTTTTTCTGTGGAAAAATTGAGGGTATGGTAGAAGTTTGAGGCATGTCTTTAGTTCATGTGCATGAATAAGACTACTTGTGCATAATTTTCTTCTTTCGATTTTCTTTTTTTCTTTTTTTCTTTTTTTTGTTTGTTTTTTGTCATTTTTGGGTTCTGTGGGACTGATGTTTAGATTTTCATCCAGCATATGTATATAAGTGGTGGGCTACCCCTGTGGGGATGCCGGGGGTCTTTCAGTATAAATAGCATCCCCGCCTTCTGGAAATTCTGTGCTGGGAATCTCCTGTTTTCTATCACTCTCTTTGTTTCTGCCTTTTTTCTTTCTTCAGTGTTTCCTTTTTCTGCCTTCCCAATCCATTCCCCTTTCTTTTTTCAAGCAAACCTTCACACTTTTTGCAGTCAGTGATGTACTATCTGTGCTGTTTTGCTTTGGTGATCAGGTAATGAGATGTAAACACTGGGATGGGCACTAGCTGCCCATTCTACAGTGTTGTTGCCTATGTGGCCTTTTTTATGTATTTTTTATTTGGCTTTGAAGTATTGTTGTTGTTTTTTCTTTTTTTACAAGATTTTGTAATCTGGGGATGATAACTTAAGCGGAATGGCTTGCGTCCTCAGCATGGCCTAGTCATATTTGCCATAAGGAGCTAAATGGTTTGGATAGTTTGTCATGAACTGTGTTTTGTGGGTTTGTCTTAGTGTTTCTGTTTGGAAAATGTGAGAGTTTTGTGTTGACGCAGTTGAGCACTTGTACAGTTTGACAGTCCTGATATGGCCCTGTGCTGTTGGCTGGACTATGGCCCTGTGCTGTCGGCTGGACTGTGACTATGGCCCTGTGCTGTCGGCTGGACTATGGCCCTGTGCTGTCGGCTGGACTATGGCCCTGTGCTGTCGGCTGGACTATAACTATGGCCCTGTGCTGTCAGCTGGACTATGGCCCTGTGCTGTCAGCTGGACTATGACTATGGCCCTGTGCTGTCAACTGGACTATGACTATGGCCCTGTGCTGTCAACTGGACTATGACTATGGCCCTGTGCTGTCGGCTGGACTATGACTATGGCCCTGTGCTGTCAGCTGGACTATGACTATGGCCCTGTGCTGTCAGCTGGACTATGACTATGGCCCTGTGCTGTCAGCTGGACTATGGCCCTGTGCTGTCGGCTGGACTATGACTATGGCCCTGTGCTGTCAGCTGGACTATGGCCCTGTGCTGTCAGCTGGACTATGGCCCTGTGCTGTCAGCTGGACTATGACTATGGCCCTGTGCTGTCAACTGGACTATGACTATGGCCCTGTGCTGTCAACTGGACTATGACTATGGCCCTGTGCTGTCGGCTGGACTATGACTATGGCCCTGTGCTGTCGGCTGGACTATGACTATGGCCCTGTGCTGTCAGCTGGACTATGACTATGGCCCTGTGCTGTCAGCTGGACTATGACTATGGCCCTGTGCTGTCGGCTGGACTATGGCCCTGTGCTGTCGGCTGGACTATGACTATGGCCCTGTGCTGTCGGCTGGACTATGGCCCTGTGCTGTCGGCTGGACTATGACTATGGCCCTGTGCTGTCGGCTGGACTATGGCCCTGTGCTGTCGGCTGGACTATGACTATGGCCCTGTGCTGTCGGCTGGACTATGACTATGGCCCTGTGCTGTCGGCTGGACTATGGCCCTGTGCTGTCGGCTGGACTATGGCCCTGTGCTGTCGGCTGGACTATGGCCCTGTGCTGTCGGCTGGACTATGGCCCTGTGCTGTCGGCTGGACTATGGCCCTGTGCTGTCGGCTGGACTGTCGGCTGGACTATCCGCAACAAGAACAAGTGCTGGGCTTGGGTGTAATCAGCAAAAGATCAGATTTTTTCAGGTCCAATGGGACCACCATTTACAGTTAGTCGGCCCTGAAATGGCCGTGTTTGGTTGGCTGGACCGAAAGAAACAATGAAAAAGGAACAAAGCATTTTGTAGGTTGGACTGCTTGTCAGCCCAGTGGAGGTTTTGCCTTCTGGATCTCTGTGCAGCTAATGAGGCTGGCTGCTTTTTGAAACACTGTTGGATGTACTTTTCATTATGGAAAGTTTTATTAATTCTTTTTATACTTTTAAAAATCAGGACTTCCAGATGTTATTTTCATTATTTGTATCATTACTTCTGCCTGTTGTTGTTATTGATTTTCTTTTTTCTTTTATTGATAACCTGGATCTGATGAATTTAGCGGACCGGCTGATGTCTCCATCAGAGAGAATGTGTATTTTGGTCTCTCAGTTGAGTGGTGAAATCAGAACGCGTTTGGGTTGACAGTTGTCACTTTCAGTTGAGTGATGAAGTTTCACATCTGTTTCAGTTGACGGTTGTCACTTTTCAGTTGAGTGGGGAAATGAATGTTTGAGTTGACAGTTGTCAGCAGTATCATGGAACAAATTGTGTTTGTTTTTGGCTTTGATGCGCTTTCAGCTCCAATCAGACTTCTGTGGCTGGTTAGGCAAAGAATACCTGTATGTGAACCGCACTGATTTGTCATCACGTTTGGTTATAATGATTTTACCTTTGGATGGCTGTCTTGGAATGTACCGAGTTCCCCAGTGTGTTCAGTAACCTTGTGAAATATGTGCATGAATAAGCCTGTATTGGTGTCCAGTTTATTTTCCTTTTTTTTTTTCCAGGCTCAATGGGACAGATGTTAAGTTTTTCATCTCTCATTGTCATATGTCTGTGTGGTTAGCTGGGCTGTATGCTACAAAAGATAAGATTTTTTCAGGCCCTGTGGGATTGAAAGCTGTCCAGTTGATGCCTTTTGAACCTTGATCAGACCTGTGTGGTCGGCTCGGCTTTGAATACTTTGAATTCCCAGTGTTTTCATTAATCATGTAATAGTACTTAAACGAAAATTTCTCATTGTGTTCAGATAAGATATGCAGGAGAGGCCAGAATTGTTGGTTTCCGGTGGTTTGTGACACATTGTTCAATGTGTTGTAGTTTGCAAGATTACTTAAATCAGAGCTGATTGAAAGTGATCTGCAAGCACTGATGGTGCTAAAGTGATATCAGTACACAGCAAATTGTGTGTCTTTCTCAGCACGCAGCCTATGTGATCTGGCAACACTGTAAACATGGGTACAATATGATAAGATGATTTATGGGGGTGAATGGATGTGAAGGCAGCAAGGAAGTTTATTCAGATCTGTAAGCAGAGCAGAGTTGAAAGATTTTGCTACTTGTGATCTGTGGAATGGGGGGAAATAGGATGTTTTAAGTTGTATGGGACTTAATGAAGTGTAGCAAATGTTTGTGAGGATGTTTTAAGTTGTATGGGACTTAATGAAGTGTAGCAAATGTTTGTGAGGATGTTTTAAGCTGTATGGGACTTCATGAACTGTAGTAAATGTTTGTGAGGATATTTTAAGCTGTATGGGACTAAGAACAAATTATAGTTCATGTTTAAGAGGATGTTTTAAGCTGCATGGGGCTTAATGAAGTATCATAAATATCCAAGAAAATGTTTTTAGCTATGCAGAACTAAGTATAGTATATAAAAAAAAATTAAATTTTTTTTTAACTGAGACGGTGTTCAAGTATAGTATTTTTTTTTTTAACTGAGAGGATGTTTTAAACTGTGTGGGACTTAACGAAATACAGTAAATATTTAAGAGGGTGTTTTCAGCTGTGTGGGACTTAACGAAATACAGTAAATATTTAAGAGGATGTTTTAAGCTATGTGGGACTTAACAAAGTCTACTAAATATTTATGAGGACGTTTTAAGGTATAATGGACTTCATGTAGTCATTATTTTTTAAGATGTTTTAAACTATATTGGACTTAATGAAGTATAGTAAATATTCATGAGGATGTTTTAGGCTGTTTGAGACTTACTATAGTATAGTAAATATTTACAAGAATGTTTACAGCTATAGGGACTTTTAATGTAGTAAAGTAAATATGTATGAGAATGTTTTAAAATCCATGGGACTTTACATGGTAAATATTTATGTGGATATTTTAAGCTGTATGGAACTTAACATAGTACAGTAAATATTTACTCAGATGGTTTAAGCTATAAGGGACTAAACAAAGGAAAGTAAATATTTAGGAGGATATTTAAGCTATATGGGATTCAATAAATATAGTAAATATTCATGAAGATGTTTTAAGCTGTATGGGACTTAACAAAGTGCAGTAAATGTCTAAAAGGATGTTTTAAATTGTATTGGGCAAGGTAAAATAAATGTTTATGAGAATGTTTTATGAAGTATTGAACTTAACCCTTTCACCACCAATGTCACACTTAACCCTTTCACCACCAACGTCACAGTTCAGAACCAGCCAGGTAAAACACCTGTATTGCTGAAATGTGACCAGATCATGGGGTGGTTATTCACAGACCTACAGCTCTTAATTTTCAGTGGTTGGATCGGCCATATTTCATTCACATCACTGGGGAATTCCCAGCTTTTCTTATGTGCCATTTTTTCCATGTTTCAGGCACCAGTGAGTATTTCACTCCAAACTGACTGACGGTGAAAGGTTAGCTAAGTTTAGTAAACATTTATGGCGATGTTTTAAGCTGTATGGGACTGAACAAAGTATAGTTGATATTTATGAGGATGTTTTAAGCTGTATGTAGGACTTAACAAAGTATAGTTATTTATGAGGATGTTTTAAGCTGTATGTAGGACTTAACAAAGTATAGTTAATATTTATGAGGATGTTTTAAGCTGTATAGAACATAACAAAGGATATTAAATATTTGTGGAGGTTTTAAGCTGTTTGGCACTTAACAAAGTGTAGGTAATATTTATGAGGCTGTTTTAAGCTGTATGGAACTTAACAAAGCATATTAGATTTTTGAGGATGTTTAAAGCTGTTTGGGACTTAACACAGCATATTATATATTTATGAGAATGTTTTAAGCTGTATATGACTTACTAAAGCATATTAAATATTCAGGAGGATGTTTTTAAGCTGTATGGGACTTTAAAAAGCATATAAAATATTTAGATGTTTTAAGCTGTATTTGAGTTATCAAAATAATTATAGTAAATACTCTGGAGGATGTTTTCAGGTTGTGGGAATGCTGCTTTCAGGTGCATGATATTTTGATTTCTTTGTGTGTGTGTGTTCAATAATAATTATGAATTCCATTGTTTCAGATAAGGTGAAGAAGTAAGGAATACAAAAGTTCAGTTTTGTGAATTGCCTGATGTTTAGAATGTTAGGACTCGAACAAAACTGGTAGTGTTTTCCCGGTTGTGATGAATGTTAAATTGGTAAGGTGATATTCACTTGTGGAAATGTCAGTGAATGCTAGATAAGTAGATAATTGAGTCACGAGTGCTTTGGGCAGTCTGCCCTGTTTGGAGGTGTTCACAGATAATGGTGCTTCAGAGTATGCATATGTATTCCAGTCATCTACCATGTAAGTATGGTGTTTTTGGAAATCAAGCTTTCTCTTAGAATTTTTTTTTCTTTCTCTTTTGTTCAGAAAAGGTTTTCCTTGTACAGATCTATAGATCACTTAATTCCAGAAAAATAAATTTGCATGTGGATGATGTTGAGTTTTTGTGTTTTTAATCGCTGTGTGCCCGGAATGCAAAGATGATGATCAAACCATATCATCAAATAAAGGAGACACAGGTAAACTTGCAGCCAGAAAAGTTGCAGGGTATTTCCCAAAGAGGAAAGTTGCATGTAAATTCCAACACTGAAACATTTGGAAAATGTCCCATGTAAATTTCCGACAGAAGCAAAGGTCAGTGTCACATGGAAAGGTTTCATTTTAATCATGTACTTTATGTCTGATACAGTTTTTCATGTAGACTATCTGCAGTCTTGAAATTTTGATGGACGTTATATCTGCCTCTGCATGTGACCTTGATGTATTAAATTAACAAGTTAACATAAAGAGGTGGTTGTATGATTATGTCCATCAGAATGTCACAACTGCAGATAATCATTTGAAGTAAACATTTGACATGTGCAGCAGCCAAGTGGTTAAAGTGTGGGACCTTTAAAACTGAGGGTCCTGGGTTTGAATCGTGGATGCTGCACCATGTTAAATGTGAGATTTTCCTGATCTCTGAGGTGAGCAGATGTGTAGACCTGCTAGTGCCTGAACCCATTTCGTGACTGTGCTCATGATGATGATCAAATGCGCATGACAAAGATCCAGTGATCCATGAAACTGGTGGGTTATGGAAACAAGAACATACCCTGTTTGCACACCTCCGAAAAAATGAGGATGGCGAACTACATGGCATGGTAAAAATAGTCACACATGTAATACCTGCTCATAAGCGTGAGAAAATGTGGGGGTTGCAGCCAACAATGCAGAAGAAGAAGAATTAAGCATTTGGAGACTGCACATGCTTCATTTGTCAGATGGTGAAAACTTTTCCTCCTTTTTTGTGGGCAGCAACTCCCACATTCACTCATATGTACACAAGTCGGCTTTTACATGTATGACCGTTTTCACCCCATCATGTAGGCAGCCATAATCCGTTTTCAGGGGTGTGCATGCTGGGTATGTTCTTGTTTCGATAATCAATGGAACACTGACATGGATTACAGGATCTTTAATGTGCGTATTTGATTTTCTGCTTGCATACACATGGAGGGGGTTTCTGGCACAAGCAGGTCTGCACATAGGTTGACCTGGGAGATCGGAAAAATCTCCACCCTTTACCCACCAGGCGCCGTTACCGAGATTCGAACCTGGGACCCTCAGATTGAAAGTCCAACGCTAAAACCACTCGGCTAATGCACCTGTCAAAAATCTGTTCCAACCTGGCTGAACGTTGACTGTCAGTTTGAACAATAGGAGGGAGGCTGAGTGACAACCAACCCTGTGAAATGAAACGACGATGATTGGGATGATGGTGGTTATTCATGTCAGACAGGTACACAGGCAGGGTTGGAGAAACGACGATGAATGGATGAGGGGGGTAAAGGAAACACTTCCAGAAAAGACAGTACCGCCAGGCGGGATGTGGGAGGGGGGAGCAGGAGATGGGGAGAGGAGAGAAAGGTAATTGTAAGCCCACTGAGCTTATTCTCAATCTCTCTCTCCCCCCCACTCCCCCCGCTCTCTCCCCCCACCCCCACTCTCTCTCTCATACACGCACAAAACAGAAGTGAACAAGACAGCTGAGACTCGCAAATAGATAATGCACACACACAACTGACCCACAGGCAGTTTTCAGTTTCAGTTTCAGTAGCTCAAGGAGGCGTCACTGCGTTCGGACAAAGCCATATACGCTACACCACATCTGCCAAGCCAAGCAGACGCCTGACCAGCAACGTAACCCAACGCGCTTAGTCAGGCCTTGAGAGAAAAAAAACAACAACAAACAAACGGGGGAATAAATAATAGATAAGCTTGCATAAATAAATAAATAATAATTATAATATAGAAAAAGGTAGTAGTAATAATATTAGTAATACTAATAAAATGATAGTAATAAAATATAAATAAATAAGACAACAATGGTGATAAATAAGCGAATAAATGTAAAACATGAAGACACACATTCACACATACACCCACACATGCATAACAGAAATGCACCAAACATGCAGTTTCACAGATATGAAAGCACAGTCAAATACATATAAACGTACATGAGCTCCAACACACACACACACACACACACACACACACACAATACCTTGCACCTCCTCTACCCCCCTCCTCCACACACTCATTTCTAGTCTGAGTATCGCAGCTTCCACGACACACACACACAAACACACACTCACAGAGATGAACACTTACTTGTACAAGCACATATGAAAGCACAGTCAAATACATATAAACGTACATGAGCTCCAACACACACACACACACACACATTACCTTGCACCTCCTCTACCCCCTCCTCCACACACTCATTTCTAGTCTACGTATCGCAGCTTCCACGGCACACACACACACACACAAACACATACTCACAGAGATGAACACTTGTACAAGCACACACACATACGCCCATATCTCCCACCCCCAACCCCACACACGTACATACAAAGATATATATATGTATATATATATATACGTTCCAATATCCTGTTGCTCCCACAGTGTAGCTATGCATACACTCACATACCTCATCCTCTATCCCACCTCCCCCTGCACTCCCACCTCCCCTCACACACACACACACACACACACGTACACATATCTCTCCTGACACTTGTGTACACTTTCACTTTCGCGCATTCACAAACGCACTCAAAAGCACAGACCCACACATACACACAAACACACACATACACACACGCACAGAGGCTGCCACTGACTGGCCGCAAGAGGGATGGGAAAAGATCTCTGATGCCAAGAACGCGGCGTCTAGTGTGTTGCTCAGTTTATTGTATTTGGAAAGGCCCACAGAGACTCTGTTCCGTTTTGAAGAAATTTGCGCAATGTTGGTTTGGAAATGACACAGGCAAGAGACAGACAAGCACACACACAAAGTGGGGGTGGATAGTTATATACAAAGCTTCAGGCCTGGGGACTGGGAAGCTGCCTGGACGTACTGGTACAGTGCACTGAGTTTTCCAGTAGTTCAACACTGCTGGGGAGACCGGCACTCCCACTGTGCCACAGCACAGTCACTGTGATAGGTGGACACAGTGCAAATTAGAACTTCCTCATGACAAATAATATACATTCATGTTTCATATATATAGATATACATTTATATTCCTTTTCTCTTCCCTCTGTTCTCTTTTCTCGCTCTCTTTCCTGTGTCCAGCATGGGTTTTTTCTGATTTGTGTGTATGGGTTTTCTTTGTTTTGCTCTTTTGCTGCGTTTTGTTTTATGAAAGCCTATCCACACTCAACAGGGAAAGGAAAGACAACGTATTGCAATTCCAAAACAAAAACAAGTAAATGAATAGGCTTTTAATGATATAACTGTATGTACCAGTACACCTGTGAAATAAATCCCTCTGACGTAGCAGCATTATTCATTTGTCTTACAGCGCAGCGTCAAGACACCCCAACTTCAAGACACACTCTCACACATGAATGACGTTCAGTTATAGCTGTCTTCACACACCAACAAAACGACCAGGTTGTGGCATGACTGATCCACAAAGGGATACCGCTGACACTGTATGATAGTCATGTCCAACCATGAGCAGCAGAGGAGGCGACTGCTGTCCAAACTATTTGGGCTGGAATTTAATTATAGTGGTGAGTGCCTTGCCCAAGTTACACCCCCACTCTCTTGGCCAAGAGGGTTGAGGACAGTTGGCACTGATGGTTTCCAAAGATCAACTGGCCCCCAAGGCTGCAGCACTAAGAGCCAGTGCAATCTGGCCTCCTTGTCTGAGAGTCAGCCCTTCACAAAAGATGCAGTGGAGAAACCATTGATCTTACAACTCTCACTTTGCTGTTGGCCCAACTGTAAGCTTATGAGATCTCTGATATAAGCCAAGGCAATAACACTGAAGTTGCTAATACTTTAGCCAACCACACAGGGCCATATCAGGACTTCCAACAACAACAAAATACAAACTCTGTCACATCTGGAAAATAAAATCTATTAAAAAAAAAAACCCAAACAAAAAAAACATGACCATTAAGCTCCTTAAGGCTTAAATAAGACTGTGCTGAGGATGTCAGCTCTTCCACTTTATTTATCATCCCCAGATTACAAAAACAAGAAAGTAAGAATAAAGATGTTTCAAAGTCAAATAAAAAATACATTTAAAAGGCTATGTGTACAGGAAAATAACAGTGCTAAGCATACAGCTAGCGCCCATCCCAGTGTTGACAATATTGGCAATGTAACTGCCAGACAGTTCTTCATTTTCAGCTGAAAAAAGTGAAAAGGCATACCGAAAAAAAGAAAGGCAGGAAAAATAGTGATGGGAGAAAAAAAAAAAAAAAAAGGCAGAAACAAAGAGAACAACAGAAAAGAGGATATTTCTAGAACAGAATTTCCAGAAGGTGGGAATGCTATTTTTACTGAAAGACCAACAGCATCCCACAGGGGACGTGTACACCAGCTCAAGGAACTTACAAGCTTTTCTAACCCCAACCCATGCCAAACCGGCCTTCATTTTCAAGACACATCAGATTTCATATCAAATAGGAACCTCAGTTTTTCAATCTCATGCATCAATGGGAGATTCAGGAAACGATATTGAACCACCACCAAATTAGATTTTAGAGTAAATTTTAAAATAACAAATACATATATATATATATGTGTTAAACATAAAAACACTAATATAAACATTAAAACAGATGATGAGAAGAGATGATTTGTTTCATTAACTCATCCATCTGTTGTATAAAAGAAAGAGTATTAACACTATCAGTATTGCAAGGATTAAAGTTGTCTGACCCCACCACCACCACACACACACACACACTGTGAGATATTGGCAGTCATTTTTAGATGGTTTTAAAAGGAAAAGAATGACATTTTGCACTCGTTCAAAATTTTACAGAAAAACAATATAGGTGAATGACCAGCGAGGCAGAAACGTTAAAAGCCAGAAATACAGACAGCAACAGAAAAGAGACAATTCCTATGACAGAATGACCAGAAAGCTGGGATAGTGTTCATTCTAAAAGAACCCCTGGCATTCCCACAAGGGGAGATGGTTAATTACAGAAAAGGCAATCTAGAACAACAACAAAAACATAAAAAAGAAGATTAATTTTCGCATAACTGAATCTTTGAGACATTCGCCTTATTGATCTGAAAAATTTAAACAAAGATAAAGCGAACATACAGAAACCTGCTACAGGACATAGTATGGAATGATGGGCAGAGCCTGAGAAAATGTCTATAAGAAAAAATATCAAAAAATATGTCGATCGATGCCATCAAATGAACCATGTCATCCCAAAAATGTCATTACAAAATCTGTCTTTTAAAAAAACATCACCAGTCAACCACAGTATCTAAATGTCAGTTCTCTCTCTCTCTCTCTCTCTCTCTCTCTTTCTCTCTCTCTCTCTCTGTCTCCATGGCACATCATCTTGCCAAATTTCAGATCATCAATTATTACTCACTGATTAAGTGCAAAAATAAAGAATAAAAAGATAGGTATGTTTCTAAATTTGTTTTTCAAAGTGTACACAAATTATATGAAGGGAAGTTTTATACAAATCAACAATACTGCTTCAAATATAGAATAATCTTTCTTCCGATATATTTTTTTGGCTTAAATTCTGTGTATAAATCGCTTACAAAAAGGTCTTGATCACAGTTACATTCCATGATTATATACTCATTTGACAATACAAAGTCACTGCATAGCCAATATACATCAAACACAGTTTTCAGCAAACTAGAAGAAAACTTTTTACATATAAAGCAAGTAATTCTTCACCAAACAAACCTTTGACACTACTTTCAAATTAAGCAAACTGAGTTTACTGGGATATTTTTTAAAAACTACAAAAACTGTAGATTTTGTTGGCTGATTTTATAAAAAGTCACACTATGGAGCCACAATTCTTCATGAACAGGTATGGAAACTGATGAAGCATTTGACAACACAGAAGTAACAACAATGCATCATAATGGGTGAAAATAATTCCTCTTTCCATTGCACTACCGACACTGACTTGCTGATGACTCTGTCATGATTGATGCACGCTGGGTATTTTCAGGTTTCCATAATCCGCCTACAGTGACATGACAGGATCTTTACCATGCATATTGGATCTTCTGCATGAGTATGCATATGAACAGGATTCAGGCACTTGCACATCTGCACATATGTTGACCTGGGAGATGGGAAAAATCTCCACCCTTCACCCACCAGGTGTGCTGAACCGGGGATTGAACTCAGGAAACTCAGTTGAGAATCAAGTGCTCTAACAATTCTGACACCTTTGTTTTTTTTCTTTATGGGCAATGTAAAGAAACAGCTCCAGGTGAAGGATTTTTAAATCTGCACATTTCAGGCTGGTGAGGGGAGTGAGAGAGAGACAGAGAGAGGATGAGTTTAAAATGGGAAGCAAGAGTCAGAATGTTCTCTCCGAAATCAAGTACACAACATGATTATCACACAGGATTGAGTATTTCATGAATGTAAAGCTGGATTGTCCGGGATATTGCTCAAAATGACATGTCCTTTACTGCCACAACTAGTAGCAGGATTAGGGGAGAAGGTGGCAGACAGCTATCTGCCAATACAGTGTCTATGAGGGTCTGGGTTTGAATCCTGCTCTTGCGCGTTCTCCAAAGTTTGGTAAATCAGACTGAGCCTCTAGTCATTCAGTCATTCAGCAAGATGATAAAGCAAGGTCCTGTGTGCAGCATGCACTTGGCACACTGAAAAATGGACCCATGGCAACTTAAGTGTTTGAAGACAGGGTCCAAGTTTTGCTTGACCAAAAATGCCTCTTTCTTCCATCCAAAGTGCCTGTATCTCTTCCATCCAAAGTGCCTGTCTCTTCTAGTCTGTCACTTGCATCCTTTAACCCCATGCCTGCTGCTGGCGTGCATGTTTGTCAGTGAAAGCTGTCACCTCGCTGAGATAAAACCCAGCTTTCAGGTCAGGGTGTCAGTGAAGGGCTGTCACCTCGCTGAGATAAAACCCAGCTTTCAGGTCAGGATGTCAGTGAAGGGCTGTCACCTCACGGAGATAAAACCCAGCTTTCAGGTCAGGATGTCAGTGAAAGCTGTCACCTCATGGAGATAAAACCCAGCTTTCAGGTCACAGTGTCAGTCACCATTCTTTATCTGGATTTCTTCCTCCTCCGAAGATCTATTACCGCTGTTCAGCAAAATCACCACTTAAAAGAACACAAAGTAGTAATTGCATTTGAAATTCACGCCACTCGAGTTTCTTTTCATCAAAGCAGTTGAGGGGTTCATGCAAATCTTGAAATGTTCTTTTACAAGCGGTCTACCTAATTAATGCATTTGCATTCCACCCAATGTAATCTGTGGATCCACATATATTTCTATCATTCATATGTGTGTGTGTGTGTGTGTGTGTGTGTGTGTGTGTTCATTCTTGTGCTTTGTATCTGACTGATGTATTATTGTAAAGTATTTTGAGATGCATGAAAGCACCAATAAATGTACTTCTTTTTTTAAGCAACAAAGTAAAATAAATTCTTAAAAAACTCAACCCCTCCATACACCCCCTCTGAAAATCACAAAAATCCCTCCCACCCATATGTTTCATGTTCACATCACAGAGGCTGATCAGTGATGGCTGGACAGTCGGCCCAATCCCACAGGTGGGGATATTTCTGAATAACAGATTTCCATATTGGCATTTTGTTCACTTCTGTGTACATATGACAGTGGATTTCTTTTACACAGTTTTGCCAGAGAACAACACTGTTGTTGCCATGGGTTCTTTTTCTGTGCGCCAAGTGTGGGCTGCACGTGGGGCATCAGTTTATCATCTCATCCCAATGACTAGGCGCTCAGCTTGATTTCCCAGTCAAACTTGGGAGAAAGGGCAAGACCAGGAGTTTTGAACCCAGACCCTCACGGACACTGTACTGGCAGATAAGTGTCTTGACCACTCTGCCACCTTCCTCCTCAATCAGTCTGCCACAGCGCCTTCACACCACGCAACTACCGTTACTAAAATCAGCACAGCTAACGGCACAGCAAGCTTTCTCGTACCGTGGGAGGGTGGGGGTGCAGGGGGTAATGAGAGTAGGTCAGGACCACAACGGTGACTAAACATGGCATCACTCTGTTCAAATCCAAGCATCTATCAGTTATCCTGGGATCAACTCTGATACACGAACACACATGCTGACACTCATGCATGTACGTGCTGGAACGCACATGCACATACATATATGGAAGACCACATACACATAAGGTAGGGACGACAGGTTTAACCACCCCCTCATTAGGTAGGGACGACAGGTTTAACCACCCCCTCATTAGGTAGGGATGACAGGATTAACCACCCCTCATTAGGTAGGGACGACAGGATTAACCACCCCTCATTAGGTAGGGACGACAGGTTTAACCACCCCTCATTAGGTAGGGATGACAGGATTAACCACCCCCTCATTAGGTAGGGATGACAGGATTAACCACCCCCTCATTAGGTAGGGACGACAGGATTAACCACCCCCTCATTAGGTAGGGATGACAGGATTAACCACCCCCTCATTAGGTAGGGACGACAGGATTAACCACCCCTCATTAGGTAGGGACGACAGGATTAACCACCCCCTCATTAGGTAGGGACGACGGGATTAACCACCCCCTCATTAGGTAGGGACGACAGGATTAACCACTCCCTCATTAGGTAGGGACGACGGGATTAACCACCCCCTCATTAGGTAGGGACGACAGGTTTAACCACCCGAGG
The DNA here is from genome assembly GCF_041734735.1 of Babylonia areolata. Lineage (NCBI taxonomy): Eukaryota > Metazoa > Mollusca > Gastropoda > Neogastropoda > Buccinidae > Babylonia > Babylonia areolata. The sequence goes on along the minus strand of NC_134899.1, from coordinate 44,238,418 downwards.
AAAGAGGGGATGGCACAGGAACTATCTAAAACTTCACTGACATCGACAGAACAACAAAACATTAAGATGGGCAGAGAAAGTGCCAATTCGAATTTTTTTACAGTGGGTATCTGTGATTTGAACTCTCAACGTTTTGACTGCCAGCCTGGCGTTCAATCGGCAGAACCAACCAGGAACCCCAGAGATGTTTTTTAATATAGCAAAACACAACCACTGTAATGGTGTATTCATGAATACTTATGGTCTGCTAAAGATAGATGCTTAGTTTTAAAGCAGTACATAAATGATTATCCGTTAGTGTCATCAGTCATAAATCTGAACCATCATCATAATCATAGAGGTTGTTAGTCAAGTATGAAACAGAATACCTGCCAAAAATTTCATAGCTTAAGTTTCAAACTTATATAATGCCAGTTTTACTTGGCATCATATGTCTGGATTTATCAGGTTAGGTCCAAGACCCATTTCTGGATAACAAAAAGAAAAAGAAAAAAACGACACATGAAAAAGAAAAAAAAAAGGGGGGTAACACTTCCCAAGCTGACAACCCCACTCTCTCTCTCTCTTTAAGAATCTACCTTAATCTCCAAACAAATGAGTTTTTCAGTTTCAAGCAGGCGCCAAAGCAACAACAACAACAACAAACACACACACACATATACATATCTTTATATATCTATATATATATATCAATATACACACATTGAGCTAAAATGAAACAAAATACTTAAACCAAACAAACAGATCAGTAAATAAAAGTGATTATGAAAAAAATCACAAAAATGATCCTAAAACAAGCTAAAATGGGCAATATTTCGATTCATTTCTTGTAGCATATTTCACAACAATAGCATGGACGTCATTATCCAACAATCAATGACAACCGACTGGTTAACAGTAAAGCCTTTTCTCACAACCAAAAGTGAGTGAACACCTTTTTTTTCTTTTTTTTTTTTAATTCCTCTCTGTTGTTGACCCTTCATAACACAATTAAAAATGCACAGATATCACACACACACACACACACACACACACACACACACTCAAGTACACTCACACATGCACACACACATACTCATACACATGCACACACACACACATTCAGATGTAAACACTGGATTTCACATTGATTCTAAAGGGCACACACACACACACACACACACACACACACTCACACACACATATATACATATATATATGCACACATATGATTTTTAGTCATTTGAAATCCTGTGCTATGCAAGCACTATTTATCATTACCGTCATTATCACTATCCTTGCACAGTTAAATGCAAGAGTCAGTCAACAAAAACTATGGTGCTCCAAAGGGACTCACACTGTCTGTCACAGTCATGGTGCTCCAATGGGACTCACACTGTCCGTCACAGTCATGGTGCTCCAATGGGACTCACACTGTCCGTCACAGTCATGGTGCTCCAATGGGACTCACACTGTCCGTCACAGTCATGGTGCTCCAATGGGACTCACACTGTCACAGTCACGGTGCTCCAAAAGGACTCACACTGTCACAGTCACGGTGCTCCAAAAGGACTCACACTGTCTGTCACAGTCACGGTGCTCCAAAAGGACTCACACTGTCACAGTCATGGTGCTCCAAAGGGACTCACACTGTCACAGTCATGGTGCTCCAAAGGGACTCACACTGTCACAGTCATGGTGCTCCAAAGGGACTCACACTGTCTGTCACAGTCATGGTGCTCCAATGGGACTCACACTGTCCGTCACAGTCATGGTGCTCCAAAGGGACTCACACTGTCTGTCACAGTCATGGTGCTCCAATGGGACTCACACTGTCACAGTCATGGTGCTCCAAAGGGACTCACACTGTCACATTCATGGTGCTCCAAAGGGACTCACACTGTCACATTCATGGTGCTCCAATGGGACTCACACTGTCCGTCACAGTCATGGTGCTCCAAAGGGACTCACACTGTCTGTCACAGTCATGGTGCTCCAATGGGACTCACACTGTCCGTCACAGTCACGGTGCTCCAAAGGGACTCACACTGTCCGTCACAGTCATGGTGCTCCAAAGGGACTCACACTGTCTGTCACAGCCATGGTGCTCCAATGGGACTCACACTGTCACAGTCATGGTGCTCCAAAGGGACTCACACTGTCACATTCGTGGTGCTCCAAAGGGACTCACACTGTCACAGTCATGGTGCTCCAATGGGACTCACACTGTCACAGTCATGGTGCTCCAAAGGGACTCACACTGTCACAGTCATGGTGCTCCAAAGGGACTCACACTGTCACATTCATGGTGCTCCAAAGGGACTCACACTGTCTGTCACAGTCATGGTGCTCCAAAGGGACTCACACTGTCACAGTCATGGTGCTCCAAAGGGACTCACACTGTCACAGTCATGGTGCTCCAAAGGGACTCACACTGTCCGTCACAGTCATGGTGCTCCAATGGGACTCACACTGTCCGTCACAGTCATGGTGCTCCAATGGGACTCACACTGTCCGTCACAGCCAGTCTTACTGTGGAGCCATCTGACAAAAATGACCTTTGACCCTAACCTTGATTCTTCATATCTGCTTGTGGGAACAGATCTGCGCATAAGATGACAGATTCCTAACATCTGCTAGTGGTAGCAGATCTGTACATTAGATGAAAGATTCCTAATATCTGCTAGCGGTAACAGATCTGTACATAACAGATTCCTTATACAGATTCCTTGTACCAGATAGTGATACCTGATCTGTATATATCTTATATCTGATACTGGTAACAGATATATACATAAGAAGACAGAATACATGTATCTGCTAGTGTGTAACAGATCTGTACATAAGATGATAAATAATTAGATTAAATATATTCCTAATATCTGATAGTGATAACAGATCTGTACATAAGATGATGGATTCCTAATATGTGATGGTGGTAACAGATCCCTACTTAAGATAACGCTTTCAGCTTTCATCGAACAGCAATCATGTAAGATACAAAAATGTTACCCCAAAAGTCTCATCCCATCGATCTAGACGGTCAGTTCATGTCTGCAGTGGAGCGGTTTCAGTCTCATAGTGCAGGAATGTGGAAAACTAGCTTATCTGGTCACTGTTACCCACATGCATGAGAATGGTGCTGAAGAAGTGATGACAAAAAATCCAAACCTTGATCCTTGGAGCACACTAAAACCACGACTGGTCCACCTCAACAACTAAACAACATGTGACCAAAAGAAAAAGAAAAGAAAAAACAAAAACAACATATCTATCTATTTATCTATCTATCTATCTATCTGCCTCTGTGTGTGTGTGTGTGTGTGTGTGTGTGTGTGTGTGTGTGTGTGTGTGTGGTGTCAACAAATATATACATATGTATGTAAGCATGTATCTATGTATACATTTATTTTCCTGAGGAGTACCACAAGAGCCTTAACGATTTTAACACGGAAAAAACGCAACCTGACAGACAGCTAGTCACTAAAATCCCAGAACATCCCAACACCACAAAGATTTCCACAACTGCAGCGGCAGAAACACTGGAAAGAACCAGGACCCAGATGCATTGCTCGGACGGAAGAAGCCTAGTACGGTCATAACCTGCTACTAACTGTGTGTAGTATGGAACTGACCGATGGAGTAGTTCGGTCAACATCAGCATTTAGTCACGTGTAACTGTCAAAAAGTCAGAACCAAGCAATGCAACTGGCTCCTGAACCACAGACCTCACGGCAGATCATCAAGATTCCCCACCTGAAATTCACACTTCAAACAAAGCGCACAAACTGAACCCCACAAAACCATGCATACACAACCACAATTCAGTGATGACAATGAAACAGCTTTTCAAAAATAAAAAATAAAATTTTCATAGTCAGCAAGGCAATGTCAATCTCAGAATCATGATTTAACTATTCAGAATCAGCTGATCACAAAATCAGAAGTCTCTTGAAAATGATGTGGTTTTTTTATAATAAAAATAAATGAGCAAAAAAAAACCAAAAAAAAACAACAACAAAAACAGAACACATAACTTTATTAAAACTCAAACCTTCAAAACTGCACTGAAGACCAAATGAAAGCCTGACATACCTTTCAGCAACCATTTGACGTACAGTTCAGCAGTCATTAGTTAATATAAGATCTAGCGGGTTCACCTTTCTGGCTGTGGGTGAACCAGGTATGTACACCTTTTTCTTTGGGTTTATCATTCTTACTTGTTACCTAGCCGACTGCACTGGGCCACGTCAGGGTTGATAAACTGTATACACTGATCCCATAGAACATGGGGAAACACACACACACACACACACACAAACAAACAAACAAAAAAACAACAACAAAAACCCACACCTGGAAAGAAACCAATGACATGCCTCTGACGTTGACCATTCCTTCAAGTTTTGACAGAGGATTAAAAAACAAAACAAAGAAACACACCTGAACATAATGATACACTCCACAAAGCCACATAATGATACACAATACACAAAGCCACTTAATGATACACAAATACACTGGGCCACATAATGATACACAAATACACAAAACCACATTATGATACACAATACACAAAGCCACATTATGATGCATAATACACAAAGCAACATAATGATGCGTAAAACACAAAGCCACATAATGATACACAATGCACAAAGCCACATTATGATACACAATACACAAAGCCACATAATGATGCACAATACACAAAGCCACATAATGATACATAATACACAAAGCCACATAATGATGCACAATACACAAAGCCACATAATGATACACAATACACAAGGCCACATAATGATGCACAATACACTGGACCACATAATGATGCACAATACACAAAGCCACATACACTGGGCCACATAATGATGCACAATACACAAAGCCACATAATGATACACAATACACAAAGCCACATAATGATACACAATACACTGGGCCACATAATGATGCACAATACACAAAGCCACATAATGATACACAGTACACTGGGCCACATAATGATGCACAATACACAAAGCCACATAATGATACACAATACACTGGGCCACATAATGATGCACAATACACAAAGCCACATAATGATACACAATACACTAGGCCACATAATGATGCACAATACACTGGACCACATAATGATACACAATACACAAAGCCACATAATGATGCATAATACACAAAGCCACATAATGATACACAATACACTGGGCCACATAATGATGCACAATACACTGGGCCACATAATGATGCACAATACACTGGGCCACATAATGATACACAATACACTAGGCCACATAATGATGCACAATACACAAAGCCACATAATGATGCACAATACACTGGGCCACATAATGATACACAATACACTGGGCCACATAATGATGCACAGTACACAAAGCCACATAATGATGCACAATACACTGGGCCACATAATGATGCACAATACACTGGGCCACATAATGATGCACAATACACTGGGCCACATAATGATGCACAATACACTGGGCCACATAATGATACACAATACACTAGGCCACATAATGATGCACAATACACTGGACCACATAGTGATACACAATACACAAAGCCACATAATGATACACAATACACTGGGCCACATAATGATGCACAATACACAAAGCCACATAATGATGCACAATACACAAAGCCACATAATGATGCACAATACACTGGGCCACATAATGATGCACAATACACTGGGCCACATAATGATGCACAATACACTGGTCCACATAATGATACACAATACACTGGGCCACATAATGATGCACAATACACTGGGCCACATAGTGATGCACAATACACTGGACCACATAATGATGCACAATACACAAAGCCACATAATGATACACAATACACAAAGCCACATAATGATGCACAATACACAAAGCCACATAATGATGCACAATACACTGGGCCACATAATGATGCACAATACACTGGGCCACATAGTGATGCACAATACACTGGACCACATAATGATGCACAATACACAAAGCCACATAATGATGCACAATACACAAAGCCACATAATGATGCACAATACACTGGGCCACATAATGATGCACAAAGCCACATTATGATACACAATACACAAAGCCACATAATGATACACAATACACTGGGCCACATAATGATGCACAATACACTGGGCCACATAATGATGCACAATACACAAAGCCACATTACGATACACAATACACAAAAGTCACACATACTAACAGGCATTCAAAACCAGAAAACTGCCAACAGGCACCTCACAAGTCCTACACACAAGACAGAATACAATACAACAAGAAAGAACAAACATAGTAGGAATGCCCGATGATCAAGACACTCCCACACCCCCATCCCCCACTCTAAAAAAACCACCCAAACAAACAAACAAAAATCACGGCCTTTTTTTTAACACGATACAGGTGAACAAACCAGCAAGGCAGAAAATAGGAAAGGGGGGGCAGGGTGTGTGTGTGGGGGGGGGGGGGGAGGTGACAAGGAAAGGGAGAAAGCCAGAAAACAAAGAGAGCAACAGAAAAGCGGAAACTTTGGAACAAAGAATTTTCCCCAAGTTCCCGAGGAAAGTGTTTATGCTGCAAGAACCTCGGGCATTCCCACCATCCCAGCTTTGTCCTGCCATGTCTGGTGTGAGATGAATGTTGTTCAGCAGACTGTACCGTGTCTTACACTGGCATTCGGAATCTACAGTAAAAAAAAAAAAAAAAAAAAAAAAAACTGCCACCACTTCTGAAGGTCTGACACCTCTTCAGTTTCAGTTTCACAAAGCGTCAGAGCATATGGACTGATCACTAAATGCTACACGACACCTGCTAAAAAAAAAAAAAAAAAAAAAAAGATTTTTTTTTTTTTTTTTTTTTTTTCAAAAAGGCAGCAGCTATCTGCCTGACATTCACATAAACAAATTGCACAGATCAAGCCTTAAGAGCCAATCCTGGGCTTGAGTAAAACATCTAAAACATCAACATTATAAAAAATATATATATAAAATAATAGGACAAAATGAACAAATAAGTATACACATTCAAATATAGTGAAGAGAAAGATACACAGAAGGCAAATGACTGAAATCTAAAGAAACATTGTCCACTGTTGGATGATGTTCCTTGCCCGCCTGACGATGTTCCTTGCAAGAACACAGGATCGAACCAGAGGCCTTCAGCGGCACTCCAAACTGAGCTGTTCTGACTGACCCCTTCAGTGACAATATACATCTCTGAAACCAACGCTTGATTCAGACCTGACCGAGTGTGTGCATGGACCATGAGCAGATGTCATCGAGCAAAACATAAACTGTTGAGGAGAAAAAAACACATTAAAAAACAAAAAAAGCTGTACCGCATTGTTTATCAGAAAAGGTCTTGAAAGCACCTGTAGCTTAATATCTGACCTTTTTTTTCAAATTTTTCTTTTTACACATGCTGCAGACAAATTATAACACAAAGCATATCTGACATGATTATTCAAAATCAAACAGTAACTGTTTCTACAGTTACAGTTACAGTTACATATGTAATCCATGCAACACTCTGCATCATGCCCAGGTTTAAAATCCCAGCGACCACATAGTCGTTTTTTAGGCACACAAATTTCTTGGGAGTCAGGGGCGTGGAGTGGGGAGGGGGTGAAGAACACAAGAACGTGGGCAGGGGATGGGTGGGGGGAAGGTTGTGGTGATGAAGGGCAACAATGCAGGTCAACATTCATGTGGACCAGTCCACCATCATGACACAAGATATCTACATGCCTCAAGAAGAATAACTCTAAAAGAACCACTTGGAACATCTACAGCCATTCACAGCCGATATTTCCATATAAAAGACTGACCACTCCATACCTCACATCCTTAATTCCGCGATAAAAGACAATACAAGAAAAGTTCAAACAATGACACAGATACTCCTTATGTACGAAGACAATCTTTTCTATAAGCCTTTTCTATCAAGATTCATTCCCTCTGCACTCATTCCAGGTGGTGGCGTTGCTTTCTTCTCACAACAGATGAAGAGCCCTGAGCTGCTCCGATGCTTCACTCCCTTCCTGAGATGTAGTCAGCCAGCTGGCTGCCGTATTTTTTAGTCAGTTCGTAGGTCAGGAAGAGGGCTCCAGTGGCTGGAAAGGTTCTGATGACCGTGGGACCCAGTCCTTTGTACAGCGCTCTGAACCCTGCTCAACAAGCACGTGTTTGTGGCGTTAAAATGTGAATAAAAATATCTCTGACAAAAATCAAAAGATTGTAAAATTATGCGCTTGACACATTTAATAAAATAACTGGGTTGGTGCTGATGTCATATCCTATGTTTTATTTGTTTGTTTCTTTGGGGTTTTTTTAACCCTTTTGCTGCCAGGAAAATAAGATTTAAGTGAAATCTATTTGCCAGGGTTTTTTCACAAAAAACGGGTATAAATTTTCAAAAAATTCTGTGCTCTTTGTTACTGGAGAAAGACCCATAAAAGTATATATTTTCTGAAAGGTAAATGAATAAAGAATACAAAACACATGCTGTTTTCCCATTTTATATATTTTTAGTGACATGCTATTGTTTTGAAATCAGTGTTTTGTTTTTTGTCACATTTTCAACTTGTTCATTACAAACATTAGTCAGGTAATTTGCACAAAAACATCATATTTTCTGGACAAATGGATATCTGCAAACACAAAATCATACTAGAACAACCACAATATATATATATATATATTTTTTAAGAGATAGATACACAATACATTGTGACTTCTCCAAGTGATAAGATGGATGTGAGGCCACGCCCCCTCAGTCTCCACCCCCCTCCTCCTCACCCCTCTCACACGGTCACTTGATTCAGTTCTCATCAGACCGCGTTGGCTGCGTGCCAAGAATATCGCTCTGCTGCTAATTCGGTCATCTGTCGTCTGCTAACATCTGTACAGCCGGCATCACTCACTGACAGTCGCATTTGGCCACTCTCTAGATTACTCCCTTTATTTTCTATCAGATCGTCCTATAAATGTTCATCACTATCTTCTCCTTCGAATTTACGCTTCAATTCTTTCTGAGCATCAGCTAAAGAAAGAAATCATGGTTGATTTAGTTCGTCACGATCGCATGTCTTGAGCACGGCGTCAGTCCGACATTTTGTTGAGCGAGCGAGGAGAGAAGTCAGGCAAACACTTGGACAGTGACCCAACCAAAACGTTCAAATAAAGGACTGCTTCATGACGTAGATGGGGTTTCTAGCTATGAATAGAATCTAGAGAGATTCCCCAGGCTAAAGCTACCACTATTTTTGCCAAGGAAGTGAATGCAAACCAGGGAAAAGTCAGAATATTTCGATGACGAGTTATCTCGTCATGCAGGCAGCGAAGCATACATGCTTGCCATGACGAGTTATCTCGTCATGCAGGCAGCCTAGGGGTTAAACTAAGGCAAGAGAATGAAAGACAGATCACATGTGCACAAGCGAGAGGGAGGGAGAGAAAGAGGGAAAGAGAGCATGTGTCTGTGCTGTTGTTAATCAATTTTTCATCTTTTCACTAACAATGATATTTGGCAAAATACAAAAAACAAATTAAAAAAAAAAGGGCGAGGGGGGGGTAAGGATTTGTGTGTATGTACGTGTGTAAGAGAGAAAGGGAGAGGGAGGGAGGGAGAGGGAGAGAGAGAAAATGTGTATTTGTGTAGTATCTCCCAGTCAAACAGACACACATCTAAAGTCATGGTACCCAAATGCAAAAATATCAACAAAGCACTTTTTAACCCTTTCGCTGCCAGGAAAATAAAATTTAATTGAAATCTATTTGCCAGGGTTTTTTCACAAAAAACGGGTATAAATTTTCCAAAAATTCTGTGCTCTTTGTTATTGGAGAAAGACCCATAAAAGTACATATTTTCTGAAAGGTAAATGAATAAAGAATACAAAACACATGCTGTTTTCCCATTTTATATATTTTTAGCGACATGCTGTTGTTTTGAAATCAGTGTTTTGATTTTTGTCACATTTTCAACTTGTTCATTACAAACATTAGTCAGGTAATTTGCACAAAAACATCATATTTTCTGGACAAATGGATATCTGCAAACACAAAATCATACTAGAACAACCACAATATATATATATTTTTTAAGAGATAGATACATTGTGACTTCTCCAAGTGATAAGATGGATGTGAGGCCACACCCCCTCAGTCTCCACCCCCCTCCTCTTCACCCCTCTCACACGGTCACTTGATTCAGTTCTCATCAAACCGCGTTGGCTGCGTGCCAAGAATACCGCTCTGCTGCTAATTCGGTCATTCTGTCGACTGCTAACATCTGTACAGCCGGCATCACTCACTGATAGTCGCAACTTGGCCACTCTCTTGATTGCTCCCTTTATTTTCTATCAGATCGTCACTATCTTCTCCTTCGAATTTACACTTCAATTCTTTCTGAGCATCAGCTAAAGAAAGAAATCTTGGTTGATTTAGTTCGTCACGATCGCATGTCTTGAGCACGGTGTCAGTCCGACATTTTGTTGAGCAAGCGAGGAGAGAAGTCAGGCAAACACTTGGACAGTGACCCAACCAAAACGTTCAAATAAAGGACTGCTTCATGACGTAGATGGGGTTTCTAGCTATGAATAGAATCTAGAGAGATTCCCCAGGCTAAAGCTACCACTATTTTTGTCAACGAAGTGAATGCAAACCAGGGAAAAGTCAGAATATTTCGATGACGAGTTATCTCGTCATTGTGACAGCGAAGCATACATGCTTGCCATGACGAGTTATCTCGTCATGCAGGCAGCCTAGGGGTTAAATCAAGCCAGTAAAAGTTTGTTTTTCTTTTAATGACAAAAAGAAGATGAAGAAGAAGAAGAAATCTTTTCTTTTCCAGTTTCGCTTTCAGTCACAGAACACAACCATATAGGGGCATGAAGGTGTGAGTAGGGAATGGGTTCAACAACACCAGTAAGTTACTCCCTTAGGCAAGACAACACAAGACCTTTTTTTTTTTCTTTCTTTCTTTTTTTTTTTTTTTTAAACTTTTCTTGTTATTGAGGATCATAGATTTTTTTTTTTTTTCACCCTGTGCTTGCCATGAATCGAGTGAAGGCTACACAATGTCTATGTCATCTTCTTCTTCTTCTACATTCTTGGCTGGAGCTCCTACATTCATTTACAAGTACGAGTGGGCTTTTATGTGTTAAACATTTTTATCCCGCCTTGTAGGCAGCCATACTCCATTTTCAGAGGGTTTTTTTTTTTTTTTTTTACTCTTCCATCTACTTTGGTCTTCTTTTGGTCCGTGAGCTTGTGGGTGGGGTGGGTGTGTACTGCGCATGCACTATGCATTACTGTACATGTTTTGTTTCATGTAAGGCGCTCAGAGACTATCATATAGGAAGTTTGCACCACTTAAGTATCATATATTATCATCATTAATATAAAATGATAGAGACTATTATATAGGGAGTTTGCACCACTGAAGTATCATATATTATCATCATTAATATAAAATGATAGAGACTATCATATAGGAAGTTTGCACCACTTTAGTATCACATATTATCATCATTAATATAAAATGATAGAGACTATTATATAGGGAGTTTGCACCACTGAAGTATCATATATTATCATCATTAATATAAAATGATAGAGACTATCATATAGGAAGTTTGCACCACTGAAGTATCATATATTATCATCATTAATATAAAATGATAGAGACTATCATATAGGAAGTTTGCACCACTCAAGTATCATATATTATCATCATTAATATAAAATGATAGAGACTATCATATAGGAAGTTTGCACCACTGAAGTATCATATATTATCATCATTAATATAAAATGATAGAGACTATCATATAGGAAGTTTGCACCACTTTAGTATCATACAGTCGCCAGTACTTTCTCCCCCTCCACTAGACCTCGAGTGGTGGTCTGGATGCTAGACGTTCGGATGAGATGATAATCTGAGGTCACGTATGCAGCATGCATTTAGCACACATAAAAGAACCCACAGCAGCTAAAGGGTTGTCCCTGGCAAAATTCTGTAGAAAAATCCACTCAGATCCACAAATAAAACTGCAGGCAGGAAAAAAATTTTTAAAAATGGGTGGCGCTGTCCGTGTAGTGACATGCTTTCTCTGGTGAGAGCAGCCCAAATTTTACACAGAGAAAGCTGTTGTGACAAAAAGAGCAATACAAATACAAATACATTATCATTACTAATATAAAATGATAAAGCAATAGGCACACTGCTAATGTTTTCTTTTTTTTTTTAATTAACAAAAGAGATACACAAAATTATCATCCAAAAAGACAACAACAAAAAAAACAACAACAAGAGCAACAACAAAAACTATCAACCAATATAAACAAAAATTTTTTTAAATCTTACCCTCTGTCCTGAAGATGTGAAGAATGGTGGCGGAGAAGGTGGGGGCCTTCTGTCCCTCCACCGCCTGCACCTGGATGCGTGACTTGCACACGTCCGCCGGGAAAATGGCCACCCACAGCGCCACGCCCCCCACCCCTCCGCACACCACTGTCCGCACAGCTCCTGTACACCAGTAATGGTCAACGGTCAGTTACTGTCACTTTCAGACCCATAAAGGCCATCATTTTTTCCCCTCTTCAATTTCACTTCTGTGGCTTATACACACGAGTGCACCTTCAAAATAAAAATCCTGGCTCCTTACACCAGTAATGGTCGACAGTCTGTTACCATCATTTTCAGACCCCTGAAGGCCGTAAATTTTTTCTCTCTTTTCACTTCTATGCCTCATACACTCAAGTGCACCTTCGAAACAAAATTCCATCTTCAGTCTGCAGTTGACAAAACGCTCCATGGATCTGAGCATACATTAGTAGTAAATATGTAAGGATGGAAAAAGGAAAATGAAAGTCCTGGATCCTGAGCTCAGTTATGTGCTGCACCTTGATAATAACAATAATAATATTAGTAATAATAATAACAATATCACTATATGTACTTATATAGCACTGAATCTTGCGCAGAGACAAATCAAAGCGCTTCAACAGCAGTCATTCACACTCATGCATAATACAAAGGGAATGAAAGACAAGCCTTAATGATACATGCAGACAGAAGGCTAGGTAAAACTACAGACAGAAAGAGAGAGGGAAGGTATTTTGGGGAAGATGTAGGTTTTTAGGCTGGACTTGAGACAGCTGAGAGCAGAGATTCGACAAAGCAAAATGGGGAGTTTGGTCCACGTTTCAGGATAGGGACCAGAGAGAGCCAAAGAAAGGCAGCTGATTGTGGAGTGTTTGAATTTGGAAACGTGGAAACACAGTGGGTTTGAGGCTGATCGTAGAGAGCGAGATGGGCTGAAGGCAGTCACATGGATAGCAAGGGGTAGATTTGTTGACACATTTATGCACACAAGAACTGACTGTATTAAAGTGTGCATGGTTGTGCATATGTGTGTGTGCGTGTGCATTTGTGTGTGTGTGTGTGTACATGTGTGTGTGTGTGTGTGCGCACGCGCGTGCGTGCACATCTGTGTGTGCATGCATACCAGTGTGTGTCTCTACGTGTGCATGCATGCGAACATACATGCACACAACAGACGTACACATTACCTATTTCATCCTTCTTTTTGCCTGGCGGAGTGAGAAGCGCCCTGCTGATCTCGTAGCCGCCGAAGAAGAAGAAATAGCCGGGCATCTCTCGCATGAAGGTGCTGGTCAGGCCTTTGTACAGCCCGCGGATCCCTTCTGTGCGCAGTATCTCTTTCGTCAGGCCGTACGGGGTGCTGCAAAGAAAATGCTGTTCAAAATAGATTCAATATTTCTAGTTACAGCAACAGTGATGTCCAGATATTCCTTCAATGTGCTGCATCTCTTTTTAGAACGTTAGTTACAGCAACAGTGATGTCCAGATATTCCTTCAATGTGCTGCATCTCTTTTTAGAACGTTAGTTACAGCAACAGTGATGTCCAGATATTCCTTCAATGTGCTTATCTCTTTTTAGAACGTTAGTTACAGCAACAGTGATGTCCAGATATTCCTTCAATGTGCTTCATCTCTTTTAGAACGTTAGTTACAGCAACAGCGCTGTCCAGATACTCCTTCAATGTGCTGCATCTCTTTTAGAACGTTAGTTACAGCAACAGCGCTGTCCAGATATTCATTCAATGTGCTGTATCTCTTTTTAGAACATTAGTTACAGCAACAGCGCTGTCCAGATATTCATTCAATGTGCTGTATCTCTTTTTAGAACGTTAGTTACAGCAACATCGCTGTCCAGATATTCCTTCAATGTGCTGTATCTCTTTTTAGAACGTTAGTTACAGCAACAGCGCTGTCCAGATATTCATTCAATGTGCTGTATCTCTTTTTAGAACGTTAGTTACAGCAACATCGCTGTCCAGATATTCCTCCAATGTGCTGTATCTCTTTTTAGAACATTAGTTACAGCAACAGCGCTGTCCAGATATTCATTCAATGTGCTGCATCTCTTTTTAGAACGTTAGTTACAGCAACAGCGCTGTCCAGATATTCCTTCAATGTGCTGTATCTCTTTTTAGAACGTTAGTTACAGCAACAGTGCTGTCCAGATATTCATTCAATGTGCTGCATCTCTTTTTAGAACATTAGTTACAGCAACAGCGCTGTCCAGATAATCCTTCAATGTGCTGCATCTCTTTTAGAACGTTAGTTACAGCAACAGTGATGTCCAGATAATCCTTCAATGTGCTGCATCTCTTTTAGAACGTTAGTTACAGCAACAGTGATGTCCAGATAATCCTTCAATGTGCTGCATCTCTTTTAGAACATTAGTTACAGCAACAGTGATGTCCAGATATTCCTTCAATGTGCTTATCTCTTTTAGAACATTAGTTACAGCAACAGCGCTGTCCAGATAATCCTTCAATGTGCTTATCTCTTTTAGAACATTAGTTACAGCAACAGTGATGTCCAGATAATCCTTCAATGTGCTGCATCTCTTTTAGAACGTTAGTTACAGCAACAGCGCTGTCCAGATATTCCTCCAATGTGCTGCATCTCTTTTAGAGCATTAGTTACAGCAACAGTGCTGTCCAGATATTCCTCCAATGTGCTGTATCTCTTTTTAGAACGTTAGTTACAGCAACAGTGATGTCCAAATATTCCTTCAATGTGCTGCATCTCTTTTAGAACATTAGTTACAGCAACAGTGCTGTCCAGATATTCCTTCAATGTGCTTATCTCTTTTTAGAACATTAGTTACAGCAACAGTGATGTCCAAATATTCCTTCAATGTGCTGCATCTCTTTTAGAACATTAGTTACAGCAACAGTGATGTCCAGATAATCCTTCAATGTGCTGTATCTCTTTTAGAACATTAGTTACAGCAACAGTGATGTCCAAATATTCCTTCAATGTGCTGCATCTCTTTTAGAACATTAGTTACAGCAACAGTGATGTCCAGATACTCCTTCAATGTGCTTATCTCTTTTTAGAACATTAGTTACAGCAACAGTGCTGTCCAGATAATCCTTCAATGTGCTTATCTCTTTTTAGAACATTAGTTACACCAACAGTGATGTCCAGATAATCCTTCAATGTGCTGTATCTCTTTTTAGAACGTTAGTTACACCAACAGTGATGTCCAGATAATCCTTCAATGTGCTGTATCTCTTTTTAGAACGTTAGTTACAGCAACAGTGCTGTCCAGATAATCCTTCAATGTGCTGCATCTCTTTTAGAACATTAGTTACAGTGACAGAACTGTCCAAATATTCCTTCAATGTGCTGCATCTCTTTTAGAACATTAGTTACAGCGACAGAACTGTCCAAATATTCCTCCAATGTGCTGCATCTCTTTTTAGAACGTTAGTTACAGCAACAGTGCTGTCCAGATATTCCTCCAATGTGCTGCATCTCTTTTTAGAACGTTAGTTACAGCGACAGAACTGTCCAGATATTCCTCCAATGTGCTGCATCTCTTTTAGAACATTAGTTACAGCAACAGTGCTGTCCAGATATTCCTTCAATGTGCTGCATCTCTTTTAGAACGTTAGTTACAGCAACAGCGCTGTCCAGATATTCCTTCAATGTGCTGCATCTCTTTTAGAACGTTAGTTACAGCAACAGTGATGTCCAGATAATCCTTCAATGTGCTGCATCTCTTTTTAGAACGTTAGTTACAGCGACAGAACTGTCCAAATATTCCTCCAATGTGCTGCATCTCTTTTAGGACATTAGTTACAGCGACAGAACTGTCCAGATATTCCTCCAATGTGCTGCATCTCTTTTAGAACGTTAGTTACAGCAACAGCGCTGTCCAGATATTCCTCCAATGTGCTGCATCTCTTTTAGAGCATTAGTTACAGCAACAGTGATGTCCAGATAATCCTTCAATGTGCTGTATCTCTTTCAGACCCCACTGGGTTCTCCAAAGAAAATAGTGTTATAAATGAAATTAAAATTTCTAGTTACAGCAACGGCTCAGTCCAAATATTCCTCCAATGTGCTGCATCCCTTTCTGCAAAACATACTGTTTTAGCTTAAATCAACATTTCTAGTTTCAGCAACAATTCTGTTCAAGTGTTCCTTCAATGTGCTGTATCTCTTGTCTTCTAAGACCCAACAAGGTTCTGCAAGGCACAGTTGTAAATTAAATTTAGCATTTCTAGTTACAGCAACAGTGCAGACAAATATTCTTTCAATGTGCTTATCTCTTTTTTAAGACCATACAGGGTTCTGAAAAAGAAAGCACTGGCCTTAATGAAGTTAACATTTCTGGTTACGCAACAGTGCTGTCCAAATATTACTTCAATCTTCTGCATCTTCGTAAGACCATACAGGGTTCTAAGAAAATACTAGTCTAAATAAATGAAGTTAACATTAATAGTAACAGCAACTCTCTTGTGATCTATAACCTGTGTTTAAAGCTTTGTTTTAATCTGCTCTAATTCCACCTTCCTCCTGCTACAACCCAACACCCGTCTACACATTATTTCCAAATGTTATATATGTTACATTACTGTAAATTACAATAATAAAATGCTTTATTTTGGAATGTTTTTATATCTGCAAGCATATTATACCAAATATACTTCACACACACACACACACACACACACACACACACACACACACAAATTTTAGGTCTGTGAATCAATACAACAGAATACATTTTTATGACATATCTATTCATTTGAAAGATGTATATGTGGGAAAGTATAAAGCACTGTTGCTTCTGCTTTGTTAGTGTTTTGAGTTGTACTTAGCAGTAGTTGTATCAATTTTGCTTATGATCTTGTAACTTGAATGCAAAACCAGCATAACCAAGCATAACCAGCATAATACAAACTTCACTTTTCTTGACTTTCACTCACACATATATATATATATCTATATGAATTTCTACACTGAATGTGTTACTGAGAGGAACATATGTGTGTGCAGTGTAGACACTCAATAGCCCATCAATCAAACACACACACACACACACACACACACACACACACACACACACTTGAGTTAAGCTTCCTGGCACAGTGCCAGTGTGTAGCATCTGTCTGACCTGCCTCATAGACCTTAAATCGTCGTTAATTAAGTCACTCACGTATGTGCTGCAGACAGCAGCTTTTGTCAGGTGAAAGACAACACCTGGATCTAGGATCGTCACTATTTTTTATCCACTAAAAAACTGATGCACACATTTTATGGAACCACAAACACAAGCGATCCAACACATGAATGCACAGCTAAAAGACAGCAATAGGCAAAGTTGTGACCTAGACACAGCGCGCCGTGAATGGGTTAGGCAGGAGGCCATGTGCATGAAATAAAGAAGGGAGGACTAAACGTGCGATATCGGAAGAGGGTGAACTGCCTTGCCGGGTGGAATGAGGAAAATCAGCATAAAGTGCCTTTTTGAAGGAGAAAACACCAGGCCAAAATAGGCCTTCAAACTCTGATCACTGGTGAACACTGGATCAGAAATCCAGCACCTATCCAATTCTGCCACAGCAGCTCCTGCTATCAAAGTGGACATTTCTGCAAAGTTTTGCCAGGAACAACCCTTTTGTTGCTGTGGGTTCTTTCACATGCGTTAAGCGCATGCTACACATGGAACTTCAGTTTTTGTTTCATCCTAATGACTAGCGTCCAGACCATCACTCAAGGTCTAGGAGGAGTTGCAGGGGCAGAAAATACTGGCAAGTGTGGGATTCCTTGTCGTGCACTCAAATTCTCTCACTTTCTATGTGGAGACCTGACAACTAAGCCAACACTCCAGCCCTCTCATATTAACATTAATGTTAACCTTTTCACCACCGGTCAGTTTAAAGTGAAAAACTCCCTGGTACCAGAAGCACAGAAAAAATGGCGTCAAAGAAAAGCTAGGGACTGAACAAAATATGGCCTACCCTACTACCGAAAATGAAGAGCAGTAGGTTTGTGAATAACTGAACCTTCGATCTGGTCACATTTCAGCAACACAGGTGCTCCACCTGGCTGGTGGTACTGAAATGCGACACTGGTGGTGAAAGGGTTCAGTTCAATACACCATAAAACATTCTGTAAATATTCACTTTACTTTCTTAAGCCCCATACACTATACAGTTTAAAACATCCTATTAGACATTTACTATTCTCTGTTAAGTCCCATACAGCTTAAAACATCTGGTGCTGCTGAAATGCCACATTGGTGGTGAAAGGGTTAAAATATTTTTTTGACCAATAACAATAAAAAACAAAAAAGAAAACCAACATTTTGAGACGCTCCATGCCGCCCTCCAGCTGACCGCGAGTGGCCATCTCTCTCATGGCCTGCAGCCGACACTTGACCAGCTCTGTGGGGCACAGGGTCAGGGAGGAGAAGAAGGCGGCCATTCCTCCTGACACTGCGTTCTTCAGGGGGTCCATGTCCGCCACGCTCGGCGACCCTGTCGACAGGATTGGCCCAGCGGTTAGCTACACTCATCGGCCCAGTGGTTAGCTGCACTCAGCTCTCACACTGACTGTGGACAGCATCAGCCCAGTGGTTAGCTACATGGCCCAGTGGTTAGCTACACTCAGCTCTCACACTGACTGTGGACAGCATCAGCCCAGTGGTTGGCTACATGGACCAGTGGTTAGCTACACTCAGCTCTCACACTGACTGTGGACAGGGCCGGCCCAGTGGTTAGCTACACTCATTGGCCCATTGCACTCAGCTCTCACACTGACGGTAGACAGGATTGGCCCAGTGGTTAGCTACACACACTCATCAGCCCTGTGGTTAGCTACACTCAGCTATCACACTGACTGGACAGGATTGGCACAGTGGTTAGCTACACTCAGCTCTCACACTGACTGTGAACAGGATTGGCCCAGTCGTTAGCTACACACATCTGCCCAGTGGTTAGCTACACTCAGCTCTCACACTGACTCTTTTGTTGTTGGCTGTGAACCCAAGACTTTGGTGTGTGTGTGTGTGTGTGTGTGTGTGTGTGTGTGTGTGTGTGTGTGTCTTGTGTGTGTGTGTCTCTTGTGTGTGTGTGTGTTTGTGTGTGTGTGTGTGTCTGTGTGTCTGTGCATGGGGTGTTGAAAAATGTCTTTCAGTCTTCAGCCACTTCACACCAAGAAGTCTTGAGAAAACAATGGCGGTTTGCACATGCTCCCTGCCACACCCACTCCACCCTACATCACCCCCCTCATATAACACATAACACACACACACACAGCACACACACAGCACACACACATGCATGCATGCACATATACATGCACCTTCCACACAAAATTACTGCAGAACGCAATAGCAAGACCATTACAGACCTAGTGATCTGATCCATATCTGTTATCCTTTGATAACACGCAAAAAAGTACCTCTAAATTTTCAAACAAATGACATTATGCCTGATGACTGAATTAACTACAAATTTTGATTTAAATATTTTATAGTATTTCCATAATGATTTGTTTGAAGTCAAATTTAATGTGTGTGTATTCTTTTAATGCCTGACAGTATACTATACATACAAAAAAATTCCAAGGGCTCATGTAAATTTCAAGTATCATCATTTTTTTGACATTGGTATCATTATCAATCTAACACACAAAAAAGTCAGTTTCACTTTAAACAGTCTTGGCCAGCAACAAAATACATAATAAAATAATTTAAAACAAAATTCTTGCACACAGCCTTTCAACACCAATATTCTGCATCACTCTACTCTTACCTGTCACAGAGGCCACCACTTTCTGACACAAGCCATAAAAGCAAAATAAAACAGCATTCTCAGACACGTTGGCAGCCAGCGACGGCACAGTCCCAGCATACAATCCTCGCACAACGCCATCCTGTCGGAAGGTCTTCACAAAGCAGTCAAGGGCGTTGCGATACATGGTTGGAAACGTCTGCATTTTCACCTTCACTGTGTCCAGAGGCTGGCCTACGTAGACTGTCACAATGCCACCTGAAAATTGACAAGTAATAACTAATATATACAGGGAAGAAGAAGACAAAATTGACTGCAGGATTCTACAGAACAAAAAACTAAAGTTTATAAAAACCTTTTTGGTTTTTGGTGGTAGATGAATCCTCTTGGAGTGAGACACGACGTTTCGAACCATAGGCCCATTGTCAAGTGGGCCTATGGTTCGAAACATCAGGTCTCACTCCAAGAGGATTCATCTACCACCAAAAAGGTTTTTATAAACCTTAGTTTTTTTGTAATATATACAGATTTATAGTTTGATGATACCTCCTCTGAAGTGGAGCAGTGGCGTTGCAACAATGCACCCGACTAATAAGTGAATGTCTACAGGTTCGAATCCTACATACAGACTAGGATTTTTTACTCCCTCCTGTGCTGGACCTTAAGTGGTGGTCTGAGTGCAAGTCATTCAGATGAACTGATAAATCAAGGTCCTGTGTCCACCATGCACTTTGCACATGTAAAATTCTGTAGTAAAAGCCCACTTTGATCATAAAACAAACAAATATGTATATATGTACATATGCATGGAGAAGAAAGAAAAAAAATGTATGTTGGGTGGTGCTGTACTGTGGTGACCTACTTTGATAGAGAGAGCAGCCTGAATATCACACAGAGAAATCTGTTGTGACAAAAAGTAATTCAGTAGGTATAACTGAAATTTCTGCAGACTCCAAAACAAACAAACATACACAGTGTATTAATTAACTGGATTTTCTGCTTTGTGTTATGGTTCATGCCATATTATGTTGCTATGTTGTATTGCAATGCATTATATTGTACTGATGTGGAATGCAGTGTAGTGTAATGAAGTGTAACGCAGTGTCAATTTTTATCATATAACTGTGTGACTGACTGTATCATATAGTGCAGTTTATTATCACACAAGAGTCGCATATGTAAAATTTGGGGTGCTTTAACTGGTACACAGCCATTGTCTGATCTACACCACCCTCACATCTTTTTCTTTTCTTTTCTGCAGAATTGCACATTTGTTTACAAATCAAAGAAAATCTTTCTCCAGAATTTTGCCAGGGACTACTAAGTAAAAAAAGTCACCTGTATCCATATAAATGGGTACTAAGTGCGTTCTGCACTGTACAGTAATCTTGATTTTGCCAGGGACTATTAAGTAAAAAAGTCACATGTATCCATATGAATGGGTACTAAGTGCGTTCTGCACTGTACAGTAATCTTGATTTGTTATCTAACCCTGAAGATTGACACCCCATCCACCAATCAAGGTCAAGAAGAAAGAGGAAGAAAGAATGAAGGATAGGAAAGAAACAAAGAAAAGGAAACACCAAAAACATAAAGTAGTTTATCTATATGACATACACTGGACCTGGGATCTTGTCTTTTTTTGACTCACTTGTGTAAACAAAGTGAGTCTATGTTTCAACCTGGTGTTCGGTTGTCTGTGTGTGTGTGTGTGTCTGTGTGTCCGTGGTAAACTTTAACATTGACATTTTCTCTGCAAATACTTTGTCAGTTGACACCAAATTAGGCATAAAAATAGGAAAAATTCAGTTCTTTCCAGTCATCTTGTTTAAAACAATATTGCACCTCTGGGATGGGCACAAAATTTTTTTTTAAATGAAGCCTAATTATATGCAAACTGCATTTACTTATATATTTATATTTTTTGTATTTTCTAAACTTGGAACTTTGATCTGATATTCTGACCCAACATAAAGAGCGGTCATTATTATCATTTTTTGTTCAAACAGGAACTTGTTTTGCTAAGCATGGAAGTTTTATT
The DNA here is from genome assembly GCF_041734735.1 of Babylonia areolata. Taxonomy (NCBI): domain Eukaryota; kingdom Metazoa; phylum Mollusca; class Gastropoda; order Neogastropoda; family Buccinidae; genus Babylonia; species Babylonia areolata. The sequence continues at coordinate 44,216,228 of NC_134899.1, read as the reverse complement.
TATTTTGCAAACGTTTTGGTGCAGATAGTAAAAAAAGGGAAATTACTCTGTAATTAATGCTAGGGGACTTAATTCGAATCTGGTTAGGACTTTTTTTTTCTTTTTCGTTTTTTCAACGCGAAGCTTTTAATAACAAATACAAAACACAGTTTAACGATTGGATTTTTTTAAAAAGTGTATCACAAGTGAGTCTTGAAGGCCTTGCCTCTCTTGTTTTCTCATAAATGAATGCTTGTACTTTACCTCAACCTCAGAGACAAATATGAAAATGCTTGCGCTCTTAACTGCAGCAGCACTTTGTTTTGATATAATTATGATATCCCACAATCATGAATCATCATCATCATGTGCTCTCTCTGTATCATCAGTATAACATCACCCATATATATGTGTTCAGTTTATTAGTTTCTCCATCAATGCCAAATTCAACTGTCTGGTGATTCAGAACTGCAACTTTCCAGATTCTGCTTATGACAGGCGTGCAAGATCAAGATGAAGTGGGGGAAAAATCAGTTAGATGTGCACTGACTGGGTGAAGAAAGTAGGACGTACTTGCACATGGCACAAGAAGCACCCATATTTATGCATATGTCCATTTTCAAAGGAACCAGGTAAACTGATTATTTCTCATTCAGTAACTTATTTTTCTGCAATCAAAAAAATAAAATAAAATAATTTTTTTTTCTCTCAAACAGTTGATTCTGATTATCAATATTATTCAGTATCAGTATGAAGATGTGAGATTTCAGTCAGCCACTAACGAACAACAATAGGAATGAAAACATGTTCTCTCTCTCTCTCTCTCTCTCTCTCTCTCTCTCTCTCTCTCTCTCTCTCTCTCTCTTCTTAGAACATTTTACATAAGCCCCATGTCTCTTCCACATGAAATTACTGATGACAAACTAAAACAACAACAAAATGAAAAATGAAGAATTTATCATTGTATTTACTTAAAGCCTTTAACAGGCAAGCTAATGCAGTTCAAGAACTGGAAAAAATGTTTTTGAATGCTTTAATTATGACACTGACAAGTGACATATCATTTAATGTGAAGACGTTGTCAACATGAATGCCAGGCAATTTCATTGTCTTTGTGTTTATATCTGGATCCCAGCTCTGCCCTATACTGAATAACTTTTCCACTTGTTTCATTATCTTTCTAAAGTTTCTTGCTCATGACTGTCATAATCATATACATTTCTTCTTTTATTTTTTTAATTTTGTTTTTCATCATTCAACAATAACCAACCAAGCATCAATGTTCAAACAAGAAGGTCCTGCTTCACCTTAAACATAATCAAAGTAATACCCAGCATCTCTTTTCTAATGTTTGATTAATTATCTCATTTTCAGTATAGATCTACATATGATCTGAGATTTGGGTTAGCAAACAACAGTACAAAACAATGCACTCTCCCGGTCTTATAGATATCTCTCATATACTATCATCATCATCAGTTCTTCATCTTTTCACATTCCACTTACCAACCAGCTATCAAACATGAAATCTTCAAAGCTTCACATACAACTTCACAACTTACCCAAAGTTCCTCCAGTGAAGTCCACAACAGCATCCAAAGCATTGGACCGAGACTTCTCTCGGATTCCCATTTCTTGCTCAACGAGTTCCATTGCTGGCTCCATGTTGGTGGTTCTGTGTTTACTAGCAGAACTGGTGCTGGTGTGTCCTTCTGCTGTCTAGTCTGCAGTGACACTCTTTCTCCTCAATTTAAGCAACAGACTCACAATCTGCTATCACCTGAAATGTTTATCCGCTTGTATTGGGTGAGTACTGAATTCCAAAATCTGTCAGAACAAACTGGTTACTACAGAGACAAGAACTTGCTCAAGATTACTGGGGGGAAATACCTGTCACCTGTCCTGAGAAAGCATGAGTAGATCAATGACTAGACTCCTGCTGACTGCACTGGTCACTTGACTAGAATTCTGTCAAGGTGCTGGGGACAAAAATGTCCTCAGAAAATATGGCTGATCTAGCTATAACTGGACTCCTACTGACCACTGAATCAACTGCACCTGGACAAAAGGTGAATTTTCACAAGAAGGTATGAGAGATTGATGAAAATGTTTGAAAAACACAAAGACGAATAAAAATCCTTTTATTTTTTTTGTTTGTTTGTTTGTTTAATAGCTGTGGAAGGGATTTTTTTCAATTCCCCTCCTAAAATTACTTGACACGTTCTTTCGTTCTTTGTCAGCCTCTTGCAAACACCGTCCCTGGTTTCCAAATAAAAGTTTAAAGTCACAGGTCAAACTGAGGACGTCAACAAACCACTGTCACTGTGTCAGCTAAGAACACACACCTGCATGCTGTAGACCTGTGGTGGTCTTCTATATGAGAAGGCTTTTCGATTAATGTTCAGAAAACAACTTCACAGAGTTTCGACAGCATGCTGATGTTGTTCGACACGTGGAAGAACTGGCTTACTTTCACTATTTACTTCGAACGGCGTTCCTCGTGCGCATGCGTGATTCCAACAAAAACTAAACCCAAGAACTTTTACGAACACGCAAGTCCGAAGTGAGAAATGCTTCGAACACTGAGCTAACTTTTCAACGCTCCCTTCTGACGACTGAGTTCTTCTGTCAACTTTGCCCTTGAGAACCAATACTTTAATCAAGATGTTGGAATGTGTCACTTTCGTACGAATTTATGTGCGATACCTGCAAGTTTCATCAGAGTTTGACCACCGAACTACAGAATGGTCTGTGTACATGTGCGGACGACCTTGACGATGTGTCAACGGAAGTGCACACCTTCGTTTTAGGCATTGCCGATTGGTCCGCTGAAATGAATGAAAGGCCAGGGAGGGTTTATGGAAAGCCATTTCGAATAAGATTAAAACAAAACAAAACAAAACAAAACAAAAACGAATAAATAAGTAAGCAAATAAATTAAAATAGAAAAGTACAATCAGTAAATGTGATTTATTGTTAATGCATGTAAATTTTAAACACTTCAGTACAATTTACATTTTCAGTAAGTATAACTCTTCTTCAGTTGTGTTTTTTCAATGATTCAGTTTTACTTGTTTTTTCTTCTTCTTTTTTTTAATTTGTTTTTTTTAAACTTTTACATTTTTTAATAGAACGTGGTTGTTTTTGTACGTGTGTTAGAGTGTGTCAGTTCAGTTCAATTCAGTTACTCAAGGAGGCGTCACAGCGTTCGCGGGACAAATCCATATACGCCACACCAGATCTTCTTTGCATAGTGCCTGGCCAGCAGCGTACAGTAACCCAACGCGCTTAGTTAGGCATTGGGGGAAAATTGATGTCATCAGATTAATGAATAAATACATGAAGAAAAAGAGAACTAAATAAAACTAAAAAAATAAAATGAAATAAAAAGGTTATATAATGTGTCAACTACATGTCTATATCATGGGTGGGAAGTGGCATCCACATTCCACAAATACTTCCTCTTGTGTACCCCCCTCACCTCAGGCCCCTTTCCCCACTCTTCCATCTCAAGAGACCGGGTCTCTAGAGATGGAAGACTGGGGAAGGGGGCCTCACCTGCCGTCACCGTGACAACAGCCCCTCAGTCCCTTCCCTCTCACCTTCCTCCATCCTCCTTTCCACAACCTCCGTCCCCACCCTTCTCCTTGAATTCTGAATAACTCACTTGCGGGCGCCAATGAACCTGACATTGCCACAACAATGCATCCTCTCAGTCACACAACCCCCCTCCTCCGTCCTCACCTCCCTTTTATTCCCCCCACCCACTTCACTGCCCGCTTCAAGTGTCGCATAACACAATGCTTGAGGCAAAAGCATTGTGTGCAGTATATAACTGCTCATTGGCAATTTTTACAACTAACCACGGGACGCTCGGGGGTATTGGCAACCAATCAGTTTTCAGTTCTGTCTGTGCTGTGCGTGTGCGAGTGTATGTGTGCCGGTGTGTTTGTTGTGGGAGCTGCGATATGTAGGAATGTGTGTGTGTGTGCGTGTGTGTGCGTGTATGTGGGGGCGAGGGGTACGGCCGGGGGGCAGGGGGGCAATTGGGGGGGGCGGGGGGGGTCGTGGTGGCGGGGGGAGGGGGTTGGAGGGGTAACGTGAGAAGAAACATGGAATGTCAGTCCTTACGTGTGTGTGTGTGTGTGTGTGTCGGGGCTCGTGTGCTGTTAGTTCATAATTATTTTATGTAATGCTGGGCCTGTGTACGTTAAATTTTGTAATTTTGTTTGTGTGCTTTCATATACGTCAGACTGCATCAGTATTTGTGGCACATCTGTTGCGGTGCACGTTTGTCACAGCCTCGGTGTGTATATGCGAGTGTACTATGTGCGTGTGTACAGTGTGTGTGTATGTTTGTGTGTGTGTGTGTGTGTGAGTGGTGTGTGTGTGTGTGTGTGTGTGTGTGTGTGTGTGTGTGTGTGTGTTCATTTACGTTTATTTGCTTGTTGATTCGCCTAATCTATTGTGTTTTTTCCCCATTTCTCTTCTTATTTAGATTTTATTTTTGTTTATTTCTTAGCGTTATTTACTTAGTTATTCTAATTCATTTATTCATTAATTTGGGGATTTTTTGTTTTACTCAAGGCGCCATGCTGCTGCCAGTGGTCAGGCATCTGCTTAGCAGATGTGGTGTAGCGTATATGGATTTGTCCAAACGCTGTGACGCCTCCTTGAGTAACCTTGGCGGGGTAAATTAAAAAAAACCCCAAAAAAACCAAACAAACAAACAACACGGTCATACACGTAAAACGTTACATGTCAGTCTGAGTGTGTATGTGTGTGTGCCTGAAATCTGATCAGTTGAATGACACAGGAAATGAATGATGAGCGCCCAGTGGCAGCTGTCAGTCGGCTCTAACTAGGCAGGCAGCCTGTTGTGCAAATCATGTGACCCCGCATTTGTAAAGCGCTTAGAGCTTGGTCTCTGATCGAGGTTATAGGCGCTATATATGGTGTCCCCCCAAAAAGTGAACCGCTTTTTGTCAAATTCAAAACAGCATGTCAAAAATGTACAAGTGAGCAAGTCTTCTGTGCAAAGAATTGCAAAAGAACTGGAGCTGAAGCCCTTCAAGAGGATACAGGTATCAAGGAGGGACCACGGAAAAACTCACCGTTTATTTGTTCCTTTACGATCATTAATTCCACCCCAGCCTTTCTCATTGAAACAGTTTTCAATGGTAAGCTTATTTATCACTTTCACTCAAAGGCATGGTTGATCTTTCCAAAGTGAAACTTTGGACAGAACTGATTTTGGATACAGACGACAATAATTTTTTTTTTTTTTAATCAATAGACCTGACACCCAGACAGGCTATTTTTAGGCTGAGACTGATTGACAGATGCCAACACCTGGCAGCTGGCATGAACATGATGAAGGTCACATTGCACAACTCTGATACTGGATTTTTTGACATGCTGTTTTGAATTTGACAATACTCGCATAATTTGCGTCCGAACTTTCAGACATTTTGCGAACTTGTTGATGATACCCTACGGTTACTGCGTGTGTGAAAAATTTCATTGAATTCGGTTTCTCTATCACTGAGAAAATACTTTTGGGGGGGGCACCTGATATATTTAAGTCATATCAACCAATTAAAAAAACAACAAAAAAAAACACGAACCGAACCACAGTGTCTTAGAGCAATTATAGTCAGTTCACTGTACCGAAATGAGGAAGGCTTTGGTTTAATCATGGACATAATTATATGTAAGTCTGTGGTTGTCTCAGTGGGGAGGAACAATAAAAACTGAATTTATGGGGCTGCGCATCGAGTTCTCGGTTGTTTCCCTGAAAAAAAGAAGAAGAACATGTGTGTGTGTGTGTGTGTGTGTGTGTGTGTGTGTGTAATGGGTCCGGTGGAGACAATGAAAAACTGAATTTCTTCGTCCAAGCATGATTCGTTCAACAAGAAGTGTACCGTCCAAAGAAGAGGTCTACGCAGTGAACATAAGGCCGCAGCAGCAATCCTTTGACAAAGATGCTTCTGGTTTTTTACTTTCTTCTGTTTTCAGTTCTCACCACGCGTTGTGCCGGCTTCCAAGAACTGTATAGGCTTTGAAATGCTCATTTGAGATGTATTAATACATCCGAAGGAAGGGTGGAGATGTGATTAACTGGACGTGGCCACTTGATCAGACAGCTGGGTTCACAATTAGCAGCCAATGCCTGAAAATATGTCACGAGCACAGCCGGTTGGGAGCCCTTTGTCTTTTTTCCAGCGTATAGTGAAAACAGTAATTTAAGTTTGTACACATTCAGCCGTGAAACCACTGTATTTCATAGTCAGTGACATCACTTTGCTTCATAATCATTAAGTGAAATGACTGCATTTCACTATCCATTAGTGGAATCACATTATTTCATAATTATTCAGTGAATACACATGTAAACTGGACATTTTTTAAAGAACCACACTGGGCGCCATTTCGCCGGTGGGAGGGTCCGGTCATCATTGCAGACCAGACATTCCTTCCTTCCGTAGAGTGACCACAATCAAATATTGATTATTCTTTCACTGTTTGGGGGGTATGCAGGAAAAAGCACTGATTCTATTCAAAAAAGAAAAAGAAAAAAGGGATATGTATTTCGCAGTATCTAGGCTGGATTTGAAGTATTTTAATACATTAACTTTGTTTTATAAAAAGTGAACGTTTTAACTAGTTTTGTGAGTCTAGTAGCGCACCTTCTGAGTAAATGGATATGCGTGACCGTGGAGTATGACCACAGGCACTGATGCTGTGCTGAAGTGGTCAATGTGAATGTTTTTATTCAGCTGACCACAATGGGCAGTAATGCTCTACTGAGATGGTCTTTGTATATATCTTTTTTTTTTCAGTGGTAGTGACGTTTGTTGAAGTGGTCATTGTGTGTGTCTTTGATAAGTCCACCATAATGGGCACTGACGGTCTGCTGTGGTCACTATGTCTTTATTCAGTGATATGATACTTAAGTATAGTCATTTCTCTTCAATCACCGATATGTGTGACGGGACATTAAACAAAATTCCTCATTGTGTTTGTCTTTAATCAGCTGGCCACATTGGGCAGATGCTCTACTGGTGTGGTCATTGTGTGTGTCTATAAGTTGACCACAATAGGCAGTGATGCCTCATTGAAGCGGTCATTGTGTGTGTCTTTAATAGTTTCAGTTTCAGTTTCAGTAGCTCAAGGAGGCGTCACTGCGTTCGGACAAATCCATATACGCTACACCACATCTGCCAAGCAGATGCCTGACCAGCAGCGTAACCCAACGCGCTTAGTCAGGCCTTGAGAAAAAAAACAACAAAAAGTGAATAAATAATAGATAAGCTTACATAAATAAATAATAATTATAATATAAAAATGTAATAATAATAATAAATAAATAAATAAATAAATAAATAAGACAACAATGATGATAAATAAGCAAATAAATGTAAAACATGAAGACACACATTCACACATACACCCACACATGCATAACAGATATGCACCAAACATGCAGTTTCACAGATATGAAAGCACAGTCAAATACATATAAACGTACATGAGCTCCAACACACACACACACACACACACACCACACATTACCCTGCACCTCCTCTACCCCCCTCCTCCACACACTCATTTCTAGTCTACGTATCGCAGCTTCCACGGCACACACACACACACACACACACACACACACACACACACACACACACACACACACATGAACACTTACTTGTACAAGCACACACACATACGCCCATATCTCCCACCCCCAACCCCATATACATATATACAAAGATATATATATATATATATATATATATACGTTCCAATATCCTGTTGCTCCCACAGTGTAGGCATGCATACACTCACATGCCTCATCCTCTACTCCACCTCCCCCCCGCACCCCCACCTCACACACACACACACACACACACACACACACGTGCACAGAACTCTCCTGACACTTGCGTACACTTACACTCTCGCGCATGCACAAACGCACTCAAAAACACAGACCCACACATACACACAAACACACACATACACACACGCACAGAGGCTGCCACTGATTGGCCGCAAGAGGGATGGGAAAAGATCTCTGATGCCAAGAACGTGGCGTCTAGTGTAATGCTCATTCTGTTGTATTTGGAAAAGCCCACAGAGACTCTGTTCCGTTTTGAAGAAATTTGCGCAATGTTGGTTTGGAAATGATGCCGATATTTGTTTGATTTGCAAAGCATCGTGCTCTACCTTTCATGTTAGACTTACGGCCGCTCCCTCTCTCTGCTTTTATTTCTTTGAGGCGATCGATGGTGTGATGGCCTTGTACCTGTTCTTTTTGATATTCTTTGACTTTTCTGAGGATTTCCGATTTTCCTAGATGTAGGCCGCTCGTTGGTGTTGCGTTACCAGCAAGTCTGTCAGCTCGCTCATTTCCCTTAACACCTGCATGTCCCGGGCAGTATGACCATGTGAGTTTTTTAATCCGTGAAAGTTGCGCATTGCCTTATGCCACTCTGGGCTTCCCATTCCGTTTTCAATTTTCTGTATGAGGTTCATTGAGTCGGTTAGAATCATGGCATGTTGGTTTCCGGGCGTATGGATGGACGATAGCCACTGGAGGGCATGTGTCACAGCTTCAACTTCCATCGTTAGGTTGGAGGTTGTGACTTTGTAGGCAGCATTCTCTTCCCTAACTGTTTTTCCATTTTGTTTCGCAGTGAATCACCAACCGGATTGGTCTTTGGTGACTGAGCCATCTGTGTATATGATGATGATGTCCTCTTCTTTACTCTTTTCTTCTATGAGTAGCTTCACTTCCGCATCAGTTTTGCCCTCTGGCCATTCCCGACAATGTCTTCCTAGAGTGGGTGAAATGGCTGTGTTGAATAGATGGTTGAGGTTTTCGGGGTTTTTCTCCCATTCTTTTGTTTCTTTCAGGTCTTGTAGTCGGCATACTAGCTGGATTGTGTCTTCTGCTTGCCCCATCCATGATCTTCCTCGTCCTAGATGGCTGCATTTTGGTTCTTTGACTGCGTCATGCAGTGGGGTTTGAGGGTTTTCTAATGCTTTGAAGTAGGTCTTGACCTGTTCTAACTTCTTTAATAAACACTGGGAAGTGATGGTCGTTGGAAAGGTGATTGTGTATGTCTATAATAAGTTGGCCATGATGGGCATTGATGCTGTCCTTCAGTGGTCAGTGTAAGTTTTAAATGAGCTGACCACTATAGCAGAGATGCTCTGCTGGGATGGTCATTGTATATATTTTTCAGCTGACCACAACTGGCAGTGATATGCTGCTGAAGTTGACATTGTGTGTGTCTTTATTTAGCTGATCACAATGTGCAGTGATGCTCTGTTGATGTGGTTTGTGTTTATGACTCGTCAGTTGACCACAATTGGTAGTGATTCCTTTTTGAAGTGGTCATCGTGTGTGTCTTTAATCAGCTGACCACAATGGGCAGTGATGCCCTACCAAAGTTGTCTTAGTGTCTGTCTTTCCCCAGTTGACCAGAATGGTCAGTGCTAGAGATGCTCTGTTGAAGAGGTCGTTTTCTGTGTTCTCAGCAGACCATAAATGGTCTGGTCTGAGGATCTCCTCTGCTTCTGCTAACCTTTTTTTTTTTTTTTTTTTTTTTTTGCCCCATCATCTGCACCATTTCAGTGGCATTACTCCCACGCCGCTCATTTAGATTCCCCCATACACGACCACACCCAGGTTCGTCTGTCAAAGTTCCATCGTCGGCAGTCCGCAGGGAACCATCGATATTACGTCGCCAGGAGGCCACACACCAGAGGAGACCCTGCACTGCTGCTGAGTCACTTCGGTGGTGTTCAGTGGTGCCTGTTCTGATTCAACGTACTTAGGACACCGCCTACTAAGCCCCCTACTAACGACAATAATAGCTTAGTAGTGGAGCCAGACTGAGTGAGCATCCCTCTCAGAGTGGAGACCGCCACCACGTCCGTCAAACAACAGCCCCCCATGAATCTGCCGACACTGAAGACATTGACAAGACTCGCCCCAAGCACAGAAGTGGAGGGGTATCGAAACTGAGGTCACCATGAGAGCAGGGCATGAAAGGCCACAGACTTTGAGACTGTTTTGTTTATATTGATGATGATGAAGGAGGAGGATGACGATGACGATGTTGCTATGGAAGTCCATTTTGGTTTGGGACTGCGTGACAAGGCTGTACTCTACGCTTCCTGTCATAATATCCCGGCGTTAATCAGGCCCGAGAGATACAGACACTTGCAGTGTTGGTCAGGTAATTAGAGCAACACACCCAAAGACGCATCCTTGAAGTGGATGATACTCAACTGTGTGGTCCCAGTCTCCCCATTTAAGCCCACTCAACTCTGGGTAGGAGCCGGCCACGGGCCGAAAAACCCACCTCCGCTGGGATTCGAACCCGCGTCCTCCCAGCCGTCAGTTCGCGACACTAACCACTTCGCCACGGCGGCTGGTGCTTCTGCTAACCTTGTGACTGAATACTACTTGATACATGTGGGCAGTATACCCAACATTCATTTAACCACAGTGTGCAGTGATATTCTGTGAAAGCGGTCATTGATGGTGTGTCTTCATTGAGTTGACCACAATGGGCAGTGATGCCGTGCTGAAGTGGTCTGTGTGTGTTTTTATTCAGCTGACCAAATGGGCAGTGATGCTCTGATGAAGTGGTCTGTGTGTGTGTTTTTATTCAACTGACGACAATGGGCAGTGGTGCTCTAATGAAGTGGTCTGTGTGTATGCCCAACACTCAGCTTATATCTGTGATTGACATAAGTTTACGGCTGGGCCATCAGCAAAGTGAGTGTTGTATTATCAACTGTTTTTCTATTGCAATGGGAACAATTTACAGCTTAGTCTTGTTTCTATAACCTCGTTCGATGAGAACTGGTTATATTGGGATGTCCTGACCGTGTTGGTTTTGTGAGTCTCTTATTCCTTGACAGGGACTGTTTCTGGTAGGTTGGTGGCTGATGGTAGGTCTGATGTACAGTAACCTGCAACTGTTTGCTCTCCCACATCGCTCTTCCTTCTGTTCTTGCTCTTCTCTTGCTCGGGCAAGTCTTTACCAACTCCATCAGGCTGCTTTGCTGATGTTTCCACTGGCATCTGCTTCGATGGTATGATGAGCTGCTGCTGATTTTCTTTCTTTTGTTTATTTCTGTTTTGCTAAGAGTCCCCCTAAATCTGAATAACGTTTTTCTTCTGCACAAATTGGGGAACAAATCATACAGCAGATGACTAGATTTTCTTCCTTATCACATACCTCCTCCTTGCCAAACACGCAAGTTGTCTCCATCGAATGTGCCAACAGAGTACAAACAACACTTTTTGTTGTGGGGTTTCAATTTGAAAGCTTTATTAATGCAACATTTGTCTCACACACACACACTCACTCACACATCCACAGTACACATTCTTGGCAAGATATTTTGTACACACAAGATGACGAAGGAAGCATGATTAGACTTACACAAGTTACAGTCCACAAGGTATCAACTTGACTTTTAAGACGTTGAATGTAGACAACATAGATATACAAAATCATTGTTGGATAGAACTTCTATCCAAAAAAACAAGCAGATAAGACTTTTGGACATTTACAGCTGATCATATTTTGGCAGTCTTTTTTTTTTTTCGTTTAAAAAAAAATTCAAGTGTGAAAACACTGATTATCAAGAGCATCTGACTCTTGACTCAAAGACTGAGGTCCAGTTCCTAATTCTAAGCAGATGCACAACTGTGAAAACAGATTATGTACCTTTGGTTTTGATATCAACAAAAGAAAAAAAATCTAAGCCTACTGTACTGTTGCATGAAGTCAACAAAAACTGAAAAAAACCAAGAACACTCTATTGCTGTAAATATACAGAAGAATGTGTCAAGTTGATGCATGGTGTGCACACAAAGTAAGAAACTGAAACTGCAATTCAGTTTGACCATTTAACACAATAATTGGACAGTGAAGTCTATCCACAAAACCTGATGATAAAAAAAGCAACAAAAAACAACCACCCCAAAACAAACGAAAACAACAACAAAACCAAATGAATAAGCCATATGATTTCATGTTCTTATGTTACACAAGAAAAAAGTAGGGTTAGAAAGGGGACTGGAGAGATAACAATCCAATAAAATAACCAATTCTCAAAATGAACATGATCTTAAAACAACAGCTATGGAAACCAACCTACACATCAGTAAACTGCTTTCACCTTTAGTGAAGATACTGGTATGAACACAATAACATTCTAATGCAAACAAAAATCACACACACACACACACAGAGTTAATTTTTGAAATGTAATTTTTCCTTTTTCTGCCTACTTCACTTCAACCAAAACTCAGAAAAGAAATTCTAAGGCAGCTAACCAGCTGAAACCCATCACCCCTTCTCTTACCCTCCTAGCTTGCTCCCTCCCCATTCCCCCCTTCATCTGAATTTTGTGGAAAAGTGTTAAATGAATTAACAAAACAAATGAAAAGGGATTCCATCTGATTTGAGAATCAGTGGAAAACAGAACTGAATAATCTCTCCTCCCTCGCCCCCACTGCAAGGAAAACTATTCCAGATGCAATAAACTGTTGATTGTAGTTGTTGTTTGTGTGTGTGTGCATGCACAAGTGTGTGCAAGTTGAATGAAGTTTCAATGCCAGTATAATTAAAGTACTCCAAGGAAGTCCAGACTTTCAAATCAATAAAACTGGTATGTGACATGAACTGCTATAAACAGGAATGTCATCTACATCATCTCATAAAAAGCACTTAGTGATGAAGACCTGTACAATAATGCATTAAAAAAATACAGGAGTGTTTAAGTAATGGTGATTCCAACAAGTACATTGTGTGTCGAATGTTGTTCAGCAAATACCTCCAAAACATCTTTGACTAAAATGTGATGACTTTTATACGGAATGCTGAAGAAGAGAATATAGCAAATACTACCTGAAGGTAAAACAGAATATAGTATGAAGGATTCAGCGAAACAAGATTCTGTTCTTTCTCTCTCTCTCTCTCCCCCTCTCTCACCAACTTCTCACACACACACTGCATGATGCAGTACACCCTATAAGCATATGAGATGTGTTAACACTCTCACTTCAGGTGATAGTCGTGTCTTTATAAAACCATCAGAACAGCAGAGGAGGCAACTGCTGTCCCAACTATACATGGGCTAGAATTTGATTATTGTGGAGAGTGGCTTGCCCAAGATACATCCTCACTCTCTTGGCCATGAGGGCTTTAGGACAGTCAGCTTTGGGATGGTCCCAAAAGGCCAACTAGCTCCTAAGATTGCAACACTGAACGCCAGTGCAATCTTGCATCCCAGATTGAGAATCAAAGTTCTTCACAAAAGAGCAAGCTGTGTAAATGAATTCCCATCACAGTGGTGAAACCACTGATCACACAGCTCTCAAACTTTATATCATCCATCCAGACACAAGTCAAAACACCAATGTTCTGATTCAAGGTCCCATGTCACAAAAAAGAGAAGAGAGTATTAACAAAAAGCAAAACTTAGTTGGAACTAGACAGATCTATTACAACAAAAAGTACTCTGACTCAAACAAAATGATTAGAGTGGTCCATTTTCAAGGAATGCTTCATATCATACTGTACATAAAATGATCCCAACACCATTCCATTACCTGAAGCGACTAGCAAGGACCTTGTGGTGGAATTGCAACAAATCTTCACTACAGGGATGTGAGAGGGTCTGAAATTTTTAAAATGCATACTGCGGTCTAGGTCACTGATGAAAAATTGTTTGCAACCTCAGGATCTGACAAAACTTGTGTTCTGCTCATGTAGCCAGTGGTGTCATCGCACCACAGACACAAGACATTGCCGCTGACACTGACTATTCTATCAAGTTGCAAGTCCGACAAATGTCCATTGAAGTGGTAGTTTCACACATCCAGGCTTAGTCAAATTTGTTGTGAAATCCTATATATTGATCACACTGAAATATTCATGCTTGGAGATTAACTAAGCTGAACATTCTAATTTCTCGATTAAAATGATGGAAAACAATAGAATCAGCACAAGAAAATACTGTGACTGGATTGGACAAAACTGGCCAATCACAGTTAAGCCAGTCAATGAAATGTACTGTGCATGACTTTCAATTCACCCATAGGTGCTGCAGTCATGGTTGACTGGCAGACACACTGTTTTAAAAAAAAACAAATGAAATTAAAAGAAACGAAAAAGACCACATTATCCCTGTCATTAACAAACTCCACGAGACAGACATTTGCTAGCCTCCAGTACCTTGTGGAAGGAGACTCTTTGGAGTTGTGTCCCATGCATACATGAAATGTCTGGTTCCTACACATCTCTCACCTCTAAATCTGGTTCATGCACACAGTTATCATGACACTGTCAGTTATGCTCCCCCCCCTCCCCTCTCAAGTCCCCTCCTTCCTTAGTGTTTTATGTCAAAGCCCTGCATCACTGAAACAAAGGTGTATCTTTTTGGTATCAGTTCAGGAAGACGGCCTGTGACTTTCACCCTCGTTATCTTTATTTAAAAAAAAAAAAAAAAAAAAAAAAAAAAAAAAAAAATATCTGCTGTTGTTGATGAAAGATTGTCCTGAGTCTCCCAAAGCACCATATAATAACTGATGCTGAGCAACAGGCAAAGCACATTATAAAGAAAAAAACAAATAACTGTTTTCTTCCACATACATATGTATATGTATAACCACCACATTACGACACAGTACAGTGTACACATGAAATAAGAATGAATACGTCAACGGTTTTATTGACTACAACCATAACAATACACACTGACTTCACACCATTGAGTGTTCTTTTATCGCAGTACATGAAAAGAGCGCATTACAGCGCACTTCAAACTTATGATAAATGTCTATTTATCATTATCAACGACCTGTGCATTTCAAGCAAAAACATTCATGAACTTTTCTTCTTCACACACTGATTACTGAACACTCCTCCGATCACAGCAGCACGTATACATTTCCAGCTGCACAGAATACCACAATACAAACCGCATGCCACGTGTACACAGACACTGCCCGTGAAGTAACTCATGGCTGGATAATTAAAAAAAACAACAACAAAAAACCCCACAGAATTCAAGTACCTACAAATATGACACAGCTGGTGTATATTTGTTCCAACAGTTATGTACGGTGACTTGATGGGTTGGAGCAGAGGCAGGGAGTGAGGGAAGAGAAAGCATGTCAAAAATCAAGGTCACGTGCACCAACTCTGTGCAATATTACGTAGTGTCAGTATGTTTTAAAATTAAACAGCTTCATACTGCCTTAAGTACATACATGCACACACCCACACACATAATCTGAAACACACACAAAGCAAAAACTTTCATCACCTGCAGACTTGCATTCATTCCAACACCTTTACTGGTCATCACCAGGTGCCTGTCCTCAGGTCAGGCACCATTGTCTCATAAATGAGGTGCAACTGATTTACTTACTTATATTTGTATCTTATTGTATTATGTTGTGCTGTGTTGCATTGTGTTGAGTTACATTGTATTGTATTGCACTAAATTCTGCTGTATTACTTTTTGTCACAACTTATTTCTCTGTATGAAATTCAGGCTGCCCTCCATGGGGAGAGAGCATCACCACAATGCAGTCAGTGCTTTCCCTATTTTTTCTTTCTTCTTTTGGTCAACAGAGTGTATTTGTTCTGAAATCAAAGTGATTTTTTTTTCTACAGGATTTTGCAAGGGACAATCCTTTTGTTGCCGTGGATTATCTTACATGTGCTAAGTGCATGCTGCGCATGGGGTCTTGGTTTATCGTCTCATGTAAAACACAGGCACTCAGACAAACACTAAAGCCTAATGAATGAAGGGAGTTTAAAATCCTAATCCGTACAATGAACTAAAAACTGTGCACACTGGTTTGCTGGTCAGGCACGTTACAACTAGGTCACTGGTCCAATCTAATGTCCAGAAGCAGTTTACGCACTCTGATCTGTTTTCTGATACTGCAACCCAACGGAAACGTATCTTGAGTCTTCCTCCAACCCCCTGGACTTCTTTTCTATGTTAAGCTGTTACTGCATCCATCACCAACACCACAGAGCAAAGGTAACAAAGGTAACATCTGTTGCTGACCATGAAATTTACTCGGGTATATAAATAAACAGATGAACAAATAAAAAATAAAATATCAAGCACACACACACACACTATATATATATATATATATATATAGATAGATAGATAGAGAGAGAGAGAGATAGAGAGAGATAAAAGAAAAGGAGAACAAGGACAAAAACCAGAAAAAATGTAAACCAACAACAGAAAGCTGGAAAAAGGCAACACATGCTGAACACTGGAAAACAACAGAAAAGCAACAATTGAAAAACAAGAGAAAAAAAATCCAAACAAACCAGAAACAGAAAAATGAAAAAATAACAGAACCACCCCCACCTCCCTCCCCTCGTCCACCCCTAACATGAGGCAGAGATTGGGTACTGGCTGTAGTGAGGGTCTGATATACCGTCACACTGGCACCATAGCATGTGTCATCTTGTGAGGTTTGAATCTTTATCTTCATATCTAAAAAAAAGTTTTTATTATCTTTCTTTTTTTTTCTCTCTCTTAATCACCCAAATTCATATTTTCAAAAAAGTTTTTATTATCGTTTTATTTTCTCTCTTAGTCACTCAACTTGAATGTTAGGATCAAAGAGAAAGAACAACACTCACCTGCCCACATCAAAAGGGTAATATTCAACAGAAACATTTCTTCTGATATACCCTCATACTGGTTCTGTAGCATGCGTAATCTTGTGAGATTTGCATCTTTATCTTCTTATTCTTGCAAGTTTTTATTTTCATTTTTCAAATCACTCAACTATAATGCGAGGATCAAAGAAAAGGAACAATATTCACCAGCCAACATCAAAAGGATAATAATGTGCAACAGAAACATTTCTTAAACTTCTGCTGTGTGTGTGTGTGTGTGTGTGTGTGTGTGTGTTTTACTTGAATGCAGGTAAACAAATACAAAAACAACTTTTTACAGAAATGCAACAAGCTCATAGTCTGGGAGGTGTGAGAGTAAGTTTTTACCATTATTATTACCATCACCATTATAAAACATTGTGGTACAACTGATATTTCTGGTTCCCTTTTCACAACCTGCAATGCACAAAAGCCATGACAAACCTCTGTAGGAGTGCTGCGATTTACGGTGAAAACTAATGATAAATGAACATTACATTTACACTCACAAGGACATGAATAAATGAAGACAGCAAAACACACAGAAAGCATGCTTGGTCCCACTTTTGTATAGAAATATTGTAGTGGAATCTTCACAGTTATTTTTTTTTTAATTACTTTTGTTCACTTTAAAATTTTTTTTTCTAGCAATGACAGTATCATTGCTGAGTGTAACTGGTGGCAACCATGTGATTTAAAAAACAACAACCCACTCTTGCAGACATGTACTGGTAATCCATGGAATAAAGACAGGTTAAATCATTTCTGTTATATTTGTTATCATTCTTATAATTCACCAAAACAGAAAAGGCATATGTGCAATAGTACACATCATGCACATCCAGTTGCTTTAGACTGCTCAGGATGAATTTTGTGTGCATGTGTGTGTGTGCGTGTGTGTGTGTATGTATGGAGTGTGTGTGTGTGTGTGTTTTTATGTGTGCGTGCATGCATGTGTGTGTGCATGCGTGCACACGTGTGTGTGTGCATGTGCTTTAAACTTGCTAATGTTAGTGTGTGCCTGATGTAAATTACCACACATGCGCACAATGAACACACCAGTTTGCGATGTGATCTTGGGGCAGAGCAGAGGAAACCTCTGAAAAAAAAAAATGTCCGTCTCAGTCTGGTGCAATACTGTGTAACCGATGTTACCCCTAAAACACCTCTCCCTACCTTTTAAAACCCTATTATTTGCTGCTCATTCATATGCAGCTCAAACTCTTGTAACCATTTTTTTTTTTAATTAACTGTTTCTCTGTTTCTATCAGCACTAACTTTTCAAGCTGCAATAACCATGCTTTGAACATTCATTATTACCAATCAGTGTTCCTTCCAAATGCAACATTAACTCCAATTATTTCCCATGGCACTTTTTCACACTTCAGTCTTGACTGATGGCTCCATGTGCACTTTCCAAATCCAAAGCATTTGTGTAGATATCTCACTGCGCTTTCTCCAACTTGTATTTTTCTTTACAGAAAATGACCGATCTTTAAAATTTTTATCATTCATACACATCGTGTTCCCCATTGTAGATATATATATATATGTACACACATAATCCATACGTTCCGCATGCTGTACAAATGTTCCCATGCACACAAGTAATCCTCTTTGTTAGACATGGCGTGTGCAGATGACGCAATGGATGCCATCCGTCATACTCCTGACATTCTCTGTTGATTCACCTGTGTCCTGTGAGGTCCCTGTGAATACCCCCCGCCCTTCCCCCCACACATATGTCTCCCCCCCCCCCCACAGCCCCCACAGGTGTCTGTCCTATCCCCCCACAGGTACACTGGTGTCTGTCCCACAGGTGTTTGTCCCCCCCTAGACCCCCAGGTGCACAGGTATCTGTCCCCCCACAGCTACACAGGTGTCTGTCCCACCACAACTACACAGGCGTCTGTCCTATCCCCCCACAGGTACATAGATGTCTGTCCTTTTCCCCCACAGGTACACAGTTGTCTGTCCTATCCCCCCACAGGTACATAGATGTCTGTCCAATCCCCCCCCCCCACAGGTACATAGATTATCCTTTTCACCCAGAGGTACACAGGCATCTGTCCTATTCCCCACAGGTACACAGGCATCTGCCCTATTCCCCCACAGGTACACATGTATCTGTTCCATCCTCCACAGGTACACAGATGTCTGTCCCATCCCTCCACAGGTACACAGGTGTCTGGCACCGTCAGTGGCAGGAGGAGCGATGGTGCTGGGCAATGAGAGTCAGCGACCCCCCCCCCTCTAGCTGACGCCCTGGACATTTTCAAAGTTCTTCATCAGGTTCATCACCTTGGACGTTCTGCTGGGGGCGGTGGAACCTCGGCACTGCACGTCTGACTGCTGCACGTCTTTGGCGGCGGCACCCGTCACCTGTGTGGACACAACACAGGTAAGTCTGATCAGTCAGTTCACACCTTGCTCTGGGGGTAAAACAGGTGTGTCTTATCAGTCAGTTTACACCTTGATCTGGGGGGTAACACAGGTGTGTCATATCAGTCAGTTCACACCTTGCTCTGGGGGGTAACACAGGTGTGTCAAATCAGTCAGTTCACACCTTGCTCTGGGGGCAACACAGGTGTGTCTGATCAGTCATGTCACACCTTGCTCTGGGGTGGGGTGGGGGTGTTCTCCTACTATTTGTTTTATTATCATTGTAATTATCATCACAATTATTGTTATCACTATAATAATCATTATTATACTTATCGTTATTTTAAAAATAATCTTCTTCATCATGTTTAGAATTATCTTTTGAGAGACCACCATTTCTCAACAGACTCCTGTTAAGCCACCACCAAAGCTGCATCAGAAACATCATCCAGAGCAAAATCTCACAGTCTTCCGAGACAGAAGGATGTCTGTATCATATTATTATTACTATTATTATTATTACTTACATGTACATAATACACGCAGTACAATCACATTCATGCACATAAACTGAGGACCTGCCACTGGCACTGACCATTCTGTTCCTGCCAGAGGATTGAAAAAAACAAAACAAAAAAAAACAGGAGAAAAGAAACATTAACAGAAACAAAATTATACATAAAAGTAAAAATTGTCCATAATAACACATACAAATAAAAAAAATGCCAGGGGGCAAATCACATGTCCTTGGTGAAAAAAAACAACAACAGAATACAACAAAGTAAGAATACCCAGTTATCAAGTCCAGAAAAGACAAAAAATATTTAAGGGTTTCTAGGAATAATGAGGTAAATGAACCAACATGGAAGACTTCTTCTTCTTCTTCTTCATCCATGGGCTGCAACTCTCACATTCACTCGTTTGTACATGAGTGGGCTTTTACGTATATGACTGTTTTTACCCCGCCATGAAGGCAGTCATACTCCATTTCCAGGGGTAGCATGGAAGACAATAATAAAGGTTGAGATAACAGAAAGAAAAAGGAAAAGCCAGAGATTTTACAAAGAGATGATAAAGACAATACATAATACATATCAGGTTTACTTGGAGAGCATACTGTTGAGGGTGTATTGTTAATTACTAAGCTGGGTTATTGTTCCTATCACTGAGAAATTTATTCAATAATATCTCCATCTATTTTGAAAAATCAATGTTTTCACAATTCAGCTTTGAAATGTACTCTCCAGTTTTGGGTCTTGTGCTTTACAACCTTTAGAATATTTACAAATATGGAAGATGTTTGTTGGTTTGACATTTATAAATACATTATCTAGCAAAAAGTATAATGATAACAAAAGTCACATCTGTTTTGCACATCTGTCAAAACTCAAATCCTTACTTCTTGAGAAACATGGGAACTGTTTCAACACCCAGATTTCAGAATTATGCTTGCTCTCTCTCTGTGTGTGTGTGTGTGTGTGTGTGTGTGTGTGAGAGAGAGAGAGAGAGAGAGAGAGAGAGTGTGTGTGTGTGTGTGTGCGCGTGTGTGTGTTATGAATAACTCGGGGAGCTCTGAGAATGTGGTAACACATAAATATGCTTCCCTGATGCTTTAAAAAAAGTAAAAGTCAAATTGCATGTTCAGGTCCCTGGGATGTTCTAAAAATTTCTAAAACAAATGCATAAAAAGAGTGAAAAATCAGAGCTTCAGTCTCATGCTATGATCGTCTGCTACCATGAAGAGTTGCTTCCCTTCATCATTTCTTGGCAGAGAAACCACATGATTATGACTATAAGGTATGCCTGTCTTTGTATGTGTGTAGCAATGCAAATTTGACTAAAAACGTACAGCATGTAAGCTATCCTCTACACATAGTCTGAGGTCTTCAACACTGACAGTAAAAGAGTCTCTTATCAGAAGTGCTGGTGATGGTGATGAAAACACTACCATGCAATCATAGTTTGGTTGCAAAGCGATTCTTGAAAAGTAAAAAAAATCTCAATTTCTGATCAGGTTACCTTATTCTCCAGGAGCATGTTGTTTGTGTAAGATCAGTTTTTGGATCCATCTGAACTATGAATCATAAGCGCTTTGAAAAACAGGGTCAAAGTCTGGGTCAACTGATTCAAAACACTGGTCATTCAGTATGCTGGTGAACCCATGCACTGGCCACAGTGAGTGTTCCAGTCACCAGCTCACGTGTGATTACCATTTCTTATACTATCAGCCAAGTAATATACTTGTGCATAATCAGGGTTGCCCTGTCTCAGTGAACAAACCTC
This sequence comes from Babylonia areolata, assembly GCF_041734735.1. Classification (NCBI taxonomy): domain Eukaryota; kingdom Metazoa; phylum Mollusca; class Gastropoda; order Neogastropoda; family Buccinidae; genus Babylonia; species Babylonia areolata. The sequence goes on along the minus strand of NC_134899.1, from coordinate 44,194,851 downwards.
TTTTATCTTCACTTGGCCTGCTTTAGGTTTGACAATTCTGAGTCAGTGTTGGATACAAGTCTGTATCACAATGACTTTGGCATACCCCGTGATCTGAAATGCACTGCGTATGGATTAAAAACAATGACAAAACTCCAAGCAGATTCTCTTCAAAAGCAACATCAGCCAACACCGTTCTATACCCACCCCCTTTTTTTAGTGGGAGGTTGAGGGGGAGGGGCAGAGGAGGTGGTGGTCTTTTTACAAATTTTTTTTCTCCATTTAACAACAACAAACCAACCAACCAAATCTTACCTTGGTGGAAGGTTCCTCTTTCTTGGGCATGCTTTCCTCCTTCTTGGCACTCTCCTCCTTCTTGCTGGCCACAGCAGCAGCGGCAGTGACGGAGGGCTTGGAACTTTCTATCAGCTCGATCTTCAGGTCAGGTGATGCAGGCTTCTTTTGGCTCAGGTTTGCTCGCCATGCCGGAACGCTTGGCTTGTCTTTTTCCTCCGCTGGCGTTTTGTTACCAGGGGCAGTCTTGGCAGGGGAGGACAGAGGCCTGGCTTCTGTCTTTGCACTGCTGGAAGCCAGGGGCGTGGGTCCAGTCTGAGAGGGAGCTTTTGAACCGGAAAAACGAGATGAAGACACAACCGATGAACTGCCTGATGAAAAGGCTGATGGCGTTTTGATGCTTTGCGTTTTCCACTTTGGTGCATCCTTCACGGGAGAAGACTCTGGCGCTTTGCTTTCCTCTTTGACTTCATCCTGTTTAGCACCTGGCACCGCTGATGCTGAGGAAACTGAGACGCCGGTTTTCAAAGATGAGGACTGGGTGGCAGAAGAGCTGGCAGCGCTGCCCAGCTCAGTTTTGACAGAGTGGACTTTGACGCTGCTCCCACGGTGGGCAAAAACAGGAGTTTTTGTGGGGGAGGTCTTCACACTCCCTCCTCTGATCCAGGACACCTCACTGGGCTTGTCGAACTTGGAGCTGGCTGAAGACACGCTGATGTTGCTGGACGTCTCCACCAGCTTGGACACAGGCTGGTCTTTGGCTGAAGGCGCTGGGCTGACAGACCCATGTGACACAGAAGTGGGGGCTATTTCCTTGGCAGGGGCTGTCTCCCGGACAGGGGATGGAGACTCCTCTTTCTCTTCACTCTCCTGTCTCCCTGTCTTTCTCCTTGCCAGGGCAAACCATTCCGGCTCCTTCGTTTTGGAAGCTTCAACCACCTTTTCTCGGTGGCGGGGGGAGGCTTCAGGTGAGGCATTCTGGGAGGTGGAGGGCTCCACCCTGTGAGAGGCAGTGCGCTGGACTCTGGCGGCAAAGGGCTCCTCCTTGCTGACCGGCTGCTCCGGCAGCGTCTTGCTGCGGCTCTGCCTGCGCAGCTTGTAGTCATCTTTCGGGGAGAAGGCGGGGGAGGCCTGGCTGTCCGTCTGTCTCAAGCCATCCTTCTTACCGTCCCCAGGGCTGGTTGCCACCACCGTCGCTGCTGCTGCTGTGGGTCTGGAAGTGATGAGGGAAGGGGTGCGGTCTGCAGTGCTGGGGGTCTTGACAGAAGAGCTGATGCCATGGGCTGCTGGCTTTGGGTCTGTATGAAGAACAGGTGTGTGAGAGGAGCTGTCTGATGACCTTGTGCTGGAGGATGAGAACTCCACTTTGTGTTTGGGGCTGCCTGGCGTCGGCTCTGGCACACTGCTGCTCCTAGATGAACTGACCTGAAACATCGACCTGGACATCGCTGAGCCACCATGCTCTCGGACAGCAGCTGCTAAGAACTCCACGTCACTTTCTTTCTTCAATGACTCCATCGTTCTTGAAGCGGACATAGATTTTGGTTGAGATTCGCTCTCCCCCTCTGGTTTTTCTGCGTTAGCCAGTGCTCTGGCAGCACCAAATTCCTTGACAGTGGGTGATTTCGGCTCAGATTTTGTGAAACTCCAACGCTTCTCCTCCTCTTTTACAGTGAAAGACCTTGGGTCGGATTTGACGCTGGTGTCCTTCACATCCTCTTTCGGAGGTGGTGGAGATTTTGGCTCCACTTTGAGACTGGCTCGTTTGTCAAACTCTTTGGTTACCTCCTTTTTCTCGTCCTGGCCGACAGAGAGGGATGCAAACATGCTGGTGGACATGGGAGAAGAGGCGGGACGGCGGGGCGTGGGGCTGGACAGGGATGGGGACTTGGACAGGTGAATGTGTGTCGCTGGGCCTGCTCCCTTCTCACCTGGCGACCCCGGAGGTCTGTCATCCACCTGTGATTCTGAAACCCCAAAACAAACTATTTGTTAAAGCTTTTCCCCTGTGAATATTGTTGGGAGTGACTGACGGGTTTTTTTGTGGGGGTAATTCAGAATGGTTTGTGGCTAGGGTCCTGTGGGCACTTTACTGAAGTGTGTCTTAATACCAAAACAAAGTAAAATTGAAAAAGAATAAGAAAAACTATCTGAAAGAAAAAAGCCAAAATGCCAATATTCATCTAATATGGAAATAATACTGTGTATGTCTATGATATCTCATGTCTGAGATAAAAAATTCCAGTCCGTATACTGGCCTTTAACCTGTGGACACTCGCCTCCTAGTCAGGTGCAATACCACCGGGCCACAGCTCCACTCTACAGCCCACTCCAGTGAGAGAGATAACAACACTGCACCGCCACCACCACCAGCATCAATGCGATCTGCATGAACATGGCTGCCTGAGGCAATGACCTGTGACAAGCGTAACAGCCGAGTGGATAAAGCGTTGGACTTTCAATCTGAGGGTCCCAGGTTTGAATCTTGACAATGGCTTCAGGTGGGTAAAGGGTGGAGATTTTTCCAATCTCCCAGTTCAACATATGTGCAGACCTGCTACTGCCTGAACCCCCTTTGTGTGTATATGCACGCAGAAGATAAAATATGCAATCCATGTCAGCATTCGGTGGGTTATGGAAACAAGAATATACCCAGCATGCACACCTCCAAAAGTATGGCTGCCTACATGGCAGGGTAAATACTCAAAATGGTCATACATATAAAATGTTACTTGTCTCTGCGAGTGTGTATGTGTGTGCCCAAAGGCAGCTGTTAGTCAGCTCTACCCAGGTAGGCAGCCAGTTGTGCAAATGACTCCATGTCTGTAAAGCACTTAGAGCTTGGTCTCTGACCGAGAACAGGCACTGTATAAGTATCTGTATCATCATCACCCGTCAGGGCCGCCCATCAGTGAGCTTTCTTGTGTGGTGCAGTTTTGTAGGAGCAGGGTTCGAGGCCCTGTTTCGGCGTGGTGTTGTGTCCCTGGGAAAGGCACTTTAGTCCAGTCTTCCTCACTCCACTCTAGGTGTAAATGGGTGCCTGACTTCGGTTGGGGAAAGTTAAAACGACAGGAGAGGGTGGGACCCCAACTTCCCATATTGAGCCCTAGACACAGTGGATATGATTTCACTGCCTTGATGGCTGTAACCGCCATGGGACCTTTAACGAACACCACAGGCAATGTCCTGTTCTTTTACCTGACAGGGAGCTGGACCTGACAGTTTCAGCCCGAGACTTGGGCGGTGACTCCTCGTTCAGACGCGGCAGTGAGTGTGGAGACTGGCTCTGCAACAGAGTAGAATAGAACAGAATAGAACAGAGAAGAATAGAATAAAATGTGCCTTTATTTCCAAGTGTCGGTTCACAAGGAAGCAAATTTTCTTATATTCTTAACATTCACTTCAACACTTTAATCCTAATGTTTACAAAATGATGACATGCTTCAGTTTCAAAGAGTGTGTGGACTGATCAATATACCCCTAAACACCACCTACTTAAAAATAAAAAAAAAGAAAGAAAGAAAAAGAAGCTAATGCCTGACCCACACACAAACTCAACACACTGGTCAGGCCTTAAAAGCCTACCCCAAGTTTGTACAAGTCACTAACATGAAATGAAACAAAACAATTAAAAGAAAAACAACAAATATGTAAACGCTTCAAACTAATATAAAATGAAAGGCTAAGAAAATGTGCATTTGTGTGCACTGTGTGCGTATTACACACACACACAAACACACACACACAGATGTACAAAAACAGTGAACAAAATGAAAATAAAATCAATCCAAAAACAGTTAACAAAAGATGAAATAAAACACAAACACAGCCATGTAACTTTCATGTCAAAACAGGAAACAAGCTGACAGTGCCCTCCACTCCACCCTGTCTCCCTCACCTCTCGCTTTTTGCGTGACTGCCTGGTTTTGCGAGGTTTGATGCTGATCCTGTCCTTGGCAATGTCACTCCTCAGCAGCTCTGTCTGGCCCACCTTCTCAAAGTCTATGGCCGCTTCTGCACCACCTGCACACACACACACACACACACACACACAACATGCACACACACAGCATTCACACACACATACACACATACAACATGCACACACACACAACATGCACACACATCCACATACAACATGTACATACATATACACACAACATGCACACACACACAAATACAACATGCACACACACACACTCCCACACACAAAACACACACACACACAAAAGGACACATTGCATACACACACACACACACGCACAAAATTTATTAGAAGGCATGAGTAACACGTCTGTACTTAATAAAACATGCCACATGGATTTTTTTCAAACCTAAATGTCTATTGCCATGTTAAAAAAAATTAACCCCTACACCTGCCCCCCCCTCCCTCCCTCCAAAAAACCCCCCCAAAACCAAAACAAAAACGAAACAACTAGCAAAGTGTGAACAGTTATAAAACTACACACTGTAATCCTGGTAAAACTATATAGGTAAAAAAAAAAAAGAAAAAAAAAAAGCATCTGATCTACATTTTATCATAAAAATACTAATCCTTCCCCCCAAAAAATCCCTTCTAATTTCCCTCTCCATTTCACTGGATGCTGGGAGAGACACTACACATGTGAATGTGTGAGCTGCAGCTCATGAACGTAGGAAGAGAGGTCAAAAGATCCAACCTACCTCCTGACTCTCCTGGCGTCTTGGACACTTTGGACGGCACAGAGCTCTTCCACTGACTCTTGAACGGGTCGTCCTGCGAACACGCACAAGAAACAGTGATAACCATTATCGCTGTTGCTCACAGCACAGCCACAGGGCAACACATGACACACCTTCCACCTTACAACTCCCAGACAACACACCTTCCACCTTACAACTCCCAAACAACACACCTTCCCTTACAACTCCCAAACAACACACCTTCCACCTTACAACTCCCAGACAACACACCTTCCACCTTACAACTCCCAAACAACACACCTTCCCTTACAACTCCCAAACAACACACCTTCCCTTACAACTCCCAAACAACACACCTTCCCTTACAACTCCCAAACAACACACCTTCCCTTACAACTCCCAAACAACACGCCTTCCATATTACAACTCCCAAGCAACACGCCTTCCATATTACAACTCCCAAACAACACGCCTTCCATTTTACAACTGCAGACAACCTCATCATGATAATATAACCAACAAATAACATACTTTATTTCTTACAACTCCAAACAACATCATCCTGTGATCACACACATTAAACAACAAACAACACAGCTTCCATTTTACAAATCAAGACAACATCATCCTGAGATCATACACAACAAACAACACACTTTCCATCTTGCAACTCATACAACATTATTTTCATCACACATGATACATGAATGAGACTTTACACTTTTGATTTTAATGAATAAAGTTTCAGACACAAAGTTTAAGACAGCATTGGAGGACCAGAACATATGAATGAGAATTTACACATCTGATCTTTAACAAATAAAAGCAGTGTTTTGGATGTAAAATACATAAATAAAACTTTATGCTATTTCGATAAACAGTCAACACAGTAACAGCAAAGCAGCAAAATACAATAATAAACTAATTTTCTCCCCTCGGAGAATGCACACGCACACATGCTCACATGTATATGTGTGCACAAACACACACATAACACCCCCACACATGCCACAACACCTACACTATGGGTGGAGGCAAAAGAGAACACAGGAAAGAATGCAGACACTGATGTACTGTATCTGTATCATATAACGTGATGTTTATGTACACTGTAAAAACAACAACAATGTATCTGTATCATATATCGTTATGTTTATGTACACTGTAAAAACAACAACAATGTATCTGTATCATATAACGTGATGTTTATGTACACTGTAAAAACAACAACAATGTATCTGTATCATATATCGTTATGTTTATGTACACTGTAAAAACAACAACAATCCTATGAAATACCAGATGCTGTGGTGGGTGAAGTGGTTGTCACTGCAGACTGACCACAGGGAGAATTCCGGTTTGAACCCCATCAGAGTGGGTTTTTTCAGCCAGTTGCCTATGATCCAGAGTTGAGTATTCTATGGGCTCAAATAGGATGACAGGGACCACACAGTCAAGGGTTTTTGATGTCTCAGATGCATCTTTGAGTGTGCTGCTCAAATTTTCTGATCAACACTGCAGGTGTCTGTCTTTCTCAGCCCGGTTTGATGCCATGATATATTGTGAGAGTATGGTATTGTCAAGTAGCCCAAAACCTAAATGTACCCCCCACCCCACCCCCGATAGCAGCATCTTCATCATCATGATCATTTTTCCTCTTCATCAAAATATGGTAAACACAATGTCTCAATTCTGGAGTGGGGTAGGGGTGGGGGATAAGAAAAGCAATGGAAAAAAAATTAAGATGTTAACATTGTGGGGTTAAAAAACAATGGAAAACAAAGTGTGCTAATGACCTCTTCATTGTCGGAGGCGTCGTTGCTGATCAGACTGTTGTCGCTCTCCCGACTGGTGGACTTGCCCGCTGCTGGCAGGGGCTGCTTGACACACACGCACACACACACACAAATATATATCATGTCATAATATATACACTCATACATACACACACACACACATCTTATATATGCATATATGGAGAGAGAGACACACACACAGAGAGAGAGAGAGAGACATTGACACTGACACTTTTTTATTGCCAGAGATTGAGAGAGAGAGAGAGAGAGAGGGGGGGCAGAGAGAGAGAGAGACATTGACATGGACAGAGAGAGAGAGAGAGAGAGAGAGAGAGAGAGAGAGAGAGAGAGACATTGACACTTTTTTTTATTGCCAAAGAGAGAGAGAGAGAGAGAGAGAGAGAGAACACCAGATAAATCCTGGACTTGCTGGCACCACTCCATGAAAATAATTCCACAGGAGTAGATTCTCAAACATAAAATGCTAAATACAAACCCAAAGAAAATGACTGTACTCCTCTTTTCTACTCTCAAATTTTCACCCTTTCAGCATCGTCAGGAGACCGTCTTGTCTGTATATATATATACACACACACATACATACACTAACATGTATATATATATGTACTTGACAAAGCTATATATACACACATACACACACACACGTGTATATATATACTTGACAAAGCTATATACACACACATAGACAAGACACTCTCCTGACGAAGCCCTAACAGTTAATTAAGCAAGACACAAATATACTATATACAAGGCAGAGGTTTAAAAAAAAAATGCTAGCAGTATGATCAAGAAAGACAATATGACTCTCAAAACAAATGTCCATGGTGCATTGTACTGCCTGATGGTCTGGTGCATGTGTTCATTGGTGATATGATCAGTGAATCTGATGTTTTGTATCTTATGATAACACCTCATTTCCATGGCTTGACAAGTTCGTTGCACATGACAGCAAGTCAAACAGACTAACACAAGTTTCAGTTTCACTTTCTCAAGGAGGCGTCACTGCGTTCGGACAAATCCATACACGCTACACCACATCTGTTGAGCAGATGCCTGACCAGCAGCATAACCCAACGCGCTTAGTCAGGCCTTGAGTGCATGCTTACATATTTGTGTACCTATGAAAGTGGATTTCATTTTATGTAATTTCGCCAGAGGACAACACTCTCGTTGCCATGGGTTCTTTTTCAGTGCGCCAAGTGCGTGCTGCACACGGGACCTCGGTTTATCGTCTCATCTGAAAGACTAGACGCTCAGTTTGATTTTCCAGTCAAACTTAGGAGAAAGGGCGAGAGCGGGATTCGAACCCACACCCTCACGGACTCTCTGTATTGGCAGCTGAGCGTCTTAACCATTCTGCCACCTTCCTCCATAACACAAACTAGAGAGTAACAACAACAACATCAACAACAAAAAGATATGAATTCCATAATTCAAACCAGCCAAGATCAATGCTTTTTCTTACCCTGTTGAAGAAAAAATATTGCTGACTTTAACAGCCTGGTTGAGGTTAACCTCAATTAAACAATCAATGAACGTCTCATATTACCGACAGTCGCCTCCTGTCTTTAATGCCAAGCTGTTACATCTAGGCCCAGTTAATATGAAACAAGGTCACACACATGAAAGCAACGTACGGCTCCACTGCAAAGAAACTCACATTGCCTGATAAGCATGAGACTTTGACGTCTGCAGCCAGGAGAAACACATAAATGGTGTTTTGCAGTTCCATATAAATGTCCTTCCTCCCCTCCCCTTTCTTCTTCTGGGGATTAACTCCCATGTCCATATAAATAAATACAATAAAAACTCTGCACACACACTGTCTGTCGATTTCCTTAGATTTTTCTGTCAATTTTTTGGAGAACAATATCTGCAGGAATAAATTCACTAACCTTGACCATCTCAACAAGATACAGAACCAAGCTCAGCGTGTCATAACTGGCGCCATGAGATCCACCCCAATCCTGAAGATGGAGGAGACCACTGGGCTACAGTCACTGGAGGACAGAAGGGACACAAAGATCCTCATCCAGGCAGCAAAATTCAAACGCCTTGAAAACCATCCAATGAACAACAGAATGAGCAGACCCACCAAGAGCCGGCTGAAAAGAGGCAGCTTCATCCACCAGTCAAGACAACTTGAAAGACAAACCCCAGTCTTGATGGAACACGAAGCAAAGCCTATCCCGGCAAATGTCACCTACCCATCTGGAAGAGGTAGGCGTTCCCAACGGTCGTCACCAGCATTCCTGGAGTGGAGAAGAGAGGAACACAGTCAGACACCCAAAGGAAGGCCCTGGCCATGGAGTACATCTGCAACCAGTACCCCCAGGAAGACTGGACCCATGTCTTCACAGATGGCTCCGCCACAGAAGCAACGAGGGATGGTGGAGCTGGAATCTTCCTTTGATACAAAGACGGAGATGATGAAATTGCAATCCCAACAGGAAAATACTCCACCCACTTCCGAGCTGAGCGAGAAGCCCTCTGTGAGGCAGCCACATCAGTCTCGCAGAACTCCACAAGAACAACAGGGCAGGTGGTGGTGTTTTGAGATGCTCTCTCCGTGCTCCAAGCCCTCAAGAACTCCTGCTGCAAAGAACAGAACCATCTCACTTCAGCCCTTGTTGCCCTGAGTGCCAGAGTGGAGAAAGTGGTGATACAATGGGTACAAGCAAACTGTGGCATCAGAGGCAAAAAAAAAAGCGGACATTCTGGCAAAAGACGGTACACAGAAGGAGCAGGCCAACAAACTGGTGTCATACGATGAAATCAAGACAATCATCAAGGCACAGCAAGGAATAAAGTGGCGCCTCCAGCACCCCAAATATAACCAGAAGACAGATACCATTTGCTGGAACGATGGGAACAGGTCAAGATCTTCCGCCTGAGGACTGGACACAACCGCCTGCTCCACCACATGCACACAAAATTTGGCACTGGACAGAGTGCAGAGTGCCCTTGTGGTGAGGGACCAATGACAACCGACCACATCCTTCAAGACTGTAGGATGCATGCAGCATCCAGGAGGAAGTACTGGCCAACACCGACAGCAGTGGAAGCCAAACTGTACGGCACCCTGGAGGAGCTGCGACGGACGGGAGCCTTCACTGAGGACACCGGGCTGCTCATCTAACGGGAGGCGAGCGAGGAAGAAGAAGAAGAACTGGACAGTGCGTGAGCAGAGTTTAAATAGTATTTTTCATTTTAACTGCCGATTGTCGTAACACAACTCTAGCACCCTTCATCATGGTGGTGCCAGCAGCTGCCAGGTGTTACTGTCTATGTGTGTGATGAAGCAATAAGCGTGCGTGCATGTGTGTGTGTGTAAAGAGGTGCCAACAGTTCTCCCGTCATTTGGTCTTGTGCAAGCTAGCCAATTTTGTTTCAGGTCTTGCCTGCTGTTTTCATCTCAACCCCAACAGTTCTTCTCCATGTGCCCAGCGATCTGCTTTTCCCCCCTGGTGGTGCTCATTTGAGGGCAGCATAACAATGTCTGGCCCAGCCACCTCAAGCATCCCTGTTTCACCTCATCCACGATGTTGCTGATGCCTGTGCGGCTGCTCACTTCTTTGTTGGTGACACGTTCCCAGCGATGTCTCAGGATTCGATGGAGACACCGTCCTGCAAAGCCGCTAAGCTGGCTTTCCAGGAGGACTGAGTGGACATTGGATTTGTAGATATTCAGTTTGGTGTTGGTCTTAAGACTGATGATTTCCAGATGTTCTGCTGTCTTCTGAATGGAAGTGATGAAAAAGGGAGAAAAGAGAGGGAAAGACAGAGGGTACCATGAGGGGTCCTTCCATGATGATGTTGGCTGATGAAAGAAGGAGAAAGGAAAGAAAGAGATGAAGGAGAGGGAAAGAAAGATCCTGCAATCCATGTCAGCGTTTGGTGGGTTATGGGAACAAGAACATACCCAGCATGCACACCCCCCAAAACGGAGTATGGCTGCCTACATGGCAGAGTAAATAAACAAAATGGACAAACACGTAAAATGTTACATGTCCATATGAGTGTGTATGTGTGCATGCTTGAAATCTGATTGAATGAAACAGGAAATGAATGATAAGCGCCCAATGGCAGCCGTCAGTCGGCTCTACCCAGGTAGGCAGCCTGTTGTGCAAATGGCCCCGTGTTTGTAAATCGGTTACAGCTTGGGTCTCTGACCGAGGATAGGTGCTATATGGGTATCCATATCATTCATTCATCATACCTTGAGGGGTCCTCCCATGATGATGTCGGCCGTGGTGACGGGTGGGGTGGGGCTGTGGGGAAGCCCGTCGTCCTCGTCCGAATACTGGGAACGTCGCTTACTCAGTTTGGAGAGTAGCTCAGCCTGTCCTCGTCAAAAGTAAAATAAATACATAAATAATTTTTTTTTTTTTAAAGAAAAAAAGAAAAAGAAGTCTGTTGTTATCCAAAGTAAAATAAATACTTTTTTTTTTATTAGAATTTTTATTTTATTTTAAAGAAGTGGTTTTTTTTATGTAGCCGTGTTGCTATGAACCGAGTGGGGTTTTTTTGTGTTTTTTTTTTTTATAAAAGGGGACGGTACAAAAGAATTAACTGATTTACTGTATTAAACTGGCAGTGGGCACGCTGTGGAAAAGGCATCTGCTATAGCTTGTGTGTGAAATAGTAACCAATCATATTGAGCACTTGACTTAGAATGTATTTATCTGGTTGGCTGTTTATTGATTTTACTGAGTTTTGTGTTTTAGTTCTTGGTATTCAATATATCTATTTCCTTGTTTATTTATATACCTTGAAAAATCTTATGATTTTTGTTTTAGTTAATGCATTTATTTGCTAGTTTACTTAATTATGTGCCTAAAGAAAATAGAATTTTGTTTTAATTACTTAATTTATTTGCTTGTTTTATTTATTTACCAACCTGTAAAAATACCTTAAGAGCTTTATTTTAGTTTTGTAATGCAAGTATGTCTATGTACATGTGTGCATACATGTGTGTGTGTGTACATGTGTGCATGTGAGTGCATGTGTGTGTGTGTGTGTGTGTGTGTGTGTGTGTGTGTGAGTATTAGGCATGCATGCATACATGCAGGAATGCCTGCGTGTGCACACACATGCACGTGATATGTGTCTGTTTGCACAGGCATGCATGCACATGTGCTTACTCAGGCAAATGTGTGTGACTGGGTGGCTGTCTTTCACATGAGTGAGTGCATGCAGGTATACACACACACAGGTAAACACAATCACATTCACACAACCACATGTCTGCAGGCATTAAAGTTGGTGCACAAACCCACCACAAAGACTGAACCTGACACAAAAAAACAAACAAAAAACAACACACACACACAAAAAGATGTGTCACCAATGGCAACATCTGCCAATCATTTCATCTGTTATCGATCCTGTAATCCGCTTCTGCACTCCACATATTTTTTCCTCCCTCTTTCAATAATCCCCAGAAAACAAGTTTCCCTCAGGCCTATAGGACAACCATCTGTCTCCTTGCCACACTGTCAGCTGTTATTTCATACTGTGTAGACTACCAAGGCCTCTTGTCTCCAGTTACATCATATCACCAACACAACTCATAAAGCTGTGCCAGTCACTGCCTCCAAGCTGTGATTCATTATTTCAGCAAAATTCTGCATGGGTCAGCACATAAAGTTACTGTGAATATACATACATTGTGTGTGTGCATGCGTGCGTGCGTGCATGTGTGCGTGCATGCATGCGTGTGTGCGTGCGTGCGTGTGTGTAAGAGAAAGAGAACAGGAGAGAGAGGGGGGAGAGAGAAAGAGAGAATGATTCTAGCACACACAGACACACACAAATGTGCACACAACTACACACACACACATATACACACAATCACATACGGCAGGCACAGCAAATTTACAAATGACAATTATCAGACTGCTTGTCCATTATGCTGCCTGTCAGTGCTGTTCTTTCTCCCTCCCTCCCTTTCTCTCCTGAAGTATCTCTCTGCCTCTCATTGCTATTCCAACCAGCATCGGTAATGTATGGATATGTGGGTGTGTGCAGAACCAGTCATTTATCTAGTATACCTTCACCTTTCACCTCACCTTCACCTCTCCCGTAGTCTGGGTTCAGACCGTTGGGGCACCGCTGCTGACCTGGCCACCACCCCTCTCCACTCTTCACGGTTTTCTGATTTCCTCAGGGTGTCACCGAGCGTCAAGCCTGTCCACCCCCGGATGTTGTCTTCCCATCTCTTCTTCTGCCGTCCTCTCCTTCTGCCTCCTTGTACGGTGCCTTGCAGGAACGTTTTGGCAAGACCAGATGATCGGGAGATGTGTCCATACCACCTAAGTTTGCGTTTTTTCACTATGGACAGAAGGTCTTCGTAGGGTCCAATACTTTGCTGGATTCTGTTCTTCACTTCCGTGTTAGTGATGTGGTCTCTGTAGGAGATGCCAAGTAGTCTACGAAAGCATCTCATCTCGACAGCTTGGATTCTTCTCTCGATGTCTGCAGTCAGGGTCCAAGTCTCGCAGGCGTAGAGCAATATTGATATAACCAGGGAACGCATCAGTCTGATTTTTGAGCTGAGAGCGATGTTTTTGTTGTTCCAGATGGTGTTCAGCTTGTTGAGTGCCGTTGTTGTTTGGGCAATTCTCGAGAGTACTTCTGGTTTAGATCCTTCATCTGACACGATTGCTCCCAGATATTTGAAGCTGTGGACTGTTTTAAGCTTTTCGTCGTTGACTTTGATGTCAATGCTGATGCCGTTGGTGTTGTTAGTCATCAGTTTGGTTTTCTCCGCACTGATTTGCATTCCATACGATGTGGAGGCTTTGTCTAGATGTTTGACCAGGCTTGCCAGTTCTTCTTCTTTTCCAGCCAGTCCATCAATGTCGTCGGCAAAACGTAGGTTTGTGATTGTTCTGCCGCCTATGCTGACTGTTCCTACATGCTCTTCCAGTGCGTCAGTCATTATTCTTTCTAAGAAGATGTTGAAGAGTGTTGGGGAGAGTAGACAGCCTTGTCTCACTCCGACTGTGGTTCTGAACCAGTCCCCGATGCTATTGTTGAGGTAGACGGCGCTGGTGGCTTTGTCATAGAGGTGCTGTATCAGTCTGATCAGGTTGGCGTTGATGTTGTACAGATTCATGGTAGCCCACAAAGCTGCATGCCAGACCCTGTCAAATGCCTTCTTAAAATCAATGAAGACATGGTAGAGGTCTTGTTGGTGTTGATGGTACCTCTCACATAGCAACCTCAAGTTGAAGATTTGTTCAGTTGTGCTCCTTCCTGGTCTGAAACCTGCCTGTTCTTCAGCAATGATGTTTTCTGCTTGTGGTTTCAGTCTGTTAAGCAGGATCTTCAACATGACTTTGCTGGGATGACTAATCAGGCTGATGGTGCGGTAGTTTTGACACTGCTGGAGATTGCCCTTTTTTATCTAGTATACACCCACACATATATAATGTGTGAGTGTGTGTGTGTGTGTGTGTGTGTGTGTGTGTGTGTGTGTGTGTGTGTGTAACAACATTATGGGTGTGAATGGGTCTGATCGATCCAGAATGAAGACTGTGATGCTTAAACTCTGAGGCCAGTGTCCTTCGCATTAAAAAAAACAACTAATTTGTAACCCCATACCAGTGTAGGAATGGATATGTGTGTGTGCATGCGTGTGTGCACGTACATGACCATATCGTTATAATGGGAATATATTAAGTAGTTTGATGATTCACAAATATACGGAGGCAATCTGTCTGGATTTTCCAATATAATGTTTGTCACACATGTGGTTACTCAGCAAAGTGTCATCAAATCTGTGCTGATGAAACTATACAGCATGTCAATTGTTCTACCATTCAGACATTGCACTGTTGGTTTTTTTCCTTGTTTGCAAGATCTCTTTAAATACAAATTAACTTACAAAAATTGCAACCCCAAGCATAACAAGGGCTCCAATGCCAAAAATCAAAAAGCTCTGAAATTCTACGGGGGTCCAGAGGCATGCTCCTCAAGAAAAAATAAAAAAACAATCAAAATGGTGCAATCTGATACAAATTGCACATTAAAAGCACTTTATTGCAATTATCATAAACCTACAAGTCACAGAGCACCTCCAATCTTGCGTCTACAGGGATAAAAAAAAAAAAAAAAGCACTGATGCAAACCAGTGCTACTCAGTTTTTTCGCTGAAAAATTATTTTCCGCTAAATTTCATTTTTATTTTTCGCAGAAATTTGTGAATCTGCGGAAAAGTGGGAGCCCTGATAACATTTCCATCCTCTTCAATACATTGTAAAACAAAAGGGCCAAAAAAGTATTGGGAGGGACCGACACAGATAACCAGGAATTGGCAGAGAGAGAAAATGAGACAGAGACAGACACAAAGAGAAGAGAGGGGGATGGGGAGAAGAGAAAGATGGAAAGAGAAGAGAGAGCTGAGGGAGGGGGGAACTGAGGAAGGGAGAAGAGAAAGAGAATAAAGAAAGAAGGAAGTGCGTGTCCAACAGAAAGCAGTCACAGAAAACTGGAAAACCACCACCACCAAACAAATATTGAAAACCCAAGTGCGCATGTGAGCTTGTGCATGTCACATGTGTGTGCATGCATGTGTGTGTGGATGTGTGTGTTGGTTGGTCATTGATTTAACTTTTGTCCACTAAAGTGAGTTTAGATGGGGAAAAAAGTGTGAAACATGTGTGTGTGTGTGTGTGTGTGTGTGTGTGTGTGTGTGTGTGTGAGTGTCCACATGTGTGTGTGTGTCTGTCTGCGTATGCGTCTGTGCATGCGTTTGTCTGTGTGCATGCGAGCTTACACACGTGTGGATATAAATGCGAAGGTGTCCACATGTCTGTCCATGCATGCGTCAACAGTGCCATCCACCCACCTGGAAGGCTGACTTGGGCAGGCTCTCCTCGGAGACGGCCGCTTTCTTCAGGGCCTGCAGATTAGGTTCCCGCTGTGGGTCAGGGGAGAAAATGCTGTCCTCTGAGATGCTGCGGTTACCTCCCAGCGGCCTGGGCTGTCGGTTCTTGAACCTGCGCAACACAATCCAGACAAACCGCTGTTGAGTCACCCACCCTTTTTTTTAACAGTCAGCAGCGATAAAATTCACAACGCAAGTTCTGTGTGTCAAGCTCTCAGACAATCAGATTCCTCACACAATAACGAGAGAAAAAACAGAGTATCAATCAGTGTTTAAAACGTGTTTACCTCTTATAATCGGTAGCTCAAACATGTTTATCTCATGCAAACATTTGCCTTGGCTTTATCATGCCTCCCCAGCAAACATTTACTTTGATTCTATCTCCAAACAGAGAGAGAGAGAGAAAATGGGGACAAAGTCGCATAATCCTCATGTCAAAAGAAGAACCAAAAAAACTTGTATTACTTCA
Organism: Babylonia areolata; assembly: GCF_041734735.1. Lineage (NCBI taxonomy): Eukaryota > Metazoa > Mollusca > Gastropoda > Neogastropoda > Buccinidae > Babylonia > Babylonia areolata. The sequence continues at coordinate 44,178,716 of NC_134899.1, read as the reverse complement.
AGTTCATCAGCACTGGCATTTTATTTTGATTCATACTTCTACTTAAAAATCAACTTCTTCCACCAGAAGGCCTTTCCACCCAATGGTGACTGGTCAGATTTACGATTTAGTCACGCTCACTGTTTATGACCTGGGGGGAGGGCAGACATCCTGTGGACTTAAAAAGCTCTGAATCATGTGAAAGCGTTTGACAATGAGGGATTTCACTTTCACTCTACTACCTTTCATTTTCCAAGCCTTAGAAGTTAAACGGCTACAAAAACTAGAATATGGGTACGAGTCAACTTTGGCAGGAATGTATTTGTACTTGCACAACATAAAAAAGCTAGAATTTGTTGTGATGGAATGCATGGTGTGTGTGTGTGTGTGTGTGTGTGTGTTAAAAAAATTCTCCAATGTATTCCACACTCACAATGCAAATAAACTGCAAATTTGATACAGCAATAACCGACAGACAGCATGGAATGTGACACATGTATTGGAAGGGCAGAATATCTTTAGGACATCAACCACTCATTCTCTGGATTGTAATCTTAAAGAAAAACAAGATATGAAAAAAAAATACACACAAAAACAGACACTCACACACAATAAAGATAAATAAATAAAAATAGATAGACTGGTACACAGAAATATCTAGAGGTCTATCTGTCTAAAAACTCACACGCACACGCACACACACACACATATATATATATAGAGATAGATAGATAGATAGATAGATAGATAGACAGATATATATATATATATATATATATATACATACATATGACATGTAGGCATATCGATATGTAGATATATGTATGGTATACACACTTACAAATATACAGACATACATAAACATGTACAAACACACTACAATAACATAAAAGCCACAAATATCCAAATGCAAGCTAGGATGGAAGAAAGAGTGGAAGAATAGAAGAGCAAAAAACAAAAACAAAACAAAACAAAAAACAAAAAAAACAGGAGAAAAAATGCTAGAAAATAAATCAAATATGTACGATTGTGTGTGTGTGTGTGTGTGTGTGTGTGTGTGTGTGTGAGAGAGAGAGAGAGAAAGAGAGTCTGTGAGAGAGAGAGAGAGAGAGAGAGAGAGAGAGAGAGAGAGAGAGAGAGAGAGTGAGAGAGAGAAAAAAAAGGACAGGGAAAGAGGCGCAGAGAAAGAGAGAGAACCAGATGCATTCACTCACTTTCAGACACATTTTACAACACTGTCACACACACACACACACACACACACACACACACACACACACCATCTAATAACACTTCTACAGTTCTAGTGAACAGGGATCTCACACAAACACACATTCATTCACAAACACATTTGAAAGTGTAAGATTCAACTTTGCTGTCATCATGAAAGTCAGGGTATGTGTGTGTATGGGGGTGGGGGGATTGGGGACTAACGTTCCAATTTCACCAGGACCATCATTGCAACATTTCACATGAAAGGATCATGTCGGGGATTAAAAATAAAAGCCAACAAACAGAAAGGCAATGGGTGCACCAACTTCCCACTACGTTATTTCATTTTGACATTAGAAAACTGAGAATTACGGTTTATCCAGAGCAAAGCGGTGACCAAGAGGTGATGCACCTGACTAGGAAGCAAGTGTCCAGGGGTTCGGGTCCTTCATGTGGACCATGATTTTGATTCCCCTCTCCCCTCCAGGTGTGGTCTGGGTGCTTGTATTTGGTTGCGACAGAGAGAAAAAAAAGTCAGGGTGGGGGCGATAAATCACACACACACACACACATCACACACAAATTCTTTGTCTGTCAGTCTCTCTCTCTCTCTCAATAAACTGTCCTTGTCCATCTCTCTCTCTCTCACTCTCAAATGGAAACACACACACACACACTCTCTCTCTCTCTTTCTAGAGAATTCAATAAACTGTCCTTGTCTCTCTCTCACTCTCAAACAGAAACAAACATACAAACACATATGTATGCAAACACACATTGTTCACTAATCCTAATCAGTAATGTCATATGTTTCCATGGCAACACAGGGACAGGGGAAGGGAAAATCCATAAAAAAGCAATAAAAATAATCACCGTTACCTGTGCTCTAATTCAGCAGGAAACAATATGATTACAGCTGACTTTACCCTGCCTTAATGACGGGCGCAATAGCCGAGTGGTTAAAGCATTGGACTTTCAATATGAGGGTCCTGGGTTTGAATCTCGGTAACGGTGCCTGGTGGGTAAAGGGTGGAGATTTTTCCGATCTCCCAGGTCAACATATGTGCAGACCTGCTTGTGCCTGAACCCCCTTCATGTGTATACAAGATCAAATACCACACGTTAAAAATCCTGTAACCCATCTCAGAGTTCGGTGGTTTATGGAAACAAGAAAATACCCAGCATGCACACCCCTGAAAACGGAGTATGGCTGCCTGCATGGCAGGTTAAAAACAGTCATACACGTAAAAACACATACAAGTGAACGTGGGAGTTGCAGCCCATGAACAATGAAGATCTTGCCTGATGTGTGTGCCCTAAAAGCTATGTACCTTAACCACCCTGACACACTCACACACACACACACACACACACACACAGAGTAATCAAAAATGTATTGTGTGGGTGTAGTCATCTGCTGATCAATCTGACGACCTCAGTGTGTGTTGTATATGTGTGTGTGTGTGTGTGTGTGTGTGTGTGTGTGTGTGTGTGTGTGTGTGTGTGTGTGTGTGTGTGTGTATGTGTGTGTGTGTTTGAGGGACGGTAGGTGGAAGGAAGAGAGGAAGGGTGAGAGAGAGATGGGGATAAAAAGATGAGACACAGAGAGGGTGGGTGGGAGAGAGAGAGAGGAAATGGTGGGGGAGACAGACAGAGAGAGACTGAGACAGACTGGATGAACAGTTTCAATGATGAGTGCCAAAGACAAACTACTTTATTTTCTGAAATGAAGTTCAAAAATCAAAACTTGTCAGATGTGGATGGTGGAGGGCAAACCACTAAACCACCCCCACACTCATCTCTTTCTGTATTTCCAGAGAGAGAGGGGTGGGAGGGAGGGAGATAGAGAAAGACTAAGAGAGAGAGAGAGAGAGAGAGAGAGAGAGAGAGAGAGAGAGAGAGAGAGAGAGAGAGAGACAGACAGAGCATGTGTATGTGTGTGTGAGAGCATGAGAGAAAGCGAGGGTGACTGAGAGAGAATGAGAGCGTGACAGAGACAGAGACAGACAGAGGCGGGTAGATGTTCAGAGACAGAGAGATAGTGGGAGATTATCAATAAAGAGACAGTGAGAGAGAAGAGCGAGAGCGAGAGAGAGAGAGGGAGGGAGGGAGAGACAGACAGACAGTCACGATGAGACCGACCTTTTTTCGTCTATACCACACACAAACAGAGAGAGAGAGAGAGAGAGAGAGAGAGAGAGAGAGACAGAGACAGAGACAGAGAGAGAGACAGACAGACAGACTGAGATCGACCTTTTTTAGTCCACACACCACACACACACACACACACACAGAGAAAGAGAGAGAGATATGGGACAGTGACAGAGCTGTGAGCGGCTCCATTCCCAATCTACCAATCGATAAAGGCGCGCGCGCGCACACACACACGTCACACACACACACACACACACACATACACGCGTCACACACAAGCCCCCCTCACCAAAACACAACTCGCCACACTTCAGCGGCTCACATCACACAGAGGACCATGAACAATTAAAAACAGTTTGGACTTCTACTGGGCTAACCCATGCACACACACACACACACATACACACACGCGCGCGCGCGCGCTTTTCAAGTTTAAATCATTCTTTCACTCCTATTCGAGTAAAAGACCACAACAAAAGAATAATTTCTTGCCCACAACAGTTACAAACTTTGTAATACTGTAACTCTCGTGGAATGCCATTGCGTCTCAATATTTCTGTTTCCAACTGATGATTACTGCTTCGAAATTAGTAATACACACAGAGGGAGGGAGGGAGGGAGAGAGAGAGAGACAGAAGAGAGAGAGAGAGAGAGAGAGAGAGAGAGAGAGAGAGAGAGAGAGAGAGAGAGAGAGAGAAACAAACAAATAAACAGACATAGACTGACACAGACTTAAAAAGGAAAAGAAACAAGGAAACAACGTGTTAGTGTTTCCAGTACGGGTGGCCAATTCAAACTACATGTTTCATTATTCATTCAAATTAGGGAAAGGGGGGGAAAACCGACAAAAACAAACACAAAAAAGAAGAAAAACTAGCTTAACAACTGCTGCTGTTGCCGAAGATGGTACAGTGTAGTATAGTGGGGGGCGGGAGGAGAGGTGGGAGGGGTGTGGTGGTGGCGGCAGAGGGGGGTCTCTGAAGAGACAGCAGCGCCGGGGTTTCTCTATTGTGTGCGTGCGTGTGTGCGTGTGTGTGTGTGTGTGTGGGTGGGTGAGTGCGTGTGCGCATGTCTGTGAGCGCACGCGCGTGGACTGTGAACGTGTGCGCGTACACGAGCGTGAGTGTGGGCGTGTGGTGTGGTGCGTGCGCATGTGTGTATGTGTGTAGCGTGGTAAGGTGGTGTGGGCGTGTGGTGTGGTGCGTGCGCATGTGTATATATGTGTGTGGTGTGGTGGTGGTGGTATGGTGGTGTGGTTGTGGCTGTGTATGTGCGTGCGTTTGAGCGCGCGCGATTGTGTGTTTCTCCCCACGAATAATGTCTGACGTCGCGAAATTGCCTTTCTCCATATTCATGAGAGCATCAGACAGAAATCCTAACCCACAGATGTAATGGCCACCCTTCCTGCCTACCCTTTACCAGACTGAGTGGGAGTATAATGGCGATATGTTATGCATCCTCTCTGTCTGTCTGTCTGCCACACCCCCCACCCTTGCATGCAGACAGAAAACAATTATTGTTTGGATCTGCACACGAGTGCGCACAAACGCTTAGACATTTTCGGCATCGGAGGAAGAAGATGAAATATATCAACAGGATGGAAGAGTAAGCCCAAGACAGCAACAAACAAGCTGCAGATATGAAAATATAAGGCGATGAACCCGATACGTAAAAAGAGATAATGACAGAAAACACGAGGCGAAAACCCACTAAGAATGCACACACACACACAATAGCAAACGGTCAGCACAGAATCATTAACAATCAAGAATGTACACAATCAAATACAGGAAACACAACAGACACAACAAAATAAAGATCAGTCATCCCTGATAAAAAAAAAAAAAAATCTTTTAACTGTAAATCCAGATAAATAAGAGGGGATCACTGAATGATTGGCTGACTGATATGGATACTTAAACACCACCTATCCTTGGTCAAAGACGAAGCTCTACGCGCTTTGTAACTGCAGACAGGCTGCCAATCTGGGTAGAACCGAGAGTTGCCTTCATGCGCACATCATTCGCTGTCTGATTAATTCAGTCGAGCTTCAGTCACGCACTTTCCGACCACCACTGCTACCTCCCCCCCCCCCCTCCCGACCCCTCTCATGTATTAATGTGGGCTTTACTTTTGTCAGTGACGAGAGACAGACAGACAGACATACAGAGAGCGACAGAGAAAGAATATGGGAGAGAGAGAGAGAGAGAGACAGAGACAGACAGATGACAGACAGACAGAAAGCGACAGAGAAAGAATATGGCACACACAGAGAGAGAGAGAGAGAGAGAGAGAGAGAGAGAGAGAGAGAGAGAGAGAGAGAGAGATGGGACACAGAGTGAGAGAGAAGGGGGTGAGAGAGACAGCGAACTAGAAAAATGGAGTGGGGAGACAGAGAAAGAGGGGGCGGGGTTGGGGGAGAGAAAGAGAGAGAGAGAGAGAGAGAGAGAGAGAGAGAGAGAGAGAGAGAGAGAGAGAGAGAGAGTGAGAGAGAATGGGGTGAGTGAGAGAGAGACAGCTAACTAGAAAGATGGAGTGTGGAGACAGAGAGAGAGAGAGAGAGAGACAGACAGACAGACAAAGATACAAAACTTTCAGAAGACTTTTCAATGACAAAGACGACGACAGAGTCTAAGATCACATGGACACAGGATAAACATAAAATTGAAGAAACATATATGTCGGAAGAAAGGCGAAAGCTTTCACAACTATTGAGGCACACACACGTTGCAAACCAAACGAGAAACAGAGAAGGGGGGGGGGGAGAAAGAGAGAGAGGGTAGAGAGAGAGAATGAGGGAGAGAGAGAGAGAGAGAGAGAGAATGAGGAGAGAGAGAGAGAGAGAGAGAGAGAGAGAGAGAGAATGAGGGAGAGAGAGAGAATGGGGAGGGAGGGAGCTTTGAAGGACAGAGACTTTGGACTTGGTTTCTGAAACGCACAACTTTCACAGACAGCACAGACAGTGAGAGACAGAGATACGCGATTTAGCTTTGGAGAAGCAAAGAAACAGAGACAGTAAGAGACTACATAATTATGTGGGATGGACTTTTTTTTCGTTTATTTATTTATTCCTTTTTTTTTGGGGGGGGGGGGAGGAGGGGCGGCAATGAGGATAAAAGAATAAGAAAAAAAAACCATTGGTGAGCAATCACACGCACGCACGCACGCACACACACACACACACACACACACACACTGAAAGAGGCGAGGGAAAAGCCTTCAAGAAAGCTCAGCTCAAGCTCACAGCATCTCCTCTGCTTTCCTCCTTCCAGACGACGCTGGGAGAGGACAGAAAGGAAGAAAGGGATGGGAAGGAAAGAGGACACTAAACAGAAAAAAAAAAAGTCTGGAACTCTCGAGATCGCCGCAATCCTTCCTTCTGCCCTCTCCACATCCACACCCTCCTCCCAGAAAAGATGACTCACCCTGTGGACCACCCTCCCTCCCTCCCCCCCCCCCGCCTCCCCACCCTCACCCCCCCACTCTCCCCCCTCCGTCCCTTCCCCCTGGCGACGACAGCTGTCTCGCCGATACAAGTTCTGGCGACGAATCAATACTCGTCGTCGTCGTCGTGCGGGGAAGTCAATGTCAGTATGCAGGCCGACTCTGGGGGTCCAGTGGGTCGGTGGGTGGATGGGGTGGGGTGGGAGCGGGTGACAGTGAATCAAGCTAGGTCCGTTAGAATCACACAAGCTGTTCGGAGGTCGGGGGTTCGAGTCTCTGCTTTTGTTTTGCGGTCGCTGCTTGCTGCTGCACTGCGGAGAATTTTCGTTGGTTCGGTGCCACGTAGGTTAGGTTTTAGGACGCTTACTGGGTTGTTCGATGTACCTTTTTCATTCACACACACACGCGCACGCATGCACACACACACACACGCGCGCGCGCGCGCACAAACACACACACACACACAATAACGACTGTCAGATTTACACTCACATGCAGGCAACCCTCAGTGAGGGGGATGACCGTTTTCTGTTTCAAGGATGTGTCAAAGCGTGCGGACTAATCCATGCACGTTCACGCCCTATCTGTTCGTTAAAAAAAAATCTAGGAAAACAACAACAAAAAGAAGCAAAACCCCGACCTACGCATTGACCCAACGCGCTGCTCAGGCACTCTGGGACTGTACAATAGGTGCCATGAGATGGGGGGCCCGGAGGGGAGGGGGGAGACACCATGACTTAATGCAGAAACTCAACACTACTGATTAACCAGGCATTAGTCAGCGGGCTTTTAGTTTTAGTCAATATGGTCAGGACACATTGATCATGCAGCTGCTTGTACGCTAACAGCATTCTTTCTCTGACCAGCCGCCGTGGCGAAGTGGTTAGCGTCGCGGACTGACGACCGGGAAGAACGCGGGTTCGAGCCCCATCACTGGTGGCCGGCTCCTGCCCAGAGCCATGGTGTGTGTGCTATGGGCACAACGACTGGGAAGACTGGGACCACACTGTCCATGGTTATCCACTTCACGGATGTGCCTTTTGGGAATGCAGCTCAAGTTTCCTGACCAGTATCTGTATTTCTAAACCCAGCTGATGCCGGGACATAGTATGAGAGTACAACACTGACAAGTCGTTCAAACAAAATGAACCTCCATAGCAGCATCACCATCATAATGCATCCGAATAATACATATATATATATATATATATATGTTTTTTTCTTTTCTTCTTTTAAGAAGAAGGTACCACATTTTGGGGCAAAAAAGCACACTATCAACAATGACAGTATAAAACTGATCGGTTATGGTAGTCTTCGTTGAGAAGCCTGTGTCAGAGATACATGTATTTCTCACTTCACCCTAAACACCTACCTAGCCAATTCTTACCTTTCTCTGCCTTGCCTTCTTTCTCACTCGTGTTCATTAAATAGTGTGTGTGTGTGTGTGTGTGTGTGTGTGTGTGTGTGTGTGTGTGTGTGTGTGTGTGCGCGCGCGTGCATGCGTGCGTGTGTGTGCGCCAGGCATGGAGGCTAGTTGGCATTTAGATGTAACTTGCGCAAGACACTCTCTCCTAAAATCAAATTCTTGCCCAGATAGTCCGAACAGCAGTTGCCTCCTCCGCTGTTCTGATTGTGAAAGTCGGACACGACTGTCATATGTGTGTGTGTGTGTGTGTGTGTGAGAGAGAGAGAGAGAGAGAGAGAGAGAGAGAGAGAGAGAGAGAGAGAGAGTACCCTCCTTTTTACAGGATGATGATAATTAGACACATGATGGTCTCTCTACAATTGCTCGAGTTAAACTTTAAAAAAAAAAGAAAAAAAAAAAGAGCTATACTATATCATTATCTATCCACAGAACGTCGACCATAACAAACCCAACGTCCTATGTACCAGAAGACGAGACGACAACCAACACATGACGAATCCACGTTTTACAAGGCTTCCTAAGTCACAAACTGCTGAGTCCACTGAATTATACAGGGACTGAACTAGAAAACGAACGATAACTTTCTCACTTTCTTTTTGCACTGCAAGACAAGGGCACACTTCTTGACAACCTCCACAATTAACGCGATGGGCAAGTGGGAACCCACACACGTCCGTGACCCGGAATATCCACCATTCACACACAGATACCTACTACAGCTGCTCTGGCATAAACAACTATCCGAGTTTCGCTTACAAATTCGTTCAACAAAGCAGTCTGATCATAAACGGAAGGAAGGATGCAGAGGACGAAAAAAAAAGAAGAGGACGTAGTAGTAGTGGTGGTGGTGGTAGTAGTAGTAGTAGTAGTAGTAGTATAGTAGTAGTAGGAGGAGGAGGAGGAGGAGATGATTATTAACACGAAGAACAAGAAAAAGGGCAACACTGAGTACGACGAGGAAGAACAAGAAGAAAAGCTGTTCCGGTTTAAAAACAAAACAAATGTGTGGACTGCACTGGCGATCTACTCAATGCAGTCCTCCTCTCTCCCGCCCCCACCAAAACTACCGACCTACTTATATCCTCTACGTACGAAAGACTATAAATCGAAAAAAACAACAACAACAAAAAAAACAACAACCCAAAAACAACAACAAACAAACCAACAACAACAAAAACAAACACACACTCTACGCCCAGTCACCCAGTAGTTCAATCTTGGGGCCATTAACACAGACAGAAACTTCAGAGGAATCGGGATAAGGAGTTTTAAACGATGGAGGGGTAGGGGGGGGGGGGGACGATTGCCTGGTGGCGGGGGACAGGAACCGATGCCACACACAAAAAACACCGGACACACCCCAGACGGACTGGCGGAGAGCGAGCCACCCACCTTTCTGATATGTCCTCACTGGACGGACCAGACGAGATAAAATCGAAACTTCCTTTTTTGGCGACATTAGATCGGAAGCCACACACAGAGAGGAAAGAAGCAGGCAGAATGGTCAAGGCGCTCATCAACCAATACAGAGAGTCCGTGAGGGTCTGGGTTCGAATCCCGCTCTCGTCCTTTCTCCTCTGTTTAACTGGAAAATCAAACTGAGCGTCTAGTTATTCGGACGAAACGATAAACCGAAGTCCCCGTGTGCAGCACGCGCTTGGCGCACTGAAAAAACCAACAACAAACAAACAAACAAAAAAACCTCATAGCAGCAAGAGCGTTGTTTTCTGGCAACATTCTGTAGAAGATATCCACTCTGATAGGTACACATATATGCATGCACTCAAGGCCTGACAAAGCGGTTTGGGTTACGCTGCTGGTCGGGCATCTACCGAGCAGATGTTGTGGAGCGTACATGGATTTGTCCGAACGCAGAAACACCTCCTTGAGAAAGTGAAAACACACACACACACACACACACACATCTATTTACCCATCCATCCACCCATCCATCTTTCTACAGGACCCATCCATCTTTCTACAGGCTCCAGCCTCGCGTTTCTTATGTCAACGCCGGTACCGCGCTCGTTTGTTGCTAACAAGGCACACATCGTTTGGACGGGGAGACAACTTTTAATCCTCCGTTTATTAACACTGCTTCTGATGGCCTTGTCTTCCTGCTGGTACTGACTGTCTTCACCATTATGCTGCTCCTGGCGGTCTTTATCTTTACGCTCTTTCTGGTGGTCTTTCTCATTCTGCCTGTTCCGGTGGTCTTTATTCTTTCTGTTCGTTCTGTTGGTCTTTACCTTTCTGCTCCTTCTGGCGGTCTTATCTTTCTGCTGGTTGTGACTCATTCGTATGGTTATTTTCTTTTCGTTCGTCCCCCCCCCCCTCTTTGTAATGCTTTCTCCCACTTCGTGTGGTCACACCACGAAGTGACTGGAGCGAGACAAGTCATGCGAGTGAGAGGTGTGTGTGTGTGTGTGTGTGTGTGTGTGTGTGCGTGCGTGTGTTCATCTGTCTGTATCTGTCTGTCTGTTACCTTACCTCTATCTTTCTTTTCCCCAATTATTTCTATTTGGAGAGAGTGAGTGTGTGAGAGAGAGAAATGACTGGAGCGAGACAAGTCATGCGAGTGAGGCGTGTGTGTGTGTGTGTGTGTGTGTGTGTGTGTGTGCGCGCGCGCGCGCGCGCGTATGTGCGTGAGGGAGAGAGAGAGAGAGAGAGAGAGAGTGTCTCCCCTACGTGTCCATGTGTTTCTTTTCTGCCGCCTCCACCTACTATCCCCTTCCCAAACATAACCCCTAATAAACACACACACACGAATGCACACACACACACACACACACACACAAAATCAGTAATGCGTCTGTCAGATTATAACCCCACCAAACCACTCTCTCAAACTTTCGGTGAAGTAATATACCTCTAAGATACACACCGAAACTTGAGTAGCATTATTCTAAACGAACAAACAAAACAAACAAAACCGTATTATTTACCTTTCCACACTACAAAGCATATACTGCATGTGGGTCTACTGAGCACACATGTTTTAATGTACTGAAGGATGTGCAATAACACACAACCCGTGTACAGACAAGCATGTGCACGTACACCCACATTTACACACACATACGGACATACACACGTACACACACACATACGAAAGCACGCACCGCGTGGACACACAAACTCACAAGGAGTGATGGGCACTCACTGAGAGAGAGAGAGAGAAAACACACTGAACACTGGAATGTTTAATGTCATTCGCTGAAAAGCTCAGGTGACATAGTTGGTACTAATCAGAACAAAATGGTGCAGAATAGATAAAATGGAACAGAAAGGGAAAAAAACAAAACAATCCCCCCCAAAAAAAACAACAACAACAACAACAAAAAAACAACCAAACCAAACCAAAACAAAAAACAAAACAAAAAAACAACAACAAACAAAAAACAACCCCCCCCCCCAAAAAAAAAAGACACAACAACAACAAACAAAAAAAACAACAACCAAAAACAAACAAACAAAAAAAAAAAAAAAAACAGAATTGAAACAACATAAACTAATAAGAGGTTTGCGATACTTTGTCATTAGCTAAAGCACATGTGACAGGGTGGAAATGTGCCTTTTTTCAGTCGTTCGTCTCCAAGGTTTGGACAGTACACAGAAAACAAAGTACAGATAAATCATATAATAAATATTTACGCATGTAACATCGATACACATCATATCAATACAAACACACACTAAATTACATATAAATCCTGAAATAATCATTGAGAGAAACAGAGACACACACAGAGAGGGAGAGAGAGAGAGAGAGAGAGAGACAGACAGACAGACAAAACGAGACAGAGACAAAGACACACACACACACATGCACACGATATAAACAAAACAACAAAAATACATCAAGAACGAATTAGATTCACCACCCTAATCCCCCATGTCACAAATGATTCAGCCCACAGAAGAGACATTTAATATTCTGTGCCACACCCATCTTTATTCACTACACGGGACTGTCTGGAAAAAAAAAAGTT